>NC_134826.1:40774272-41087438 GCF_004210375.1 Tachypleus tridentatus
TTTTTACAACGAATTAATTAATTTATTAAAATTAACCTAGTTCGAGAGTAATTAGGGAAATGTTGAGTTTGCTCAGAAACACATTTTCTTAAAACTATATTTTTTCTTCCATAGCTGTTTCTGGAATAATTAATAATATTTGGTTTAAAATACTAGTGAATTTATCAAAGATACAATTTACTTAAAATTATTATTAATAAGGTGTTATAATTAGTTAGAAAGAACTGTCGAATTTATAGGAAAAGCAGCGTTTAGTTGGAAGGAACAAGTTAAAATTTAGTAGGTACGAAAGTGGCTTTTGCAAAATTATTGGATATTTCTATATAACTTACTAAATTTGAAATGTTATGTATTATTATGTACCTTTTCTACTAAGCATGAAATATATTAATTACTAATTAGTAAACAAATATATAACATTTATGTCAAAATAACAGGAGCTAATAAGAATGTACTGTATGAGTGAAGTAACCAATTGATGAACCTATACCGTCTAATACTTAGAAGTTTATAAACATCGATTATCTCATCTTGATTGAGACCATAAATATTCATCTTTCAAACCATGTTGTATCTTAAAACTTTAATCAGTTTGATATATTTATATTTCATTAGCTGCTACTATCATTGAATTATCTTCACCAAACATATACTTGAACTTAAAACTTTAATCGGTTTATTTGCTTACTAATAGTATTTATAACTAACAAGTTTTTCAGATTACATTTATGTAAGTAAATGTTATCGTTGTCAGTATTTCATACCCTTATGATCCCCTTCAAGACTAACCTTCCACTGCAGAAGGGTTCCAAAAAACGTTTTAGGAAGCTTGACCAGAATGCGAACCAAATTATGTTTATAAAGTCTACCAACTATGCTAGTAATACAGTTAATAGAGTACCGTGCAAAAGTGTTAGAACAAGAAAATATTTTGTCTTTCTTTCCGTTTTATGGGACTAGTTCTTCCATGTCTTTAAAGAATGTAAATTTCAACACTGATCGCTGTTAATAACCGCATATACTTGTACCAAGGACATGTCCCAAGGATTCTGCTTAAATGAACGTACTTATAACATTTAGGGTCTGAAATAACTGTCGTGGTACCACATTCAGTGTGTTAACTATATAGAAAGCTAAACATATGGTAATGTTATATGCTAGGAGAAATCAATTTTATAACACGTCATAAATAAATGCTGATGAAAACGGTGTTTAACACTATGTAATAAGTTTTCTTTCACGACACGTCTCAAAAACACAGAGAATTCTCAGTGGAATAGCACGTCTCAAAAACACAGAGAATTGTCAGTGGATTTCAATAAAACCTTTACATGATACTGGTTGGACTCTCCAACAAATTGCTACAAACTTGAAATGCTTCCCAAACACCTTAGATCGAGAGACCGAGACAGGTACATTTGAAAACAGGAAAGAGACAGAACACCTAAACTCATTAATACTGATGTTAAGTATCTCTATTTATGTAGCCTTAGGAACAGAAAGAAGACTGTCACTGATCTCAAGCATGAGGTAAACAACCATGTACCAAATAACAGAAAACTATCCAGATATACAGTACCAAGAAGACTCAACGTTAATGGAATATTTGGTCGGGTAGCATGTAAAAACCTTTACTGCGATTTACAAATATGGTCAAGAGACTAAAATTTGCTAAATATTACAAAAACTGGACTACTAATGATTGAAAAAGGTGTTATGGACTAACGAGTCTAAGTCTGAAATACTTAGTTCAAAACGTAGGTTATACGTCTGGCGGAAGAAAGGTGAAAGATGTTTAGTCTTTCAAAAGTATCTTTTACCTCAATGCATAGCACCTACCATGAAACATGGAGGAAACAGTGTGATGGTTTAGGAAATTTTTATTTTCCGAGATGACAGGAAATATTTGCAAAATGGATGGAATAGTGGACGCTATCACATACTGATCCGTCATGTTATACCCAGTGGTTTGTGTGTTATTGGTGAAGGATTCTAATACCAAGAAGATAATGAACGCAAACACCCATCCAACGTATGCAGAAATTATTCAGATAAGAAAGAAGCTGCTGGAGTCATTCAAATGATGCAATGGCTCCCACAAGAGCACCAGTCTCAAACTATTTGAGCAGATCTGGGATTTGCTATATCACAAACTTAACAAATCAAAAGTTACTTCCAAAGAAACTTTATGGGCGTGTATTAGAGACACTTGTAGTAAATTCTAAAAGGCACTTTGATTAAATATTTTGCAATAATGCCTGAAAGACTGTCTGTAGTTATTAAATCAAAAGGGGGACATCAAATATTAACTGTTTGCTGAACTCAAGAAATTCCGTAGAGTTTCAGTTGTACTAAATATGAAGGTTAAAACAAATTTTGGTATATGACCTCTGATTTACCTTTCATTGTTTTTTTAAAAGCCTAAAATCTAATTCTTTACTTCGTCCTAACACCTTTGCACAGATCTGTCTCATAACTTTATTGTCAGTACCTAAATACATCCTTATGTTTGTTTAAGGGAAATGATTCGTAACTTACTACATTGGAGTCTGGTTTTGGACAAGTTAATACAATAGTTTTTTAAGACAATGATTATTCTGTTTACTGAAGGGAACGTTTATCTGTGACTAATTAGTCAGATGTTAATAAAGAGATAACCACTGAACCCATTTCATATGTGTTGTTTAGAGCTAATTAATCAAATGTTAGGTAAGAGATAACCACTGAACCCATTTCATGTGTGTTGTTTAGGGCTAAATAGTCAAACGTTAGTTCAAAGATAACTATTGAAGTTAGTTAATGTGTGCCTTGTTTAGGACTTAATTTATCATGTAATCTTTTTAGGACTAATTAACGAAATATCCTGTCCCTTCTGATGAAAGTACCAACTTCATTCACTATTAGGTTGGCTTGTGACAATACGCTAAGATGTTAAGTTTATTCTAAATATTTAAAAGCTATTTAGTCAAAGTGTATTCGGTTAAATGTGATTAGCAATATCGTTTACTTGCGTGCTGTATTTTGTTATATGATTGATAAAATATTGATCAATGAGAATGAAGTAACTGTCAGTTCAGTTAAACTTGGTGACATTTTTAAAATCTTATACCAAATATAATGTAAAAGGATGTGTTTTATTCTCTGGCGATAAAGTTAAGTATATCGACTACAGTTTATTTGCATATATCATTGACCAATTTTATTTTCCCACTTTATCACCACATACAATTTCGGTTTAGGCCTAACAATAACGCTAATTTGTGCTAGAACAAGCCATACACTAAAGAATAAATGTTGATAACTAAAAATGTTAACGAAACTATTACGAATACTTCTATAGACGTACTAAGTTTTTGTTATTTAGCTTTTCTGTATTAACTAGGTTTCAATACATTGTTTATTTTATAACATAATTCGAGATAAATTTCAAAACAATACCCGAAATTTTCTCAAAGTGCGAAGCTTATCATAAGTTTTTAATGAAATCTGAGCTCCAGAAAGTTATTCCATAACGTAATTAAGAGTTTCAAATGTTTCATTGTAGTAAGCTATATCTTTGGTAAATTAATATATTTTTGTTTACAGGTTTGAAATTTAAAAAAAAAAACTTTAACCACATAACTCGAGACCAAAATATATTCAGTGACTGATAAATAATGTTATTCTCCTCAGAAATGGCTTATTATGCTCTTAGCCTTGTGGCAAAAACAAATATTAATGAATAAATTCACATACTAGTTTATGACAATATTAGTGCTAAAGCGTGAGTACTTTAAACAATAATACATTATTTCATCAATAAGTAATACCATACCCAGTTTTCTTACAGGGGTACTAAAGTTCCAATTATGTGCTCCGAAGGCTTGCGTGTGTGTGTAATGAAATCTAGATTTTGTAACTTTTCTTTCATTCTTGTATACGATCTCTTCTTTCGTATTTTTTCAGCATAAACATGGTTCCACTGATTTTTAATATTCAACATATGTAATATCTTTTTCTTTTATTTATATTCGTTGTTTAGAACAAAAGTATTTTATATTGTTCACTACTATTTGTTGCCTGCATTGTATAACACGTGTGTTTGTGTGCTTGAACAAGCCAATTTCACATAATATGTGAAGAAAATGGCCTATATCTGAATTATTAAAACTGCAATCGAGGCATAATTCTGCCGCATTGACTGAACTTTATCTAAAAACCCGCAAAGCTTTATCATACTTTGATATCACGAATTTAGTAATTTATATATCATCTATAAGAAATATATCTGCATATCATAATAACAACTATTAGATGCAGAAATACTTTCACTAACTTATAGCTATGAAAAATAACACATATAAGTTAATATTGTTTGTTTTCTTGAGTGTTATGCTGGAAGAATAAAGTTCATCTGTGTTTAGTTAGCAGGTCATTTAAAATAAATAAAAAATGAAAAGGTATTGATATCTTAATGTTAAGTCTTTCTATTGATATAAAACGTTTTTGAAAACATTTTGAACTAGTATTCTGTCAGCAAATAATACCAAAGCTAACTAAAACTCTTTGGTTAAAAAACAACTGAAAATGAGTTTTTATGTTTAACTTATTATTTTGATTTTTTTTCAAACTAGAGCGCATGATGGCCCTGTTATAAAGCTCTGGATTTCGGACTGTGGCTGCGTTCGTAAGCGTAACATTTAATCTCTTATCGTAGCTGTCTTCTCTATGGTCTATTTTTCATAAGTATAAACAGCAGTGTATAGCATTAGCGGATTTACTAAGTAAGGTATAGATTCGAAATGCAGACTTCAAGCTGCCTTTCACGTAAGAACCTTAAGCTATGTGCTTTAACCATAGATGATATAAAATGACGTCTCTGTATTTGAATTTTGTAAAGGTTAATGATACAATCTTGTTTAACAGTTATCCAATTTGGAATAATGGAATTTAACATTTACAAAATATGAAGAAGTAGATTTAAGTAGTGATTGATACTGTTCGCTTACATCTGAACTTAAACGACAAAACATTTGTGTGTTTGTGTTTTTAAAGATTTTAGGGTGATAATATAATTTGGCTTACAATTACTCAAACAAAGGAGGCTGGACACAAAGCTAAAACACTTCTGTGGTATTTCACACATTTAAAAAACATTGATTTCTTTATTTTACTACACTTCTACATTACACCGAAAAAAAACCTCAATGATGTCGAGAAAACCCACTTGTAGAGAAAAGTATATATGTATAAACGGATTGTTTTTTCAACCCAAACGAGCCGAAAAAATTCTGTTGTTATGGTTGTTACTAATTTTACACAATAGCGAAAGAATTGAGAACTACATCTTACATTTTAGAGAACTACCAATGCAAATTTGTAATAGTTGTAATATTAACGTAAAAATTTACTTCAAGCAAGGTTTTAAGTGACTATATGATAATAATAGAAAACAAAACACCCAAACTTATTAATGATATCGTACGCCATTTTACTTTATTCATGATTTATCTACGAACGTTAAGGAAAGTTTTACTCAATTTAACGACGATGGTTTAAAAATTTATCTCATGTTCACTTTTCAAGTTTTCTTAATCTTAAACCGAGCCATAAATGTTGATGACGTCATTTTTTATGAAGTAAGTTCATTACGTACAAATACTACTATGTCTGTGTTATGACGTTATATATCAGAATAAAAAGGTCGTCCATTCTAATTTGGCTTTTTCGAAGAACACAGTTTTGTTTGGTAGTATCTCTCTTGTCATCGGCACGAGGCAGCACATTTTTTTAACTGATTTCTTTCACATCACTTGCTACGGACGCCATTTGTCACGTGCCTTCTTTGAAGTGTGCGGATCTGTGGGGAGAAGAAAGTAGGCTATACTAGATTTGGATTTGGCGTGATGCCAACTTGATATCTCTCCTGTTTCTTGAAGAGCCCCCTGAAGTGTGTCTGGATAGTTTGGAAGCAAAGGACCCACGGACAGCATATTTAAGTTGGCGTGTTTGCTACCGTGGAAATCTTCCAGTCAAGCGCTTTCACCTGCAAGTGCGGAACTTTAGCACTGGAGCAGATTGGCTCGACGTGGACAACAATATCGAAGCTAACCTGAGAGTCTACACGGTACGGTACTTGTCGCCGGCCATGACTTACAGTTTTCAGCTAGCAGCAGTTAACGACGCAGGGTACAGCGACTGGGAAAATCTCAACATAACCATGCCCGCCGATGGTAAGTCGCATACACATAATTTCTAGTTTCTTATTAAATTAATTTTATCTTAAACATTCCTAAGCTTACTTGGTAACTTTATTATAACATAAGCATTGCTAAGCCTACTTGGTAACTTACCTCACTATAACTTTCGTGTGATAGAGAGAGAGAGAGAGAGAGATAAGGTGACTGATTCCTTGTTTAGACTAATGTTGAATTCCTTAAAATACCGACTGTTGTACATAAAAAAATCCCTCAAGCATTTAATTGTTAAAAATAATCAAACATAATAGTTCATACCAAAATTATATCATGGTGACTACGTTATCTCAATTACGTTTTAGAAATATTTACTAATTATCACCATTTAAGTGTTACTTTTCTGCAAGCTGTGAGAACATAAGACTGTAGTCTTTCCTTTACATTTAAAATGCATTTTGAAATAACTGAAGATAATCAAATATAACATTATGCTCCAAGTCCACCAGTTTGCTTTATTTTATTATCTTATCTTCCAGTGCTTAAATGTTTGTCCACCTAAACACTATAACTTAGTGTAAGTTACTTGTCATACGTAAGTTCGATTCAAAACCGTGTGTTTTGCCCAGCAACTTGGAACATCTCTGAAACGTTTAGAGGATAGAGTTGTAATCATGATAAAATGTGTCTGTTCTATATTTAGCATGTTTTACTATGACTCATAAAGTACGATTGAACTTGTGACGTTTTCTTGAATAAGACATTTAGATGATTAGGTTGTAATCATGACATAGTGTTTATGTCCTGTATTTATTATGAAACGTGTAGATGATAAAGTTATAGTAATTAAAACAGTGTGTAGAAAGTTTAATAATCATATACACAGTTAATACCTAGACATAATTAACTCTTGTTTTAATGCCACGAGTGAAACCACACTTAAATTGATTTATTACATTAGTAAATTTTACAAAGATCTCTGTTATTTAGATATATATCACGCATAATAAATATATACACGCATATTGTGAAGAATGACGTCCAAAAATTTTCTCATGTTATTTTTAAGTTGGTAGTATTCACTCTACTTGCTTTGTGTTTTTACGGTTCCTTAAAAATATCAGAAACTACATTCAGTTGTAAATGAATAAATAGTTCATTGTAGAAGATTTATTGTACACGATATAAAAGAACTGCTTTACTTGTTCATAATCATTCAACTTAGGATAATATTAAATATTCCACACTCGAAGTTATATTATTTGGTATCCTCAGTATCATAGTATTGTTTGTCACCATCGTAAGCTCGTTCTCTACGAAATTGTAATACTGTTGTCTACAACACCTTTACGATTATGATGGATTATTTTTCTTACAGAAGATTGTTAAACGTTTGTGGATAATGAAATGATACATTAAGTGTCAGCTTAACGTCTACATATTGGCAGTAAAAAGGTTAATTTACCCACATCGAGTACAAATTTACGTCGTTTCATATTAATTACTACTATTACTCCATTTTAAGGTTAACTGATGATGTCACATTACAGAACCCAGTAACACGGTGAATGTTTAAATAACAATAATAAAATATGATGTTGTTATTGTTACGAGTGGGGGTACGTAACTTCTGTGGTAGTGGTCGACTTAACATATTAGACTGTCACACAGTTCGAAGCACCGTTACAAAAGAAGGTAGAAAATGTTGCCAGAAATGTTTGTATTCGATAAATATGACGTGATATTTTAACCTTCATTTCATATTATTTTTTAACCTATAGTTCGTGATACAACTCTTTACTGATAACTTAATTAAAACATTCGTAATTATACATCAGCACACAAAAGTAAATAACTTGTTTTTCCTAAATTAATCAGTAAATGAGAAAAGGAAAACGTGCTAAAAATTACTAGTTAAATTTTTAACTTTTCAGTTATTTAATTTGATAGCAATCGGAATTCAGAAAAAAACCAGTAATTAGGCTGTCCTCTAACATTTTTTAATCGGTTTCATACGTTGCATGTGTTTTTCATGTGTTAACTTTAAATACCATATTTGGCTATTAATAACTGTTACGTAGCATATAATTTTACCTTGCTGTTAACGGTAATTGTTTGAAAACAATTTATTTTTGCAAGAAAAGTAAGTCAAGCCTAATTACTAAAACAAATAAATATAAGAACTATATTTTGTTCACGTTTTGTAACGCCAAATAATGAAATACATCTGAAGAATACGAGTTGGTAATCTTCAGTCTGTAATTTGAATGTGCGTTTGTTGTTTTTATGAAACGTTCTATAAAAGTAACTTCGGAAAGTAATTTTTGAAATAAGTTATTTTAAAGAACTGTCAGCTAAGCATAAAAGAAAAAAGAAACAACTAGGGAACTAAAGTGTGTGCTCTGGGCATTTGTTTGAAAAGCTGACTTCTAATAGGGTATTTTCAGGTACAATGATATATGTAAATCCACCGCTAGTATTTTATAGTTGAATTGTAAATCTGCCTTTAACGATTATGATTGCATGTACGTCGATATAAGACTTAGAGCCAAGCGGTATTCTGTCTTGTACGCATACATTTGTGTTCTTGATTTGAGAGGAACGCATGATTATGTATTCTCATAAGGAAAAAAAAAAAAAAATATATATATATATATATAAAAGAAATAGTGCTTTAGCTAGCCGATATTTTAAGATATAAAAAGAAATATTCATGGAAACGAACACATCTTTATCGTAACTGGTATTCGTAAAATAGACAATTAAACTGAAAAGTTCATTTACTATGACACGAAACATCTCCAGAAATAGAGATTATTTTTCCTTACTCGTGTGTAATGTGTTATATTTGAATAATTACACATAGTAATAATTTCATCTCGAACGTTGCATCTCCAGAATTTACCCAAGTGGCTTAGCGGTACATCTGTAGACTTACAACGCTAAAAATCAGATTTCGATACCAGTGTTGGTCACAGCACAGATAGCCCATTCTGTTTAACTTTTTATCAGTTTCTATAAATCATTTAACGGGTACCATAATCGAAATTTGTTACGGCTTTATTACAATATATGATTATTTGTTTTCCAGTTTTAGCTGCATTTCGCTTTCATGTTTACGACTGGCCCGGCATGGCCAGGTGGTTAAGGCACTCGACTCGTAATCCGAGATCGCGGGTTCGAATTCCCGTCACACCAAACATGCTCGCCCTTTCATCCCTGTGGGCGTTATAATGTTACCGTGAATCCCACTATTCATTGGTAAAAGATTGGCCCAAGAATTGACGGTGGGTGGTAATGATTAGCTTCCTTCCATCTAGTCTTACACTGCTAAATTAGGGACGACTAGCGCAAATAGCCCTCGGGTAGTTTTGCGCGAAATTCAAACCAAACATGTTTACGACAAACTTTTATACGTCCTAAAACTTTATACATATGCGTTAATTTACTCTGCAGCATAAAGATGTATCTATGAGCGAAAATATCCCTAAAAGGTAACTGAGGGTTAATCACACTTTATAAGAACAATATTCCAGGTGTCATGATACTATTGAAACTGTATTTTCTACCATCAATTACTAAAGCTATGATAACCCAACCGCAGTTTTCATTATAAAAAAAGGTTTTGCCATGATCGTCAAGGTCGGCCTTATATCACACATTTTAACAGACTTCCACAGCGCGTGGATGTCAACTTCCAAAACCATTTTGGTAAAACAGATTAAACATTCAAATCCAATGGAGTTGCATCAAAAACTTTACAAGTACGTGATCTAATTGGATTGCTGTGATCCAGAAATTTTCAACTATTTTTAGTAGCCCATCGTTTTCGTATGCTGGAGTGTAAATCATAGGTTCCGTGGCTCGCGTCTCGTTTACAGGCAATGAAAGTAAAGGGGTGGGGTTATCGTTATAAGAATGATGGCCATTGGAACAATATTTTATTAAAGTATCTCAAGAGTTGAGGGAGGGCGCTGTTGACTAGCTACTTTACCAAGTTTATCGGTTAACATTAGGGACAGCTAACGCATGTAGCCTTCGTGCAGCTTTGCATGAGTACTCGAAACAGAGACTTTTTCTGCATGCTTTAAGCACTTCTATTAGCAGTTTGGTAAACCAGTTAAATTGGCTTGAAGTGCCGTTAAAAGCTCTAGAGTTCCATTTGTTTATTTATTCATCTTTGTTTCGTAAAATATGTAATGTTAAATGATTATGTATTATCGCACTGTTCTAGCAAAATAAAAACGTCGACGAATTTAGGTATTTTTATTTTGAAGTCATTTATTTACATAATTACAAATGCATATTTTATTCGATTATTCATTTGGGCTTTACAGTAATAACGTCTTCTAATAACATTTATATAAATGAGATCTGATTGGACATAGTGTTTCAGAAATTCACCCATATGATATAAAAACGAAAACTTGTCATTAAAATAATAATATTAATAAATTTAACAAAATAAACGATATTCGAGTAACATAGCTTTCGAGCGCTTTCCTGTTGTTTTTTTTCGGAAACTGGAAGCTGGAGCCACCACATTCTCACTTCATTTTATCAGGTGATGAATAAAATTCCGGTTGCAAAGCAACAGAATTTTCGCTCACTTCGCTGATTATTAGATATATGAATGTTTTTTATAGTTTATATTGTCTTGGTCCATTTTTGTGAATTTTCAACATCTCGTATATTCTGATTGATAAAGTAAAATGAATTAGCATTCGTCTCCATGGAGATACTTGAGAAGGGAATTAATGGAAGTATTAAACCATGAATTTCTTCATGAATAAAGGCGTTGAGTTTAGTTTAAAGACTTCGTTAAGAATGCTCTACATTAGCGTTTAACCTTATGTACAGTTTACATACTGTTCTATATTGATCTTATTGTCTATATGCAAGGAGCAGTTATTGAGTAAACGTTTGAGAAGTAACACAGAAGACAGCATATGACCGGACAAACATGTACAAGTTGTTATTTTGATCTGTATAATTTGTTTTGAGTATTTGTTAGTCAAAACACACATGTGCATATGTTTCGCATAAAAAGACATGCTTTTGGTATAATCTTTTCCGAAACAGATCAAAGCTTTGTTCAAACAATTTCTCTGTAGTTGGTGTAGAGTCATACCTCGTCACGTGCCAGAAGTTATGGAACGTCAAGTTATTCTACTATCTAGAAATGGTATGAATCTCAAATGGGCATTGTCAGAACAGTAGGGCGACCCAAGTGTATTACATCCAAAATCCTGAAACGTCATCGGGTTATAGGAAACGTTGTTCTAAGATAATCGACTAATAAACGCCCAAAAACGAGTGCCCGAGGTGACCGTGTTATGATCAGGTTAATAAAGCTCGAAAGAAATCTTGCAACTGCAGCTCTTTACGACAGTAATGGCATGAATACATTCATTTCAGAGTATCCAGGAAAACAATGAATAGGAAACTGACAAAACGATGGTATTTTGCATGAAGAGTTATCTGAAAGTTGATTATAACCATAGTTCACCACCGTCATCGTGTTACTGGGGCAAGACAGCATGCCAACTTAGTTAAGACGCTGGCGATATGTCATCTTTTTTAAAATGAGTCGTACTTTCGGCGTGCTACAGCTGATTTAAGGGTTCGTATTTGTCGTTTACTTATATAACAGACGATGGAAGACTGTATTTCCCACAAGGAACACACAGGAGGTGGTGCAGTACATATTTGGACAGCTATTCATCCCGATGAAAATACTGCTCTTCATATTCTACAGGGAAACGTTAATGACGCCTCCTACAAGCATCACATAAAGATAATATTTCTGCTATATGCTAATGCAAGGTTTGACAATACCTTTTTGCTCCAGAATGGCAATGCTACGAACCACAGTGCAAGTATTGAACAGGATTATCTTGACCAGGAGGATATAATAAGATTGTTATGGTTAGAAAGGTCTTCAGATAATAATCTCATTGAGAACTATTGAGCAAAACTGAGCCGAAAAATTGGTAATCACTGCCTTAACCAGTTATTGTTGTCGAGATGCAGCGCTTTCCAGTGACAAGTTAAAATCAAATTACGGTGAGTTACATAAACAACCTCATCTACAGCAAGCCACGTCGCCTAGTGGAAATTATTAGAGCACGAGGAAGACCAGCCAAGTACTGAATATTTAATATGAACTGATATGAGATTACATTTTCGCTACTTGTAATAAATAGATGTTATATTTTGTCAGTATATATGTTTTGGTAAGGTTTTGTTGTGATAGGTGAAATGCTGAATTACACGTTTGTACAGGGGTCTGATAGAATTTTTTGCTCTTCTAATAGATTATACATAATGTTCATAAAACCAATTTAATTATACATTTTATGTATGAAGCTGTTTCATATAACACGCATTTTTCAGTTTCACAATATTAATTGTATATCATCTTAATGGTAATGATATTATCCGTGTAACGACTTACTATTATATATTTATTTTAATACCTGTGTTTGTTTCAATTTAATATATATTTAGAAATTCGTGTAACCTGTACCGTTAAATATGTATTGTGAAATTCCCTCATATTCCCTAAATTTGTAAAAGATTCTAGAGTGTGAGAATAAAAAAATGTAATACTAGTAACTGCCAGTATTGTTGCCAATTGAAATTTCCAGAAACTCTACTCTCAAGCTCATAAAAGGTAACCAATGCAACACGAAGAGACAGTTTAATATTGCTGTTGGTTTGCTACAGTTGATATGGTATAACCATCGGAAGCTATAACTGTGATAAGCGATTATCAATCGGGATACTACAGGTATTTGACCAGAACGTTTGTAGATTTCGAACATTACAAATCGTTTAACTTCAACAGATTAACATTGGACGTTGGTATTTTTACGAAGACACTTTATAACCTCAATGATGAGAAGTTCACGTTGACCAGCGAAGAGCTAGCTACCTGTTAAGTAAATTTTACCGACATTAACTTGTAATTAATTCGCTCGTCGTGAACCCTCGATAAGATATCATGGAAGTTCCGGATCAGATAGAAGACTCGATACTATTTGTAAGTTTGTAAAACGTTTGTATATAAATCATTATTTGTAATAACCGTTGTTTTAAATTGCATTATTGTTTGTATATTAAAATATATTTGTTTTAAGAAAGAAAACTGTGTGTATCGTTCTTATTGACAGATATCATAAATTCGATACGTATCAACATTTAATTAACTTATAAATCTAAACTACAATATAAGTTACTCTTAGTCTACTAAATCGTAATATGTAACATAATAAATTGAAGGATCTTCCGAAATAAATTATAATATGCAACATTCGTTGCAAAATATGTAAAAATTTTGGCCATGACTGTATTATTATTATGTCTTGAGTTTATTTTAAACTTTATAATAATTTCTTCAACCAAGAAAATTACGACAAGATCAGATGAAGAAACGTAAAAACAAACAAACAATATAAAACAATTTTAATCAATATACAACGATTGTATGTTAAAGCCTACAACTAGGATCTGTAAAAACAGTAAAAACACAAGGCTAGAAATAGTATATACATTATTTTCTCAAATTTCAAAATTCTATTTTGACCCCATGTCAAGAGTATTTATCAGTTTTAGTGGAGCATCGAAAACCAATGTTTAACCGTTTAAACTTACATCTGAACCACTGAAGGAAAAGGGGAGCTCCAAGTTGTTGGTTTTTGTAATTGACTAGATTAAATATTCTGTACGACATTATAAAAATGTTCCCTAAACGTAACAGTGAAAACAACGTATTATATATTTCAAAGCATTAAAAATTCGTATTTTATCGCATTTCTTCAAGAAAGTAGTGTGTCTTACAAACCGTTAGTTAATGGTTGTGGAACAATAACTAATTTAGACCTAGTCTTAGCTGCTCTCTATTGGCTAAATAGTAAGTTTCGGTGATTATACGACTACAATCCTGGTTTCGATTCCTCTGCCTCTCGTATAGCGTAGACTGTCCACTGTGCAGTTTCATAAAATGTAAAGAATGCTGTTATAGGGATGATTGCTAGTATTCAACTTGTGCATGAAACAATATACACTGCTGGCCAAAATCTTAAGGCCAATGAACAAAAAGAAAAATATACATTTTGCTTTGTTAGACTCAACCACTTATTTGAGTAGAGCTTCGAAAGATGAAAATAAGAAAAAGGAAAATAAAATACTTTTTAGCATTTAATAGAGAAAATGTGAACACTATAAAATTGGCCTAAATACTACCTGGTCAAAAGTTTAAGACCATACCAAAAAGTAGTTCTAAACAGGGTAGGAAATGCCCAACAAGAGGTCTCAGTAGTGAGTTGCACGGCCGTCACTGCGAATAACTTCAAATATTCGCTTTGGCATGGTCGATATAAGCGTTTGCAGAAGGCTGGCTGGAATGTTATTCCAAGTGGTGAAAATGGCTTTACGAAGATCATGCAGTGTTTGGAATTGACGTCCATTACTATAGACTTCCTTTGCCATCCACCACAAACATTTTCAATGGGGTTCAGTTCGGGCGAACACGCTGGATGGTCCAAAAAAACACGTTATTCGCCCTGAAAAAGTCCTTTGTCCTGCTGACGGGCATTGTGGATTGCAGCGTTGTCCTGCTGAAAGATCCAATCATTTTCACACAAGCGAGGGCCTTCAGTTAATAAGGATGCTCTCTCCAACATGCCAATGTAGCCAGCTGCTGTTTGACGCTCCTGTATAACCTGAAACTCCATTATTCCATGGAGGGAGAAAGCACCCCAGATCATGATGAAACCTCCTCACTGTGTCGTGTAGAAAATGTCTCCGTTGGGATATCCTTATCGTGCCAGTAACGTTAGAGGCCATCTGGACCATCCAGGTTAATTTTTTCTCATCAGAGAACAAAACCTTTGTCCACTTTTCTACGTCCCATGTTTGGTGCTTCTCAGGAAAGTTTAACCGAGTTGTTTCGTGGTGTGGAAGGAGGCGTGGCCTTTGAAGAAGTTTACGGTTTTTAAAGCCTTTCTCTCGAAGATGCCGTCTTATTGTTCTTAAGCTGCATTCTGCGTCCGTAAGGGCCTTAAGCTGGTTCGACGATCGGCTGGTGTCTTGCCGGACAACCCTTCGAATTTTCCTGCTCAACGCCGGCGAAATTTTTTTGGACCGACCACTTGAAATTCTCGTTCCGTATCCCTCAGGGTCTTTTAAGAAATTTGCAACAGCAGTTTTACTACGCCCAATCTCAACAGCGATGGCACGTTGAGAAAGATCTTGCTTTTGCAGCTCGATAATTTCAGCCACGTTCAAACTCTGTCAACTTTTTAGCCTTTGCCAGATGCAACACAGATGTCAGCGAGAGATGTTGACAACGCTAATTCTTGAACAATAATGACTAAATTTCTTTACGTGTTTACCGATTAACGCTTCGTTTCAGTATGGTCTTAAACTTGTCACCAGCTAGTATTTAGGCTAATTTCATGGTGTTCACATTTTCCCTATTAAATGCTTAAAAAGTTTTTTATTTTCATTTTCCATTTTCTTATTTTTATCTTTCGAAGCTGTACTCAAATAAGTGGTTGAGTCTAACAACGCAAAATGCATATTTTTTCTTTATCTTCATTGGCCTTAAGATTTTGGCCAGCAGTGTATATTATACTCTCTAAAAACAATAATAAAACCTGTCACATTATCGTAATGTCCTTAAAGTGTTGACAGTTTGATGCCAAAAACATGACATTCTACAGTATTCAGTAAAACAAGAATTTCATTTTTGCTTGAAAATATAAATATCTTTATTAATTTGTATTTTGTCAATGTCGGATACGCATTCTCATATCCACCATATTATTTTTGTTTTATTTCTTATCAGTTTAGTGAAAGAACATGTCAGTTTACCTGTGTTCATACAAATATTATATATTGTTTCCGTCTTCTGCCATTTCTATCATACAGTTCCTCCAAGAGTCTCGTGGATTCACGTTCTAGCATCGACTAATGAGACACTTTTGTTAGGCTGGAGAAGACCCCGTCACGATAACGGAGCCAACATTACCCATTATTTGGTTCAGTTACATCATAATGGTGAAGTAATAGCCAACGAAACAATGACTGTTATGACAAATCCACGAAATAATTACATGTACATATTTGTTAACTTAGAACCTGGAGAGGATTATATATTTCAGGTTAGAAATGTTCGTGTGTGCTGCAGGTTTTTAACGCGGTAAATGTTCTACTCTTCCACTTTTGTGAAAATAAATCATTATGTACACGAATTACAAAATAAAATAATGGTTGTACGTTAGAAAACCTTTACTTACTAATGAAATGTTATCAAGTTTTTAACTCTTTAATTATTCTGTTCCGATAATTTAAGATAGCTAACATGTTTGTGTTTTTTCATATAACTCTAATTTTTTTTTGCTGTTTTTATTATATTTTCGTAACATAAGTATGTGTTCAAAATTTCAGAAAAAAAAAGTTAATGTAACGTCAAGAAATGATGGAATAACTTTCTTTCCAGGTAAAAGCGTGTAGTATTATTGGCTGTGGAAATTGGTCTGAACCAATGGAGGCGGGTACATCAGACGGAAGTAGGTTATTTTACACTGTTGAATATATTAAAACTAAAACTTTATAGACTACCCTTTGTAATCTCCCTTTTTCCTGGTCGGAAAAGCCGAGCTGGAAAGTATCTATTAACGGTGTACGGGAGGGGACTGGGGGAACACGTCAGAAAAAGTCACATTAATCATCAGTCTATGACAGTGTGTGATAGAGCGAAACGGTGCTTGTGGTTTTAGCACGCCATCTCTGTGGTAGTGTTTGTCAGCTTATTTTCTCCATGGAAATGTCTCTTTTATCGGTATTTTCTTCAAACCAACAGTATTTGTTACTAAACTGACTTCGTTTACGACATAGTCAGATTGGTTGCTTTGAAATTTCAATAGCGAAATTACAGCATTGATGGCGTGCTAGTGGGAGATAGTAAATTTATATAACAGAATACTGATGATTAATAAAAAAAACTGTATTGAATATGTACTAATACAATTCATACTGAATAGTGCATGTAATATTTCAAGTATGACAGAAATCGCAAATATTTCCAAATGATAGACTCAAAATGAACTAATTCGGATTTCTTAATTTCAACACTGTCGTTTTCTAGACCCTGAAAGTCTGTTGTAATATCCTTAACATGAAATCGAGCATAATTTACGCATGTCAGTAGAACGACCTTTACAAAGGATAATACGCCTATTTTTAATATCACGAGTGAACGCTATCAATTTTAATGGCATTAAAATAATACCGTATGTACATTCGCATCTATTAGTCATGTTCTGACTTGAAGTGAAATGTTCTTTCACGATATATCTACCTTCTAGCGTGCAGTTCTTCGAGCATGGATATTATCCATCAATCACTGAAAACTTGATAAAGTGTGATGAGGAACAAAATGGCCTCCTTGCATGTTTCTTGAGCGATTATCTTATAATGCATAGTTAGGGTTAACGCTTTGAAAAACAGTATTACGTAGATTTTGTGTAGAATATACAATGCATAGTTAAGGATAATGCTTTGAAAAAACAGTATTAATTTTGTGAAATTGTGTTTGGGTGAAAAAAATGGCATTAGAGGCTACTCCATAAACCACTCTGAAACGTCTCCAGTATTGTATACATAAGAATCAAACGTTCCGTAAATGGTAAACGTACTTATACTTAATTTTTATTTCAACTCTTATTATTGTGAATGTTTAAATAAATCACCATTGTTTGTTGTTGGTTTTCGACACCTTCCTATACTCTTAAAATGCTAGAATAGTTTGGGTAGAGAGGATAGGTACAAGAGGTTTTCTTTTATAATTATATTGGAATAATATCATGCTTGATTTTAGTGGCTGACCCACCTGAACACGTAGAAATAAAGTGTTTGTACGACGCCGAAAAAGATCTCTCGTATGTCGTTGTCACATGGGAGCCTCCAGCAAACCCCCGGGGAACGATTCAGTCCTACAACGTAAGTCTTTAGTTTTCAATTATTTTTTTATGTTTTACTTCATATTAACTTACACGAGCATGGTGTCGTGCCCTACAGAATAGAAAGTATTCGCACTAATTTATAAAAAGTTGTTGAGAAAGGTATTACTTCTACAGTTTTCTGTGATACATCTCAAATCGATTCATAAAAAAAAGACCAGAATAAAACTTATACACTAACTGCATTGATGCCTTTTTGTTATTGTTAATTTTACAACTTAAGACCTGGCGTTTTCACAACGAATACTTTTCCACCACCAGTCAACTATTGGAAGATTTGAGAAAAATGTTGAAGGTAAAACCACCAAGAAATTAACTACAGATAAAATGATAAAATCACTGTTTTCGTTTACGGATTTACCGTTCAGTTAGTAATATGTGAAGAAGGGCGTTGCCCGAAACATTGTATCGACAGCAGTATGTATGTATACACACACACACACACACCTGTAGTTTTAACTTTAACATTTTTCTTTTTATCTCTTCGAAAAACCACTAAGCATAATTTCCTACACAGTTGTATCTCAGAAGTTCTAATTTAGTGAATGTTATTATAAATAAATAAATTGAAGAATCAGCTGCTTTACATCTACTATGTATCTGTGATCCTGATGTTTTTCTTCTGCATCTCACTTGTAGATCACACTCGAAGCTTCAGCTCGCTACAGAGCCACCAATGGTAAAACTGTTGTAGATAAACTTGCAGAAGTGCACGAAGTTAAGGGTGACACGTCAGAGTTAAAAAGTATTGTGAAACCCAATACAAACTACACCGTCCGTATTTGTACAAAGAATCGTTCCGGTTGTGGCCCTTTGAGCATAAGAACAACAAGGACAATGTGTTCGTCACCCCCTAGTGGTAAGCCGACAAATCTGGTTTTCATTATAGGTGGCTTGTTTGGCTCCTGTTTTTCAACAAGTTTCTTGTTAATGTTATAATTACAGTTTTTTGTTGTTGCTGTTTGGTTTACAGTTGTACAGTAAATTAAGTTATAGGTTCTTGTTATAAGCATTCACAATGCTCACTTGGCGTGCGAGAAGACTTTAGTTCAATCCTGGGCCATATTAAAAATTGACCCCCAATGATCATAAAGCTAAACCTAAAGATAAGCCTTGTTTATTATAGGGGTAATTAAGTCGCTTGAGTTGTTAGGAAGAGTCTTACAAGAATTATATGGGAATTTAACTCTTTAGCTCAGATAATAATCGTTTGGCGTGGAAGTTAAATTGGGTTCAATTCGGAGATCACAAAAAATACTTATGGTCGGTTGTTAAACTTGACAATAAGTAACTATGCCAATTTTAACTAAATACATCAAGGAACTCGCAATTTGTTTGTTTGTTTGTTGTTAAGTGCAAAGCTACGCGATGAGCTAACTGTACGCCCATCACGAGTATCGAAATTCAGTTTTTAGCGTTACAAAGCCACAGTCTTGCCGCCGAGCTAGTGGGATGGCAGGTAAACTTATATCTTTTGGAGGTATAATTGGATACACGTGAGGTCAAGATAAACGTAAAGGTATATTTTAGTTTTATTAAAGGTATGTCCTTATTACTTTTCATACTGAGCAACATGTAAACCATAAGCTAGAACGAATAAAGACGAAAGTGTTGATTATTTGAACGAATAAGCCAGACACAGGTGTTGATTTTGTTGCTTAAAAATATTCATTTGTTTTATTTATTTCTTATTTCAGTAGTATCGATAAATTTCTTAAAGACGCAAGTGTTGATTATTTGAACGAATAAGCCAGACACAGGTGTTGATTTTGTTGCTTAAAAATATTCATTTGTTTTATTTATTTCTTATATTTCAGTAGTATCGATAAATTTCTTAGAACTTGAGTAAGCACACCAAAATACAATAACACTTAAAGATTATGGAAGTGTAGAATGGGTGTAACAGATTGATTTAATTTTCCTTATAGATTGAATAAATAGATATAGGCTTACTATTTTGTGTAATATTATTCTTTTTCAAGCTAAGTATAGATAAACTTACAATTCCCTGAACTATATATCATAAATAGGCTTACCGTTCCCTGAACTATATATTATAGATTGGCTTAGCTTACCGTTGTCTGAAGTATGAATTATTCTTTTTGAAGATAAACAGAAATAGGCTTACCCGTATGATATGTCATTATTAATGAAGCAGTAAACTTGATTTCGCGTTTGTTTTCCTTTCTGATAATCACCAAGCGAAAATTGTAAGCAGGTTAACAGTGGTGAAGTTGCTGTTGTTTCATTGTTTTTAGCGCCTTCTTCAATGCCAAAGTTCCAACTTCAGCGAATGAAAGAAAAACACAACCATAAGCAGTTAAAACTGACGCTTCAGCGGATATCCGAAAGAAACGGTGTTATTAGGTAAGATATCCCCGAACTGATTATCTGTATTAGAATACTTTCATTCATCATAGTTAACAAATTGAATGAAAACTTTTAATATTAGAAGTTGTGTTCTGGCCGTTTAGAACTTTACTCTTAAGGCATTTTGCTTCATTTTTTTAATTTCGCGCAAAGTTAAAGCGTCCCTAATTTGGTAGTGTAAGGCCAGAGGGAAGGTCCTCGCCACCCACTGCCAAACTTTTGGGCTACTCCTTTACCAACGTATAATGGGATCAACTATAACATAATAACGCCCTCTTGCCGCGCCACTTTTTAAGACAAATAAGAGAAATACTTACAACGTACCATAAGTCGATGTTTATCATCACGGGTTTACCCAGGAAGTGAAAGACCATTACTGTTTGAAATAGCTGGTACTTGAGAATGTACATGTTATTCGTATGTATATCTCACCAATAAAATAAAATAAACACTTACCTAAGCTAACAAGTTTAGGGATAAGGACAGAATGCCACTTCAGTCTGTAAACAGCTACGTTGATAGGAATAAGGACAGAATGCCACGTCAGTCTGTAAACAGCTACGTTGATAGGAATAAGGACAGAATGCCACGTCAGTCTGTAAACAGCTACTTTGATAGGAATAAGGACAGAATGCCACGTCAGTCTGTGAACTGCTACGTTGATAGGGATAAGGACAGAATGTCACTTCAATATGTTAACTGCTACGTTGATTCAAAAGACAGTCTGGAAAACGTATTTTTTTCAGAAGAAAGCATGTGTATCCTTAAATGTAAATGTATTTTACAAGTGAGGCCTAGCATAGCATTCCGAACACGCCCTTCCCTTCAGCCGTGTGTGTGTGTGTGTGTGTTGTAGAGGGGGGTGGTTATAATGTAACGATCAATCCTGTTTTCTTCGGTAAAAGAGTGGCTCAAGAGCTTGCGGTGGGTGGTGATGGCTGGTTGCCTTATCTCTATTGTTCATCATCATTGTTAAATTAGGAACGGCTAACGCAGATAGCTCTCGTTTAACTTTGCACGAAACTCAAACCAAATTTACAGACGAAATATGATAGTGTTAAATTATTATAAGATTTTATTTATGTTTAAGTCAAAAATATCCTCAAACCGTTTTCGTTTTAAGCTTTTGTAACTTTTATACCTTAGATCGTGTAACTTTGACGTGTATAAATATTATCGAAGTATTTCAGTTTTGTTTGCTTTATGTTGACATTTCGTACCGTGAAAATAAATTGTTTCTTATTATTACCATAAAATATCAATTTTTATGGTACCACTTTGTACTTACTACGTTTTAAACATGGTTACTGTTACATGATTGTAACCAATACATTATTTAACGATTCAATACGTACACCCTAGATAAGTATTTATCCGTTAGAAAGGTTAAATACATTATTTAACGATTCAACACATGTTGGGGATTCTTCAATCAGTTAATCAAGGACATTTGTGTTATGCAACTGATGGTTTGCTCACTAGAAGCACAACACATACAATACACACGTATATTGTATAATTATTAATTAATTATCTATCAGGAAGTTGCCGTTAACAACTCCGGGAGTACAATATCTTCATGTCATACAATTTTCACAGCTTTTTCTCGGTAAATTAACGTTCACAATACAGTTATTTCAGGTTATCCTTTATGAGCAGGCCACATAAGATGCACGTTGCTGATGTGTTTTACTTCAGAACCACAGCACTCGTACAAATATGATTTACAATCTTTAGGACATTTATTAGAAAGTTAAAGTTCACAATTTAAGAAGTACGACACCTACACACTGTATATGATTTTCTTTGGCTATTTTTCAGAAAATTGATGTTTAAAACTCACTGTTGCTACGTTTTCCTTAGGAATATCGATGAAAGCTTCATGATGACGAGAAACTCAGTTGAAATAAAAATATATTCTCAAGACAGCTGGTATGGGTATCAAAACTTTAATTAAAATAAAGTACAGAACAATGTTTTGACCTAGAAATGGCCCGGCAACGGTCAGTTGCAAATTCTCTTTGTTAACCTGAAGATACCTTAAGAAGGCCTAAACGTTATCTGTAGTTTATTGTAGTTAAAGTAGTAATACCCATACCAACCGTACACCCTAGACATTTACAGGTTGACCTACGGAAGTAAGTTGAGGGCGCTTCTGATAGGTTCTTTATCCGTAGCATGGCACATGTGTGTTAATTTCTCACAGTCATGTCCTTTTGTGTGTGTTTTTGAGACAACTAGACGATTTATCGTTTTACTTCACTTATTAAATATATGAACCTATTATTAGTAGAAATACTGTATTCAGAAGTTTGCTTTAAAATGTTGGAAAAGTAATTACAATTGTTTCATATAAAAAAAACACACCAATATGAAAGCATTATGCTGTTAGGTTTCAGTTCAAATGTAACCAACATCAGTAAAATTCATTTTTATTCATCGTTTTTAATCATGTCGTAGTAAATTGTTTTACGCTAGTGAGGTAACAGTGAATAAAGCAATGCAACGTATCCACTGTTCTGTACTGATACGTTGGAGGTGAAATATGAATGCTGGTACAATTCAATACGTACGAACAGGCACGCGCGGACTTGCTTATGCACGTATATAAATTATGTAATGAAAGTGGATCATTTATGTAATAATTATTAAGAAAAAAGCAACGTTGTTCTGGCTTTTAATAAAATTGTATGTTGTTGTTGTTTTTATTTTTTCCATCTATTCAGTTACCAAAACTTTAAGCTAGATATTGATTTGACCCGAAACGATTTAATAAGCTACCAAACATACCTTTTAATTTAACGCATGGTAATGCTGAATTACGTTTATTAACTGTGGTTCTTGTGCCTGACACAATTTTATCTCGTTACGTACTATTATACGACTTAGCTCTACTCTATTTCTGTTATACGTGTCTGATATTCGTAAGTGATGAGCAACGTTTGACGTTTAAGAGAACATACTTATGAAATGTTGACTTGATCATTAACCGAGCTATAGAAACTGCATACCTAATATAGGATGTGATCTCAGTAATAATTAAGCACGAACTACTGATAAAACGTTTATAGTAAGGTACTCTAATCCCGTTAAATTCTAAAGGTTTTCAAAGAGTTCGTGGCGGTTTTCTGCCATTATGACGCCTCTTCAGGCTAACAATAGGAACATGCCCGTGGATACTAAGTTAGGCTTAGTCGCTGATAGAAACCCTGCTTATTTGGCTACTGGCCAACTTATCTCCCATCGTCTGAACCAACTGTAAAATCGATTCGAGCAGCGTGGGTTTGGTTGACAAAAGAAATAACCACGAGCTTGTAATAAGAATTCGAACACCAGAGACTGCATTGTATATTATGATCAGAAACTAAAGGATAAAAAACAAAAAAAAACTTCTTGTAAGCACAGAAGGAGAAAATGAAATATAAATTTTATTTTTATTTCCTAACGATGGGATTTTCGATTCAAACACGTGCAACATTATATTCTTTTCTTTGTTGAATAAAACGTATTTTCGAGGCGTTACGTAATATGGTGTTACTAATTGACGTTTTCTTTGTTAAAAGGATTATAATCCAGAGTGCTGTGCCATTTACGAATTTGAATAAAACTAATGATTGTGCGAGTTTACAATGTTTGGTAAAGTTACAAAATGTATAGTATAACTAACCTTTCACACCACCGAATCGAAAACACTTTCGGTTCTGTTTGTATTGTCTTGAAACGTGTTTTTATTTTTATTTTTTACCGAGTTTTTTTTTAATATGTCGTCAAAACCGCATAGCGACCAACATAAAACAGTCTTGGGTTACTAAGTTTAATAGCTGTGATGTGATGTTTTAATAATAGGGATTTTTCAAGTCGTAGCATTTAGCTGTGAAATTAATGGTCCGTCGTTTTATCGACATCCGGCGATTGCCCTTACCGTAAACTTGGAAAAGTCGATTTAAGATGTCTTTGCGGTTAGCTCTAAGTGCTCCGCACCTGCGGCTATAGGAGTGTTATAACTGTGACAGTCAAACGTACTATTCAGTTAATGGTAGCCTTGGAAAAGATAGGTGAGACCGAAAGTTAACTCTTTTTCTGGTCGGCAATTCTAAATACGCTTAAAACCTCTCTGGGTTTCTTAGGTGGCCCTTTATTCATGCGTCGTATAAGGTTTGGATTGAAAATACTATATACTTTTATAAGACGATTAAATAAAAGAATGACAGTCAAAATGATTGGTACCATTTACTAGTGATGGTGGAAGCAAACGAGGAGGGTACAATAACTACATATATCTTCTTAAATGTGATAGAGAGAGGCTGTGAGGGATATAAAGAGGTTTGGTGTATCTTTTTCAGTACAACATATTTTCAGGTGTTAGCTAGACTTGAGTGTAATAATGGCAAATCACAAAGAGTGAATGTCTTAGGATGTCACATGAAGAGTGGTAATGATAGGCTGTCACGTGTACGCAAGCTTTAAAACATTACATCCCTGAAAGTACAGGAAGAAAATGTTCTACATTCATTAATGCATAAATCTCACAAAATGGTCACTTGAAGTGATGTAATTCCCAGTGTTGATGTTTATTTTTTTCATTTAAAAAAATCTTCAAAGTTAAAAAGAAAACCTCACATACTTGTCGTAAACGTTATGTGGCAGTATGTTTGTTTTGAATTTCACGCAAAGCTACACGAGGGCTATTTGCGATATCCATCTCTAATTTAACAGTGTAAAACTAAAGGGAAGTTATCGCTATTCACCGCCAACTCATGGGCTACTTTTTTACCAACAAATAGTGGAATTAACCTTCACATTATAACGCTCCCAGAGCTGAAAGGACTAGCATGTTTGGTGTGACGGGGATTCGAATCCGCGACCCTGAGATTACGAGTCGAGTGCCTTAACCAGCTGGTCATGCCGAGCCATATGACCCTCTGTGCTTAACGTCAGCCGAAAACTTATAGCAGATTTTTTCGATTTGATGTAAAAGTCTATGTATGTTTCAAAAAAATTCTTTGACAAATACTCGGTTAAAGTTAGTAGCAAGTCTTAACATTAAGTGTAACGGATTTACTAATGTGTATTTATTTTAATATGAATGTTTGTTGTAACTAAACATGTATTTAGAAATGTATGTAACTTATAATATTAACTGTTTTACATGCGCAGTACTTACATACTTCTGGAGAAGTATTTACTTTAATTAACAGAAAGCTTTAATTTCAACGAGAAACTCGCAAAGATTCTTTACCAACTGTATACGACCATTAATGTTTATAGAACAATGGAATGTCGTCGACTAACCAGTCAAATCTTGAATCTAAGGGTATATGTGGGGAACTCTTATAGGAGGGTCGGTTCACTGAGTGTGGTAGAATCATTGAAGTACAATGGGGAGACGTCAGTTTTTCTAATCCATTATAAAGGTATATGTGGGGAACTTTTTCTGGTGAATTGTTTCATTAACTGCAGTTAATGATCAAATATCGGCGTAGATCCAGTCATTTTTAACATCTTTTAAGTCTGTATGTAAATAACTCTTTTGTGAAAGACTGGGTTATTGAGTTAAGTAGAAGAATAGCCACAGATCAAAATCGTAATAAATGTTTCGTAGACGTTAAAACAATAGTTTTAGAGAGATTTTTTTAAATAAATAATAGTTGAAAGAAATAGTGATAGACGAAAATCCTGAAAGTTTGAATTTATAATCTTAGTGTATGTATTTTTTTCTTCTTTAAATTGCCTTAACTTTCGAGAATAAAGATATATTTATATTTTTATTAGTTTATCCATCACTCCCATATGTGCGAGTGGAGTTTAAAGTGTGCAATTTACGACCTTTTACAAATGCTATTCAACATGGTATTATGCACTTGATGTTAGAATTATCAATTACTTCTTTTACCGTACACTAGTGGTTTAGTGAACAGTTCGTAGTAGGAAAGAGTTGAGTACAGCATACAAGGATACCGAAAAACCTGTAGATATACACTTCGAAGTTTTTACAGTTATTCAAATGAAATTTTCAAAATGTACAAAGGACGGGGAACTATTTATTCTTCACGTGAACACCATAATGAATTCCAACTTGTCAAGAGTTTGAGTCAGACATCTTTTGAGGACAAATACGTTTGTAACAATCTTATTGTTATTGTTGTTTTTTTTATGGTGGGTGGTGGAACGGACTTGATATTTCCTCAAGACTTGTTCTGTTGCTTGTAGATACACATAATAAATCACAATGGATTGAGCCCATGTACATTCGGTTAAATTGTTCGTGTTATTAAACTCCAAGCATAAAATCGGAAACGAATAACATACAAGTCTTATAAGAATTGTATTTCGATTGAAATCCTCTGCTGTGTTGACTTTAATAAATGGCCGTTTTATAAATAAAGAAGCTTTTTAAACATGTAAACTTTTTTTTTTTTACAAACTGATATATTTTTTCACGCCCGGCGACAATCTACTTGTTTTTCATGTACTTATTTAAATTATAGGATACAGCTGTATCGAGAACTAATCTTGATGAATGGTATGTACGAAAATATTTTTTAGCCGCGGCACAACGGCTCGTAGAATGGATTAAAGGTTTCGTTTTCAAGTACAAACTTTTAGCTCATCGATTCATTTCCTGACCGATTTTAGGTCTAATTCCTTCTTGTTTCAGGAAGGCAAACATGTAAGCTTATATGTAATTACTTAGAACATTATTGTAATAATAAAAAAGTAAAACATGTACATAATTAAATATGCCTCTGTTGATAGCTATTATTTTGGTGAGGTTATGAATTGTAATTAACTTCCACGTTATTTTTCAGATTATAATAAGAAAGTTACTGATCAGGGAGTGTATATATATGTTTTAAAAAATGCATTACTAAAACAAACTCTCACTGTAGGAGGGAAATGCAGTTTTATCTATAGTCAGTTTAGCCGATAGTCACCTGAAGGGGTAATCTGTTTTTAATAGTAGTGTATTGTCTTTCAGTCAGTTAGTAGACGCAAAAATGACATAACATAAAGGACACTTAGCGTTGCAATTTCTACTATCGTGATGTCAGTTAGACGTCTGCATGCCATAAATCACGAGAAGAATTATGCACTCTGTAGGCTACAACATAAAATGACATGAACTTCAAAACCGAGAAATAAAGATATTGTTACTCTTGAATTTGGTTTTATTGACCCTTGAAACAGAACACTTTCGAGGATCCTACGGAAGTACATCGAATTTATCACATATTTAAATAATCGAATACAAGCAAAACCCCTGTACTAAACTGCCCTCAAATAACTTTTAATAAAGGTCTTGGGAGGGGTGAGTCCTTGTAGCTTATAGAAAGTGACTTATTCATTACCACTTGTATACTTTTGCAGGTGTTACAGGATAATTATAATAAAACTTGAAGGAGGAGGAAGTTTAGCAGACCTCCCAACGGACCCTAGTTCATTGGACATTACAACTTATGATGAAGTACATAGAAAAAATGGCCGCGGGGCTTACATTGCAGAAGCTATCAACAGGTAAGTGTATTTCATTCTAATTGTTTTTAACTCTTCATTATATAAAAAATGCTAGCATGTAGGCAGGCACATATTTTAAAATACATATGCGATGAGTACACCTTTTGAATTTATTTTTATTGGTTTAAAAAAGCTGTTAATGGTTTTGTTTCCACTGCCCTAGTAATTAATTATGTATGAACATAAGTGTTTTTTGAAGGGGGACTTAAAGGTAGTGAGGCAATGTGGAAGATGGTTTCACATCAAAATACCCAAATATAGTAAATTACGTATTACTAGGGCAGTGGAAACAAAACCATTAACAGCGTTTTTAAACCAATAAAAATAAATTCAAAAGGTGTACCAATCGCAGTACTTTTCTGGATCGAGCACGGCTAATTATTAGTGTCTTGGGCTGTGAATTCGTGGATCCATGGTTCGCGTTCTGTTACTGGGACTGTAGGTGCATTATATGAGTGGCAGGCATATCACACTATTCTGTTCAGTAGCCCAAATACTTGGAGAATGATGCTTTTGACTAACTGTCTTATTTCTAGTATATCAGTTTCTAATTAGATGCAGCTACGAGCGTATAGCAGATGTGTAACTTTACGCTAATATCCAACAGATAATATTTATCATATTTATTACGTAACGTTGCATAAGTAGGAGCTGTTATTAACATCATTATTTAAAGGGTGTCCTAAAATAAATGTACCGAAACTAATGTTGAATAACTTTATTTGAGATAACGAAAATTGAATACTATGTTGATTTTTGTTTTATTCTTCTTTCTTGGTCAAACGAACTATTACTGGAAATGTCTGATTTGTTACAAAGAGCGACCATCCAAGAGGATGGAGCACACCCCGCTTAAAGTTTTAAAGTACTTTTAAACCAAATTACTCTCAGAGCCTTCAACATCATCTTCATCTGGTTTCGGTTCATTTTTTGGACCAGAGAGGATCAGGTTCAGAGTAGACCTCTTGTTACTTTGTTTATACTGTTACAAAATCCTGGGTAATAACCTTTGTTACATTGTTGTTGCTTAACTCACAGTACGTTAAACTTCGTCCATTGTCTACAGTTTTAGTTAACAGAACATTTTCGTGTCATGTCCAGTTCAAGGGGTGGCATTAAATGATATATTTTCATTAGCTTTACTTGTGTATGATCGAACTATTAGTCCGTGTTCACGATATAGTTCCGCTTACCAGTCATATACACACACAATCCTATTTTTACATACAAAACCCTTTTATAATAAAGCTATGTTTATGTGTAGGATTCAATTACCCTAGCACTGTCTGGCCTGTAAAATCCAGGGCGTTGGATTCGTAGGGGAGGACCTACCAAATACCCTCTAGCTGCACAGCAGTATGTATGCGGCCACACCTCTAGAAACCAGATTTCGATACCCGTGGTGGACAGAGCCCAGATAGCTTATTGTGTAGCTTTGTGCTTAATTCTAAAAGAAAACAAACAAACCTATCAACTGGCCCGTTCGTTCCTCCCATTTAACCCCTTTATATTTCCTTCTCTGGGACGTTTTGAAAACAAAAGTCTACCATACTAAACCAAAAGTACACGTAGAACTAAAGCATCGGATTCGTGATGCTATCTTATCAATCCATACTAATACTAATGTGTCGGAAAATGTTATTTCAGAATTTGAACGCAGAATTAGATTAATTATAGGGAATGGTGAAAAATTTGTAGAAGTCCAATACTTATTAAAACTAAAACTTACAAGTCTGTTTCTTGTCTCCATATTTAGTTTTTGTTGTTATGTCAAATAATAAAGTTATTCAACTTCATTTTTGGACACCCTGTATAACATTTACAGTGTTAACAAAGGAACTTAAGGCGTTATAAATGATCCATACTTGTTAGTAGAACTACCCTGTTTGCTTTTTTTTATGAATACGAAGCTAAATGTTTTGGACAAACTGCCCAAAATTGCCATAGAATATGATATAAGTGGACAAGTGCAAGCTATATCTTTAGTATTTACTTCTCGTTATGTACTCGTACAAAACTAAAAGAACAACTCTATTTATTATTATTATCATTATTGCATGTATTTCCAGCGATTCTTTTGTGAGTGAAGTTATAATTGGCGATGATCAATACAATCGATGTGAGAATACAACCCTTGATCACTCTGCTAGCCCCTGGGTTCGCTCCCGAAGAGTGACTGAGCAACCTTCAAAAAAATCAGACATTCTAACGGAATATGTGTATGATGGTAAACTTGCTCCTAAAACCAACTATACTGGCTTCGTAGAAGTACGAGTGATTGGATCTAACAAGACGGTTAGTACTGCGTTTAACGTAATAAGTTATTTTTTTCTCCAGTTATTTTGCTCGCTGTAAAATACACTGCATTTTGTTTACAAATAAATCTATCTATAATACAAAAAAATCTTCTAATACAAAAAAGTTATGACTCTGTTTCTTTGTGAACTGAATGAATATTTGAGTTAGACTCGAGAATAAATTCTGATATCTGCGAACTAGAACCCTGGATGCTTTTAGAGGTTTCACCTCTGTGTGTTCGCTTTTACAGAAACGAATTCCTCTTTCCAAAAGCGCTCGCGTTATCGGGTTTTTTGTTTTGTGAGTATTATTGCCGATCTCACATGATTTCATATTATCGTTAATACTGACATTCATATTTAAGATGTAGTTAGATCATAAATACTTCGTCAGTTTGGGCAAAAATCAGTTTATGCTGAAAGATAACTGGATACGAAATACCTATTTTATCTTGTTGAAATCTGATGTCATCACTCACACCATTTTAATGGGAAAGGGAAGATTGTGCCACGCTATTGGTTAAAGGTTTTCAATCTCTTCCTGCTCTCTGTCAGATATGGTCGTCAAGTTATTGAGTAATTCATTGCATTTTTACTTTTGCTTTACATGCGAAACACAAATTTTGATATCGCTTTATATCTATTAACCTAAACATTGTTTGTGTAAATAATTAGTAAATCAACAGAATTAAAATGTTTTACTGGTGGCAACTTTCAAAACTCCTAATAAGAAAATAAGACACAACCTGCAGAACACACACTGTTATTAACAGGAGTGATAGTTTAGTGATTTTCTACTTTCTGTATCTCAGACTGTAGTAATCCCAACTAACATACATTTTCAATGGATGTGCACTACTGGACTGTAACTTCACATACCAAATTTCAAATCAATCCGTTAAGAAATACACAAAATCTAAAATATTCAATTTTGATTGAATTTGTTTCCTGTTTTTTCTTGTTCGCACCGAAAGTATGGAATTATATTTAATAAAAACATACTTGACTTTCATTGGTTTTTCAAATTTGGCAAACTTATAGGTATTTACAACCTACAATTACATGTCAGATTTGGTCTAAATATAAGCAGCATGTGCAAAGTTATTCAATTAAACTGTTCAATTTTGAACAAAATTTTTGAGCACGCCTACGCAAAAAAAATCGTGAACTATCGGTCTGAAATTTTTACTACAATTTCACTTAGGAGTAAAAGTAAACTTATTTTAGGTTTTTGTAATTCGGATTAAAGACGGCTGTTTTACAGCAAGAAAACTATAAGGTGAAAAATACACGCGTGTACACAAGTATTGGTTAGGCCAAGCAAACCAGATTAGCAGTATCTGGCTCAAGTTTACAAATAATCATATGGGTTGACAATTATTATTTGTTTATTATCAAGTTTAAAACACAAATTTGCTAAATTTTATGAAATTATCCTAACGAAAGAGTTTTTAGGGTCATGTGGTATTAATATAGATAAGGATATCAATTTGACATGCTGCATCTGTTGCATGCGGGCGATGACAAGAAACTGTTAATCTGATTTCCATGGCGCTACCATAAATAAAGCTATTAATACTGTTTCAGGTGGTTTGTTTTGAATTTCGCGCAAAGCTACACGAGGGCTATCTGCAATAGCCGTCCCTAATACAGCAGTGTAAGACTAGAGGGAAGGCAGCTAGTCATCGCCACCAACTCTTGGGCTACTCTTTTACCAGCGAATAGTGGGATTAACCGTCACATTATAACGCTCCCACCGCTGAAAGAGCGAGCATGTTTGGTGCGACGGAGGATTCGAACGCGCGACCATCGGATAACTAGTCGAGTGCCATAACCACCTAGTCACTGTTTTAGAGAGGTAAACTATCACCGTATAATTTATAAAGGATCTGGTTGGTTCTTTAAAAGATAGATCTGTTCTGAGTAATAGGGTTGCGATCCCAAAGCTAATGTTGGTTACTATCGAGTGTCGCATTTCCTTGCTGGCTATGATTTGTTGGTGTGTATTGATAAAAAGTCAAAAATGAAAATTTGCTGTAAAATCCTATTATTCCTTTAACTTGCACCCTCAGTGTTTAGTTTTCACACCTAAGCGAATTTTGATTTGATTTTTTATAAACTATACAAAAAAAATGATCATATAAAAGAAATAGATATTCCCTGTTTGAAAGATAACGTATGTACGACATTAAAAGATATGAGATCAGAAGGGTGTTTTTTGTTTTTGTACTGTTCAAATGAGGATGAAACGTATTATTACAATATTGGTTTTATATTTGTTAACGGAGGGGCGGTTAGAAACTCGACTCACAATCTGAAACTCCATTCTCTCAAACATGGTCGATTTTTCAACCGTAGGGACGTAAAAATGTAATTATCAATTCCACTATTCGTTGGTAAGAGAGTAGTTCAAGAGTTGGCAGTGGATGATGATGATGGTTAGCTGCCCTCCGTTTAGGCTTACGCAGACAAATTAGGGACGGCTAGCGCAGATAGCCCTCGTGTAGCTTTGCGCGAAATTCAAAAACAAACAAGCAGGCATAATTTGAGACGCAACATTACGTTATATAATTATGCTTTTCATTTGGATATATATTTTCCAAAGTATAAACAAAATAAATTACCAATTTTAATACAATTTTTATGAAAGTCCGTATCATGATAAGAACATTCCTTAATATCGCGTAAATTACTTAAAATCATCAATTAATTGCTTAAGTTTGAATTACCATTTGTACTCATAACTGACGAAAACAAAGGTTGTATATTAAAACAAAATTAGATATTACAATTATACATAAATATTACACTACTCTTTTCAGAAGGGCACGTCAAGTGTTAAATTAACCAATTCTTTCAAATTGGAGATTACGTAAACAGTGAGTAAGGATCTAAAAACATTAGATACCATAAACTAATACCACTTTCTTCAACGAACGTTGTGCTGGAAATCATATTAATTATTCCGTAATAACCGATAAATCTATCGTCGTGTTGATTAAAAGCCTTGTACTGAAATAAAATGCATTGAATCGATATTAGAACTACTGACGGTAAGGTTAGCTAATGTCAGTGCATCGCTTGAATGAATCATGATTCATTTTTGCTTTAATTATGCGTACAAAATGACACAACGTCATAATAATAAATAAAAAGAATCCCTTTAGCATGCCGGTATGAAGGAACTAAGAGCGAATCATTGATCGTATTGTTAATTCACTATTTTCACACTTTAAGCTGTGTTTGACAGGCAACTCTAACTCATATTTTATTGTAGTTTTTTCTGATATATCTTAACAAAATGACTTCAGTGACTCAGCGGTAAATCTGAAGGTTTGTGATTGTCGCTTTTACGCTTAACAACAAACAAGGCTTAAGAGACTGCGTTTACTTTCAGTAACATGATAATGTCTCGCGTTATGTATAAAGTGTATCGTGTGTGAGTTGCTTTAATTTAAACATGTGTATGTTTTTAGAACTTAACGCAGTCGTTGATGGTATAACTTAGCCTAATACATTATAACATGCTCGCCCTCCCAGCCATGGGGGCGTATAATGTTACGGTCAATCCCACTATTCGTTGGTAAAAGAGTAGCACAAGAGTTGGCGGTGGGTGGTGGTGACTAGCTGCCTTCCCTCTAGTCTTACACTGCTATATTAGGGACGGCTAGCACAGATAACCCTCGTGTAGCTTTGTGCGCAATTCTAAAACAACAACAACATTACTTGATATATTTCAGTTAAACATTAGACTTGAGACTTACGTATAATAATGCTAATTTATTTGAAAGATCGACTAAAAACCAATTATTAAGTCCATTGTAATTTTATCAGAAACGAAATTACTGTAAAAATTATTTTGGAAGCCTTAAACAAAAAAAATGAAAATTAAAAAGTACAGCCATTTATCTCTTGAAAACTGCTTCCGTTTCTGGTCTAAAATGTTAGGATATTTATTGTTGAATACTAATTCTGTATATGTTGGCTGTTTTAAGGAATATATAACAATCGAAGTACTACAGTTTTATGTTTAAAACTATAATAAGATAACTAAATAAAATTGGTATAACAAATTATGTTCATGCTGCCTTAGTCTTACCCTACACGGGCCACATTCACTCAGTGTCACTACTGACTTTAAACATGCAGTGATTTAACGACTAGCGTAAAACCGTTTTAGAATAAAACAATGTTATTAGTTTAATAAAAAGTTAGTGGTATTTATGTTAAAAATTAAGCGGAACAGTACCGTAGTACTATTAATGCTAAAAATGAAACATATATAAATAACGTTTTAACTGTAAGGAATGTGAAAGGGAAAACATACGTGATTAACAATAATTTTTAAGTTAAGTGATGACAAAACATATAGCTTCACTCTCTACTGCTAAAAAATAAGATACTTAGACCAAATGCATATGATGGAAGCTCAGTTCTTTGTAACATAGGATTTATTTATTTGATTCATTTATACATTTATCAAGCTTTATTAGATCCTTGCCAAGATTTATATTGGACATAGTGGAATCTTTATAAACTTATTTTGTAAAAGCAATTGTAATTGTTACATTATTTTTCCTAAATATTTTTATCTGTTATTGTTTGAGAAGAACGTGGTTAATGTCTTGAGTTTTACTTCATCAAACTCTTTTTACCCTTAGTTTGACTTAGACAAAGGTATACATCTGTTTCTATTTCTGTAATTCCACATAATAAGAAAAGCTGTTTTCACTGTGATTCATTTAATGTACCTTTTTTAATAGATCATATCAAAACAAAGTCCATACTTTGCTCCTGTTGAAACAGGTAAGTAATGTGCAATACATATTATAAATTTACCAATTCTTTCTCAAGTCGATTTATCTTCTAAATAATTTTGTTTGTCAGTATGGTTTTTGCTTTTATGAGTATTTTGCATCCATTTTTCTGTTGATTTTAAATATACGATACTCCACTAATCATACTATTCATACTTGATGCAACAGATGTGGGCACATGTAAATAAAGTTTTGGTTGTTGCAGGTCAGATAACATTATGTAACAAAACTTTTACTTTTACTTGTTCCTGGGCATAAAGTGTTATTTTCCAATTGCTTATGCCTAAAGTAAATGGAAAAGACCTATTTTTCTCTTTAAACTTTGCTTTTGTGGCCTGAGAGTGTATAACAAAAAACATGATGGGAGACTATTTGGGGGCTGAAACGTGAAAGTGATTTACATGACAGTTGCAAATCTTGAAAAACTACTCACTTCTAAACATTTTTGTATAACTTGAGTATAAATACATGTAAATCTTGATTCATATGTTGTTTTATTCAGACCTTATGTAAATAAAAATGTGCAAATTTGCCAATTTTTACATAGAAAATAGGTTAATTTCTAAATTTCATTATCCAGGTCACAAAATCAAAGTTTGAAGGGAATAATGGCCAGTTTCTCTACTTATACAACATAAGCAAGTAAGAAATAATACATACTATCCAGGAACAAAATTTGTGTTACATAGTGTAATATATCATTTTTCTTGAAGAGAATGTTAATGGAAGTAATGGTTTTTATATAGTATGTGAAATATAACTAATCATCTGGTATAACTTTTTAACAAAAACTTCATCCTTAACTACCTTTGTACATCTTATTTTAAGAAGATTAGAATATAACATACATACAAGGGATCATTTTGTTCTCCAAGCCTGTTCTTAGAAGCCCATACTTAAGAAAAGAAAATTGTAAACATGCCCTTTCTTTTTCAATAAATCATTTGTTTATTTCTTAAATGCAAGTGAAGTGCTGGCCTACACTGATGCTCACTGTAACTCTTTCCATAAGTAGTCGGCTTGTTAGAAAAATAAAAACACTGGAACTCTTTCTATCAGCTAGTCACCTTGTAAGAAAAATAAAAATCTTTTTTTAACTGTAGCCTAGCCTTTCAATTTCCAAATCCTGGGTTCATGTCCTTCCCTCCTATTTATATCCTAGATAAGTTTGCTGACTTCAGTAACATCACATCTTATCCTTCTTTTATCAAGAGAAAGTAAGAGTTAAAAGATTTAAGATAACTCTTCCATCAGTAGGAACATCTCTTTATCTCTTCCCTGAACCATTTCTTAGATACAGAGACCAAAATTGCACATAGTATTCCAAGTGAGGCCTAACTAGTGATTTATACAGAGAAATAACTGCCTCTTTACTTTCTAGTCAGTATGCTTGTAAATATGTTCAAAAATTCTATTCACTTTTAGCAACATCACACTGTCTTGATGGTTGAATGACTTATCTAACCTTAGTAATCTGGCTAAATAGAACATATCTTTGCAGAGTTGGTTCCTTTCTATATTAAAAACTAAAAGTGTCATTCAAATTATGATATGGCCCAGAAGCAGTCTTTTTTTTTTTAAGGTCAGTAAAAGGAGTGAGCAGGTGTTTGAGGATAGTAGATAAGGTAATAATAATTGTCATGAAAATTAGAGGCCAGATACTGATGTTTTTATAATAAGATATGTTGGCTCACTAAATGGAAAAGTGGCAAATTAGATAAAACATGGCAGTTGTTAAATACTGAATTCAGTTAATTTGGATTAATCTCAAAAGTGGATATTGAAGCTCAGTGTAAGGATTTTAGATCTTTTTATTTACATCAGTGACATAAATGAAGGAATAGCTAATAAAGTAGTGAAATATACTGATGATATTAAGGTTTTGGGTGTTGCTGGCTGTGAGGATGCTGCTGCATGTTTTACAAAAGGATTTGGGTTATTTAATAAGTTGGGTAAATTAATGGGAGGTTAATATCAGTTTTAATAAATCCACGTTGGATGTCATAGTTTGAATTTTAAATATAATTTTGATAGGAATAGACTTCAGAGTGTTATTGAAGAAATTCATCTTGATACTCATATTGACTAGTTTTTTAAACCATCTGAGATCTGAGCAGTGTGGTGTTCCTAGTGGTAAGGCAAATAGAATTTTAGTTGTCTCTTCTAACATACTGAATGGAAGTTTTAAAGTGATTATAAATTAATTATATAAGTCATTGATTAAACTGCACTTAAAGTACTGTGCTCAGTCATTGACTTCTTACTTTAGGAAGGATGTTGAATTACAAGAAGTGACTTAGAGAAGGCTTACAGAATATTTCTAGGAATATAAGAGTTATGTTATATGGGTAGATTAAGATATCTTAACTATTTTCTCTTTATTAAAGAAGGGTAAGAGAAGATCATATTTAAGCTCACAAGGTTGTCTGGGAGATAGACACAAATTAAAGATTTGGTAAAGTTAGGTTTGGCCCCAGTTAAGATTTTTTTTTTTTTTTTTTGTGGAATGAGTTTTTGTTGGTAACAGTTGGTAACTTTGCAGAGTTTAAGAAAAAAATTGGTTATTTTCTGAAAATATAAAGGATAGGTTTAAATATTTACTTCTCACAAGAATCTATGTATAAGGAAAGTAATATGTTATCTTTTGTTTTTTGTTTTTTCAAATAAAGGATATTGCACTACAAATCACAATCTTAGATGTTGTTTGGCTGTTATGAAAGTCATTACAGAGCTTTTGTTTTTCTGTTTTACAGGGTTTTTCCCAAAATCTGAACCCACAGAAAATCCAATGGCTATTGTCCTAGGAGTTCTGAGTGGTCTTATTTTTGTTGTACTGATTTTGATTCTGGTCTTGTGCCTATTCAAGTATGTCACCCTTTACAACCCTCTAAGTAACTAACCTTTGTTCTAATTAACGTGTTTCTTTAATGAAAAATAAGTAATTAGATATTAAGAATAATTTGGGATTTGAATATAAAATCTTATTTAATATTTATTCACTGATTTAGTTCAGTCTACTAAAGAAGTGATACATATGATATTATTTTTAACTTAAACTGTTCAAGTCAATCTGTATTTCATTTAAAGACCTAATTTTAGTTCATAGGTTCAAGCTTTTCACTGACTCAAGCTATCAGTTATTTCAGCAGTTATATAACTACATGCTTTATTACACAATATAAATAGACATTTTTATCATAGAAAAGTAGAAAAATATCTTAAGACTTTAACACGTAAGATATCAGCAAATAAAATAATGCATTAACTAGAAAGTCTAATATATTTATATTTGGAAAACATACCTCTGAATATGACATAATATGAAAAATCTGTGGCCTATTGATTTTAGTTTTTGTTATTATTTTAGAAATTTAAGACCTCTTTTTTTAAGAAATTATTTCATTTATATTCTCTTGTTATTTACAGACGTAAAAATAATGATCCATATGATGAAAGGGATAGGTTAGGCCTTACAGCTTTGATTCGTCGTACCATTCAGAGGAATGGACACATACCCAGGTGTAAAAGTAGGTATTTATTTTGATTATTGGTAATATTCATTAATGTATATAATGTATTTGATCTAAATTTTATAACCTTAATTGTATGAAGTATATTTATATTTAAAATATATCTATGGATAGAAGTAAAATTATGCAAGCCCATTTAGATAATCAACTTAGTTGAATCTTTAATGTATGAAAGTTTAGTTTTGAGACTGTTTTGTGAAAAAAATCCATTCTAATCATTTTAAATAATATAGTTTGAATGTTGTATTTAATAATCTATGCTCATTACTAGATACATATATTTAGTTATGATCTGTTTTTCTAGTTTGTTTTTTCTGATTTTTATGTAGAAATATCTATTCATAAAATGAATCAAATTTTTGATGTACACAGTAAACACCTGATTTCTGATAAAATAACATCAGATTAAAATAAATTTATTAGTAATATTCTGATAAATGCCAAGTTATTTTGAAGAAAATGTTCAAATGCATGTATTGTTTCTACCAGGTGCTCGTCTTTCAAGAACTCCGTGTTTGGGTCCCATAATGGCAGAAGATCTCCCCAGTGCTTATGTGGAGAGACATAGTGACAGTGACCTGCTTTTTCAAAGTGAATTTGAGGTAATTATACCTAAGATACAAGAAAATGTCCCACATAATTTTCTTCTAATAATTGTAAGTTAAACATTTTCAAATGTCTTTAGTAATCATTTCTCAGCTAACAGTTGTAAACTGTAACCCAGTTATAAATTTATCATAAATTCTTTTACAAGTACTTAAAATCAATTAAGCTATGTTATATATTCAAAATACATAAATAATTATTTTCACCAAAATAAAATAATAGTTTTCTTTTGAAATTTTGTACTAATTTGTATAAATAATAGAATAATTCATTCTCTCTTCTTGTAATTAGTTTTGTAAAGGTATCACCCATGAGACACAAAGAATCTTTTACTTTTTATTGTTATTTTTTTACACATTCACAGGCATTACCAGAGAAGTTCAAAGATAGATCAACACATGCATCTGACAGCCCAGAAAATCTTAGTAAAAATCGTTATCCAGACATACGATCCTGTAAGTATTGGTGCTTTAGTAGTTACATTTGATTAAAAAGAAGTAGAGGTGAAATGTAATCTGGATGTAGAAATGACTGTGTTTAAGAATATAAGATGTTAATTAAAAGTGGTATTTAAGTTTATTTGGATATAGAATTGACTGAGTTAAGAACACGAGGTCTTAGTTTAAAATGGTTGAGGCTGTAATTTTCAATCTGTTTCATGATTATTTTCTTTATTATTATAACTTAAATAAATATAGTTTGTGATTGTATTTCAGTTTACCGAATAGCTGGAGAATTTGTCTGTTTTGTTTAGTGTCATTATATAAAAGATAACTTAGAAATATACATTTTACTGTAAAAATGTAAGATTAATTAAATGTAAAAATTGCATTCACACTCAATGTACTTAAAACTTACTGATACAATAACCATTTATTAAGAAAGAAATAATCTTATTTTAATGCTTCTGTAAAATAATTCATAAATTTGCTGTTTAACACCTGCAATAAATATTTTATTTGTGAAAAATTGTCATAATTTTTTTTTATTGTAAATATATTTTTTTTATAAACTCAAGTACTGTTAGATACAAATTATCTGGATTGCATAGAAATCAGTAAATAATTCATAATTATTCAAAGTAACAACAACAAAATGTATGCACTGAATTCAAAGTGCATGTTAGATATTTCAAGTCTCCTTATGGGATAGATGTAAGTCTATTAATTTACAACATTCTAATCCAGGGTTAAATTCTCCATAGTAGATAAAGCAGATAACCCAATGTGGCTTTACTCTAAAATGAGCAAACAAAATTTAGAATATAAAGCTCAATGCTCCATCTATAAATATAAAATATTTAAGATATTTAATGTTTTGTTCATTCATTAGTAAGTAATAGTTTTGTATTACATTATGAGGAATGGTTTGAAAATTTACTTCACATTCATTAAACATGCTATAGATTTAAAAAAGAAGCTGCATGATTCATCACTAGAATGTTCTTTAGAAAGTTTTGGAGACTTGATTTGAATGTTAAAATATGTAAGACAGTTTTAATTTCCTTTTTGACAATAACAGTTGATCAAACAAGGGTTAGGTTACCAATGGAAGATGGAGTAGCAGGCTCTGATTATATAAATGCTGATTTTGTGGAGGTAAGAAAATAATCTTGAAATAGTTTTATTAGTAACAGTTCATTTTTCAGAATAATAATATTTATTTATTTTTTTAATTTAATGACTTTCATCAAATTATTTGGCTTATTTGAACATTAATTATCTCATGAACCCAGGCGTGGCATGCCAACACTTTGGGCAACGGATCAGAAGGTATTCTGAATATGCTTTACAGTAAAGTTTTATCTTTGGGGGTTTTGTAATTATGACTGTTAATTCCTCTGTTCAGATAAGAACAGGAAGAAAGTGTTATTGATTGCGATCACCATTTTTAAATAGTGATGGGTGTTGCTTTAAGCTGAGATCTCTGATCTGATCACTTAGCCCGTTTATTGCTTAGCGTGTAATTCATTTTGGAAACACTAAATACTAGAAATTTATCTTGTAGTTTCTGCAAGTTGTACAAGAAAGAACTTTAATAATTAGAAACTATTAAATTATGTTTATTGATGACATAATATTCTATTCTTATGAGCAGGTTTGACAAAGGATACAAGTACAGTTTATATTGAAAGCATATTTAAATGGTATTAAGTATTTGGTATGTTTGTTGAATGATGATATTTTAAATTGTAAGAAAAACAAAATCAGATTATATAATACTTTTTACACAAGCAAACATTATTTAAACTGACTTTGAAAAAAATGTAAAACTATTTAATCTTTTTAATTGTTAATTTGTATCATAGATGTGTGTGTATTATATTAAAGCTTGTATGGTACTGAGCTATAAATTTCTGAATAAAAAGTATTTTCAGCTTTAATCAAAAATTTTTTAAAACTATGGTACATCATTTAAAAAGACATATCTGAAATGGATAGGAAATATTAATCTGTGTATTACCTAAGTAAATGAATAAATTATGAGACAAAAGAAAAGGCTTTTTAGGCTCACCTGGAATACTCTGGCCCCAGTCTGAATCCTAAACAATTAAAAACTGATCACTAAGATTCAGTCCTGATCCTGAAACGTACAGCAAATAACGTATAGTTCATATTTATTCAGTTCAACAACAAAATGTCCATCTTGAATTTAAATACAGGACATGTTAAGTATTTTACAACTGTAAATATAAGATGAAATCAAAATTCTCAACCTGTAATGTTTTGCCAGGAGAATTCAAATGTTAGTTACTGATACTCTTTTAAGGTTTTAACTTCATTTGTAGCTTAAAAGTAATGAACATAAACCAGAAACCTTCTAGTTTGTCATTAGAGTTATTATATGAAAATAAATTTTTATTTTGTCTGCTATATATTTGAAACATTGAGTAGTTCCTTTACTAGACATTAGGCTTAATGAACTGAAGAGTGTTAAAACTGCAGTTGTGCATTCTGACACTAGTTTGAGAAAAATTGATTTTATAAAGTGATTGCATTTTAAAATGCTTGATTTTATGTGCTTTGTATCATAATGAGTAAACTTAAAAATATTCCTATTTCCTTTAGTTACATGTACTTGTAGTCTTATCAAGCACGTAATGTTAAATGAGGTGTATCATTACAAAGTAGGGAGTATGAAAGTGGTTGATATAAACTTAGTTATTGATGTTATGAAATGTGCCTGAAATTTAACTTTTCAAACTGATTCCTTTTTTTAAACAAAAATATGAATTTCTTGAATAACTTTTAAATAACTCAATTCTATAATTTGAAGTGTATTTTTAGTTGTTTTACCCAAGTGGAGTAATTGTTTTTTAAATCTAATACAACTTAAAATATAAGAAGAATGACTTATATGAATTTTGCTGCAAGAATTAGTTTGTAACAGTTAAGAGTAATTCATTACAGAAGCTGATATGTGAAAGGTGTATGTGACAGATTTTTAAATGCTTGAGACAAGTGTGTGTTACCAAATTAATTTTCAAGTGTTTGATGTTTAATTTGGTTCTTCACATTTTGTTGTTGTTTTCATGTGTACTGAATACAAAAATTGCTTATTAATCAACTATTTTTTTTACTTTTTGAGAATACAAACCAGTATGACTGTTCTTTTCAGTTTTTGAAGAAAATACTTTTTTTTTTTTTTGTTCTAGGATTATAAGAATAGAAAGTTGTTCATCTGTGCTCAGGGTCCACTTGATCGTACTGTAACAGATTTTTGGAGGATGATATGGGAACACAAAGTTACAGTCATAGTTATGTTAACTGGAGTTGAAGAGCATGGCAAGGTATATTATCTTGCATTATTATTGTGTATTTGCTTCAGCCTGTGCCTGAAGAAATTATTTGACAAAATATCCTAAACAAGTGATATGTGAAGCATTAGGTCTAGACAACTTTTAATATCTTAAGCTTTAAAAGTGCTACTATAGCATATGGTCTACTGAGTGGTCAACCCACAACATAACGTGGAGTGACAGTATGTGGTCTACTGAGCTGGAGTTGGTCAACCCACAATGTAATGTGAAGTGAAATTATGTAAACTGTGTGGAAAATGATAGTACAATTTTACATCTTGTAAGAAATAAATTATGTTATATTCAAAATGTACATTCTTTATTCAATAAATTGTTTAACACATAATTTTTTATTTATGTCACAAAAATGATCTGCATGTTATAGTGTAAATATCCTGATAGACTCCATACTGTAGTAGCACCATTTTAAGGGTCATTTTACTTTCAGTGATTTTGTAATTCTGATGAACATCAAACTGCATGAAAAAAAAATGTTTGAACTATTATAACATCTAATTACAAATTTCAGGGTCAATTATAAATACACATTCAGTTGGTGAAAAGTTGTTTATCTTACATAATTATTTGAACTTATCCTGATAAACTTTGACGTTATGGTGATAATATAATATCTTAACTTGCAGATCAAATGTGCCCAGTATTGGAATGAAAGTGAGCCAAAAGAAATTGAAAATCTATTTGTTGTGAATGTTATTACAACCAAGATATATTCTGACTACACTGTTCGAAGGTTTCATGTCCAGTATTTAAAGGTATGCCTTCAGTATGTATAGAAATGAAAATATTAGTTTCTTTTGTGTTTATGAATATTGTTTAGATATTAATCAAGTGTTACCTTCTAACTGATCTTTTTGAATAATGCAAACTTGGGCACAACAACTGTGAAATTTAATTTTCACTAGATTTTATTTAAATATGCTTTTCATCTTTTAATATAGAATATTTCTTTTGTTCACAAATGATTGCATTCTTATTAGTATTACTGGTACCAACTACAAAACCAACTTAATAATGAAACTCATCACAAATAGTAGCATTTTTTTAAAATAAATATTTTATCATATTTATGTGATTTTACAAAACTCATTTTCAACATGTGCTTAATATTCTTTAAAATGTAAATTTCTTCAGTGATGTAGATGGATTAGTGATACATTATAGTAAACTCATGCAACTCATTTTTATAGCCACGGTATGAAGTTTTGACAGAAAATGTTGTCAAAGCAAAATAAACAGGTGTGATTCCATTGAATCCCATAAAATTATTCTAACAGTAGAAGATGTACTGATGTTTCTGTACTGTAGGATGATTATGCAGAAGAAAGGGAGGTACTTCATTTCCATTTTGTTATGTGGAAGGATTTCCTAGCTCCAGAGCAACCATCTTGGCTTCTTCGATTTATCAAGCGAGTCAATGAACATTATGTTTCAGACAGAGGTCCTCTTCTAGTCCATTGCAGGTCATCATTTTTTGGTTTTCAACATTTTAAATAATTTTTTGCATGCTAGTTTTCTTTCCAAAGAAATTAACAATAAATGTAAGTGACACTGCTGTCAATGAATAGTAGTACTTAAAGTTGGTATATGTTGTAGTCTATAAATTTGGTAAGGATCAGTATAGGACATGTATAAAGATTTGTTTTTGAGTATGTATTTATGTACAGGTTGTCCTAGAAGTCTGGAGCAATAGGGAAAAATAAACAATTTATTCTTTATTTATTTATTAAATGAAATTTCATACCATTAAAAGCTGTACACATATCAGTTCGTGATATACTGTGTCATCAGGATAAGTTCATCCTGAAATATGTACAACTGACATTATAAATTTCTTTGTTACTTTATAATATCTATTTTACCTATGTGTTCAGACTTCTGAGTCACCGTGTAGTAATGTAGTTCAGTATGTAAAATACTTTCTAATTTATGTTGTGTTTTTTTTAAATTCACAGAAATGTAAATACTGTTTTAAGTTACTGAAATGATTAAACATGGCAAAAACAAAGCCAAGGCTGTTTAATTATCACAGGCAAAACCTGACATAGTCAAGGGCTACTTGAAATTAATTGCATGAATTTTTTAATTTTTTTTTTACCAATGGTTGTACTGAAATGTTTAAAACCTGATACTACAAAGAATATGTTTCTATAAATCATAATGAATTTATTTATGTGCATGCTTTTCAACATCTAAACTTGTAGAGTGATCTCAACGAACTTCAGACACATTCTTAAGAACTCCAAGGAGTAATATTTTGGATCTATCTCCCCCCACATTACTACCTGGAAGTCTGTGTGTTTAGCTTTCATGCTTTAAGTTTTTGACTATCTCAACCAAACCTAATATGCACCTTTAGATTGTAACATAGGGAAGTCATTCAGATCAAACCCCCACTTCATTCACCAGCAAACCCTATATTTTCTGCATGCATTTAACAAGTAAATCAGCTAGTTACACAGCATAATTATATCTTGCTAACTTACTGAACACAGAAGTTATGTTTCTGTATTTTTAGACAAGAATTTTAAAATGCAACTGATAAATCTCATAGGAAAATTATTTTTGAGGAGTGTAAAATTGAATTGGATAACTCCAAGACAGTGTTTTTACTTTAGCTGTTTGCTATGCAAAATATGATTGTTAGCTGAGTAAACTTTGTTGATAATTTTCCCTTAATCAAATTCAAGTTGAAAGTTAAAAAACTAACAAACCTGAAAACATGTACATTATATCTGGCTGTTGTTTTATTGTGTTTTTAACACCTTACTAATTTTACATAAGTGCTGTTTTATGGAATAGATCAACGTAACTTTTTCTTTCCTGGTTTTAGTGCTGGAGTTGGAAGAACAGGAACATTTGTAGCTATAGACACACTTCTACAACAGTTAGATGAGGAAGGTCAAGTGGATGTGTATGGATGTGTGAGTAATTTGAGGCACTCCCGCAACTTTCTTGTCCAATCTTTGGTAAGCTTAAACAAATTGATGATTCAAATAAATAAAAATAAATTATAAGTTGCTTTTGTAATGACAAGTTTGTGTAAATTCTTGTGTTATATAGTTGAAAGTAAGATATTAATACTCCAAAAATGTTTAATAACAGTCAATAATTGTTTTTAATTTTACGTAATAGCTGACACAAATGTTTCCTCTGAGTCATGTTTATTTCTTAAGGAGAGAAAATATTTAGATTTTGTTCTTAGATAATAATGGTCTAAAATGAACATGCTCACTAAAATCAGGATTCAATAACAAACACACAATGCATTACAATAACAACATTCAGTAAAACATAGTTAATAAACAAGTGCCTGGCTAGCACTTCACACCAACATTAATAAACAATGTATCATAAATATGAATAAATTAATAATAACAGAATCAGGAAGAACCAGTAAGAAAACTCAAACAAAAACTTAATTCCAAAATAAAAGACAGAAAATACAATATTCAAATAGTACCTATCAATAAAAATATTGAGTAACAAACAGCAATAACTGTATCTTTCAACAATTATCTTGTGACTTTATCTCTCTCTCTCTCTCTCTGTCTTAGTGAGGTTTTATACAGGATATTTATTCACAGAGTAGGTCATGAGAGTACAACCTCATGTGCTCATAAATTTACATATTCTTGTGCTATATTACTAGTGCCTGTATGTTACATGAGGAAGACTGGAGCCAATGTCATCATATAAACATATATTCACTAAAAATACAAATGGTTATGTATAAGGTGAATTAGCATTTTAGTGCAATTAAATATTCATAAATAAACTAAATGATACACACAACCATAATCATAAAAAAAACAAAAACATAATTTGTTATCTAATAAGATAGTGAGAAAAAGATTTTAGACACAGAAATGAAAACTTTCACATTATTGAAAAATAGAAACATTTTCTTTGAAATAAATAGTACAAAATTGTAGCATACAAATGTTTTGCCTGTTTTAAGCTAATTATTTGTAATGTTGTTTTTCCTAAAGTATTTTCACTGGTAAGATTTTTTTAAAAACGTTTATATTTCCTTGTTAAAAATAAAATATCAATATTCCAATGTAAGAAGCTAAAGAAAAATGTACACAAATAAAAACCACATGTTTCTTTTGTATAATGAGTCCTTTTAATAGGCAACATTTGTCAGCTTGGATTATTTATATTCACGTAATGCCAACTTTTGATATCTCTTATTAACTAACTTGACTCAATGCATACATGTCTGTGTATACATCCATATGTACATACATAAATATTTTTAACCCTCAAACAGTGGGAATGCTGTAGGTAGCAACATCAGCTGATGATAGTTGCCGTTCAAGGGTTAAAAAAGCTAAAAATTTGGGCTGGTTGTTTGAATAAAGAAAAATTCCATTGTAGTTTTGTATTAAATGTTTATTAAAAGTTAAATATTTTAGGTATGCTCTTAATTACTATTTGGATATATCAGTATTTATATACACACACACACACACACACACACACACACACAACTTACTTTTATAGAAATAGGAAAGTACATTTCAGTAAGTAGATATGTGAATGGAAAACATAGTGGGGAAAAATAAATAGTAGTAAAACAAAATGCAGCCACAAAACAAACAACCAAAACTGTGGCACAAATCTTAGAGTGGGCCATTATGTAATATGTCCTATTTTTGTTTGTTGTTTTTAGACTTAAATTGTATTAAGGAATAAACTGTCTATTCAGTTTAACCTCAACTTTGGCAGAATCACGTGCTTAGAAGAAAAGAGGCAGATGTGTTAATGCACAGCATCTTTGCCACATTTTGCTTTCCACAGATGGAAGTGGAAAGGTGGGATCCATCAGAAAAATAAATTAAAATCAGAACACAATGCATTAATGGGGTTTTAATTCTTCAGGTACCACACAAACCAGGGTGCATGACATAGTGACCTCATCCTATGATTTGTGCTTGAGTGTTGGATGTTTGTTTTTAGTCTGCACTTTTTTCAATTATTATAATTACTACTATTTGTTATTTATTTTTATTTTCTATAAAATTAAATTTTATTTCATCTAAGGTTTGAATAAGCTGTTTAAAACTCTCACTATCCTCCCTCTTGTTGTAATCTGTTTTTGAAATCTTTTGTAGATTAATTACATATATTGCATATATATACATATGTGTGTGTGTATAAACACCCAAGGGTAGACAAGTAATGGAAACACCTGTTGATTTCCATGCTTTATTGATTAATAAGAGACAAAAACTATATGAGCAGATAATTTAGCAATAATATGACATGAAATTGATGGTTTCATTTTTCAGTATCCATGCTTAACCCACATGTGAAACTATTCATTATTATTATATTCATTAATTTAGGTGCTCATGTCACTGAGAATTCAACTAGACATTCATCTATAATCATACCTCTTTGGAAACCTGACAAACTTTTGTAACTTAACATTTTTAGAACCTGTCTTGAAGAAAAAACAGTAGTGTACTATTGACATGCAGACAAATTCAGTGATATAGCATAATTTAAACTTGATTTTATTAAATATGGCTTTATTTTCCTCATTTAGATCCACCAAAAAAAAACTTGAAATAAGCATGTGACGTATTTCGGTGTTTCCATCATTTTGCCCAATTTGTGTGCATATATTTTTATATGTATGCACAGAACACAATTTGCATTTTTTTCATATAACTATTCAAACTAACCTTATGAAAAATAACTGTTGTACACATAACAAAAACATAAATGTATGCACCACTGTGTTTTTATAAAGCTACATGACAAATTTAATGTGAAATGTGGCTGAAACTTAGATAGGAAGAAACCTTGAAAAATCATAATGAAAACTTATCAACCTAGAAAGAAAAATCCTGGTAAATCATGATAAACATTGTAGTATCACACATACACAAAACTTTCATAATCAAATATCTTAATTCTAGAAATCCTCCCAAAAAGCTAAGAACAATGACAAAAGCTGTAGTAACCCAAAAGTGAAAATACCAGTAAATCATTACATTTGTTTCTTTTCTGTTTAGCACAGAACTATACAATGGACTCTTTGTGCTGTGTCCACTGCATTGCTCAATTTTTAACATTATAAGACCTCAAAGCCACTAGAAGCAAAGTATGATGAAAACTTTAATGATGTTACAAAAACACCTAAATTCAAGAAATCAATGTAATACAACATTACAATGCCCTATAACCCAAGCATTTTTGACAGGAGAACTTTGTTTCTTCAGGGGCAAAAGTATTTGTACACCATACTGAAAATATTAGTAAGTCACGGCAAACACTGTAGTAATCCTCAGTGTGAAAATATTAGTAAATCGTGATTAAAGCTGTAGTAACTCACAGAAGATAATCACTAAGTCATTGTGAAAATTGTGGTTGTGTAAATAAAACTGCAGCAACCCACACTGTGGAAATTCAAGAAGATTATGATGAAAATTCTAGTAATCTAAATTAAAACTATAATAATTCAACATTAGTAGTTCAGTGTGAAAATTCTAATAATGTGCAATGAAAACTAATAACCTGTGAAGGAAACCCTACCTGTAAAAAGTATAAATTATTGAACATAGACACTTTAGTAATTAACATTAAACATCCTTGTAAACCATCATGGAAAAACTAGTATTTCATGACCAAAGACTGCAGTGATTCAAGATGAAAACTTAAATAAACTAAATTATGATGAAAACTCAAGTGAATTGTAATAACAGTAGTAATCTACAATAAAATCCCAGCAAACCACAATGAAGACTCTAGTTTACTATGATTTAGCCTAGATAAGCAATGGAGAATATTTAGTAAATCAAAATTAGAAGAAAACTTTGGTATAAACAACACAGTGTACTGCTCCAGTTTCCACCACACACAAGCATCAGACTTTAACTACCAAGCATTTTACAAGTTATGCTTTTTTTTTCCTTTGGTCACTTTACATGAATATAATATTTTTCATATCTACCCATAAATGAACAACAAATGTGTGTGTGTGTGTGTGTGTGCACATCATAATAAATTTTCAACATTTCTTATGACAGAGACAGTTTAGTATTGAGATTAATAAAGATCAGACAATAGATAAATAAACACTATTAAAACATAAGTAAAGCAGTGTTTGATTTATGTCACATCACAAAATCAAGTCATGTACTTACTGTTTCCTAATGTTAGGTGAATCCGTATTCATTTACAAATTAATCATGACCATAGTCGTTACATTGAGTGCTTACATATTTTGTATTAGCAGTTAATTCATTTGGTTCAGAATACTTAAGTGGCATTATCTAAAACCATATTCTGATAAAGGTGAAGTTTAGTAAGTATTATACTATAACAATCTATTATAAACCATGGTTTACAGTTTTTGTAAGCTAGTAATATTATGATAAACTGTAATGTACAGTTTTAACACTGTTAGCACAGTAATAAGCAGCAGTATAATGTTAACCTGTGTTGTATCATTGTTTTGTCCCAAAACAGTTTTTGAACCTCTTATTTTGTCTAATATTAATTTTGAAGTTATCACAAACCACTAGGATGCTTACTAATATTTTGGATCCTAATGTCATAAGATCAGTATGAAATTGAACTGACTTATAGGTAATTAATAGAGATTTACTACAGTAGTGTTATTATATCTATGTAAACTAATATAAATTCCATTTTCTATTAGAAACATAATTAATAAATTTATCTTCTGACATGGTAGAAACAGTACATATTTGTTTACCGAGCTTTGTTGGAACATGCCCAGTTTGGAGACACAGAAATGGAGATAAGACATTTCAAGGATCATTATGAACATATGAAAGAAAAAGTAGGAGATCAGGAAAAAACTCGCTTGGAACTTGAATTTGAGGTGTGTAAAAAGTGATTGATTTTTGAGATGAAAAGTCAATATTATTCATTTTCATTTATTGATAAGCTGGTTGTCAAAATTGTGTTACTAACTCATCCAAGTTTAAATATGGAAAATTACTAATGTTTGAAACTAAATGATATTTTGTGTACAGTTTCAAAATTTGTATATTATTTCAAATTCATATCAGTAAATATGTGCATGTAATTCATCTAATCCTTCATTATAACTGAATTTATCTTGTTTCAGAAACTTGGGGATGTGATTGAAGATCCTAAAACTTGCTGTGTAGGCACCATGGACATGAACATGAACAAGAATAGACACAATTTCATCATTCCATGTATGTCAATGCCTTTTCTTGTGTATATTTGTGTTTCTCTTTTCATACTATTTGTACTTAGTATTATATATGTAACTTTCATGGTATGTGTTACTGATAATTGGTCATTTATATTTTGTCAATTTTATAATTAAAATTTTATTTTTAACATACTATGCTGTGGTTAAATTTAAATGTCTCCCCACAGTGGGTCATTTGCAAATTTATATATTTACATCTCTAGAATCCAAGATTTAATTCCTTATGATGTAAAGAGTGCAAACAGCTACAAAACAAAAATGACAGTAAACATTAAAATATTTTAAAGTTGTTTATGTAAAGAGTAAACAAGTAATTTTTTAAACTATTCAATGAGGCCAGAATTATAGGGCAGTTTGACTTGTTAAATACTAAATAACAATAATTCTGTGATTTAAAAATGTGTTAATAACTGAGTATTTAATCTAGTGAACTTGTGGTCATAGCAATCACAAAGATTAGTAAAGTATTAGCCATAACCTAAAAACATTAGCAATAGTTTTCATGCCCTTTGCTTGAAGTTTCCTTATTCTATTGTTTCCATGCATGTTATTTAAGCTACACTTTTAGTATTGTAAAATTTATATCAGTCACTGTGATATAAACACAGTGACTACAAGAAACACTTCACAGTGTGTTTATTAGGATACATATAAATTTAACCTCCTAGGTTGTAAATGAAACAATTGTTCTTTATTGACATTATTTATTTTTGCTCCTGTAGATGACATTAACAGAGTCATTCTTCCTCCAACTGCTTCTCGAGACCATTCATCCTATATCAATGCATCCTTTATTCAGGTTAGATGTGCTTATTTTTATATTTTATGTGTAGATTAACCAACAAATAGATCTTGAAGAGTATTACTACATGCAAGAGAAATGTGAAGCTGTATTTAAATCTTACATTACTCTTGCTTTAGTAATTTTATGCCAGAAAAGGGTAAGGTTCATTACATGTGTGAAATTGGCCTGGCATAGTCAGGTGGTTAGGGTGCTTGACTTGCAGTTTGAGGATCAAGGGTGCATTCCCATCCCACCAAACATGCTCGTCCTTTTAGCCAAGAGGGAGTTATTATGTGAAGGCCAATCCCATGGTTCATTGGTAAAAGGTAGCCCAAGAGTTGGCAGGAGGTAATGATAATTAGCTACCTTCCTTCCAATGTTACACTGCTAAATTAGGGACAGTTAGCAAAGATGGCTGTCACGTAACTTTGTCCAAAATCCAGAAAACAAAGAAAGACATAAAAAACTGTCTGCTCTATTATTTAAAACATGATTTATTTAAATTGAAAATGAGTAAGGAGCATGCCTGACTTGCTTAAATACTAAAGTTAGAAATTTAATGATATTGATATTATTTATACTTTTCCCACAGGGTTATGATCGTTCGCTATCCTTCATTATTACCCAAGACCCTCTAGAGAACACAGTGACTGAGTTTTGGAGAATGGTAAAGGAGCAAACAATTACAACTGTTGTGATGCTGTCTGAGCTTGGTGAAGGACAGGTACCTGAATATTTGTTTCTAAAGTGAAGTTTTGTCTTGGATGACTCATAATTCCTTCAGAATCATTTAAGTTTCCTGATGAGAAATATATGCCAGATATTTATTGATTCACTTTACAAAAGTAACTATATTGTAGACATTTATCATTTTATGTACGAAAATTAAACTTGCACATGTGTGAATATTGTTTAGTGTGTATGTATTAAATAAGCTTGGAGTGTTTTGTTTATGTCAAGGAAGGTAGGTATTTTTTCTTGCTACAAGTTCTATTTTTTATTGATGAAACTTATTTTGGATAAAAATTATTCTAAAGTATAGGATAAATATTACTTTTTACAATGGTTAAATTAGTTAGTTATATGTTTAGTTGTCTATTTGCAAATGCAACAATTTATAGATTATAAGATTGTTTTCACACATGTCTCTGTTTAATATTTTGTCCCTACATAGACAAAATGTCAGCAGTACTGGCCAAGAGAAGAAGAAAAAGAATATGATTACATAAAAGTCAAGTTCCAGAATGAGGAAACAAGGGAAAATATTACCAAAAGAGAATTTCAAGTCATTAATACAAAGGTAGAGGTATTGTTTTTATTAACACAAAGATACAGATACATTTTTATTAACACAAAGGTACATATACATGTTCATTAACACAGAGGTACAGATGCTTTTTTTAATTAACACATTTTTTAACATAGCTCTTCTAGATTTTCATATTAAAATGCTGACAAGTTAGGAATTACTATACCTTATTAAAGATACATCCATTACAAAATATAAACTTTTTAGCATCCTGTAGTTTGTATTAAAAGATTTGTTTTTTGCAAAAAACAGATATTTTATGGAAATAATAACTTAGTGTGTTATTTTTTAAAAATCTCATAATCACTGAGAAGTTGATTATCTGTTATTATTGAGATTTAACTTCTTTCATTTTAAAGGAAAACCATTATGGCCTTAGTGTTAGTTAAAACTGTGTTATTAAATGAGCATGAAACATGTGCACGTGGTGCTTATGTTTCATGTGTACTGCGCAGCTGACTTTTAAAGTGATAGTTCTTTAAGAAACTTCCATATATATGTGTATGTGTAACATTATAAACACTCTTGCATATAACAATATTAGAGTTAGCTAATACAACTTCATTTCATAGGAGCTGATTTTCTTTTATCACTAAGCTTCCGATTGTTATTTTTTACTATTCCAGTCATCTAAGTGATCAAGATATTTTCATTATGTTTGTTTGTTCCTAAGCAGTATGTAACTACATGATGGGCTATCTGTTTTCTGCCCACTGTGGGTATTGCAACCCATTTTTTTATGTTATATATATTTTGAAATAAGCTTGTTCAACTTTGAATGGTTTGGTGGTTTAAGAGGAAATGTCTCAGATTCAATTCCTATAGCAAAAAAACTTGACTTCAGTGGTTTTTTTAACTTATGGGAAAGCTGCTAAGGTTATCTGCTTCTGTCCTAATAATCATTAGTGGATAAAGGCTACTTTAGTGTTAAATAAAGTATAAATTGTACTGGTGTTTTTTGTTCTGTTATATTTCTTTTATAACTGAAAACCATGTTCTAAGTGGAGATTGATGCAAGGGTACATGTACCCTCATTTCTCTAATTTCGCAATTTGCATATCCCCACTTCTTGTGTATTGTCACCTCACTGGGGTGTATGACACAGATCAAATTATAGGAGTTTCTCTCCACTTTAAGTCCTGTGCATAACTATATTCATCAATGTAGAATAAGATGTAAAACCTATTTTTACATTCTGTTATGGTGTAATTTTCAATTGACATAACTGTGTATAAACTAAATTTAATATATGTTGTACAAATGTTATGTTTGTAATAACACACCTCTTATTTTCCTTGGTTTTGTATTATTTTGTATTATATGTATAAGTAATAACATAGCCTTCATGATGTCTGGGGGAAAAAGTTTTTTTTTGTGTGTTTTTTTGCAGTAACTCCAGTGACCCTGGAGAAAAAAAGGTCCCAACCAAAACATTTTATACTTTTTCTTCCAAAATTGCCCACAATATATACCCAGATATTTACTGACCAGCAGCACATTCATTCATGTTATTCTCATGAGCAGGTTATATGATCAACCCATTCACAAATGTAATTTTAATGGGAACTAAATTGTAATTACATCAGGCAAAAGTTACACTTTAAAATGAATTTAAAAATTTGTGAAAAAAAAAAGATAGTCACATTTTTTCTAATAATCATTAGTGGATAATTTATTTTATCATTTCACAGTAATTCTGTATAAATTTCACATTTTTGTTTTTCTAAAACTCATAATTTGAATTTTTTTCAGGTATTATAAAAGTATTCTTTTAAGGAAATCTTTCTTAAAGTATTTATCTCAAATAATATTATCCTATTACTTAATATAGTTTGAAACATGCTTATTGTATGTACATATTATTAAGCATTTATTATATTTGACAATTTTTCTCTTACTTGTTGCCATTGATAAGTAACAAGCTTCTTTGTTTGGAGAAATAGATTAATTTGCAGGTGTTAACACACCTCATGTACCTATGCTTTTGCATGTTGTGACATCTGATGATGTAATGTTCTGCTGTTTTTTTGCTAATTTCAACATTTTTGTAAAGAGTGAAATACCTTGTTTTGTAATTGCATGTAATTATTGATCTACTCTGTGAAAGAGATCAACTGTTACTTCCTTAAAACAAAGTAGTGGTGGTTAAAATAACCTGAAAATAGTGATTTGTCTAAGGAATGTGTGGAAAATTGGAAATTATTTCATTTTTGGTTGGTTTTTGTCTGACTAAAATTTGTTGCATGTGGAATGTTTGTGTGTAAAATTAGGGTTTGTTTTATCTTGTGACTAAAATTAATAATACATCTGTAAAGAACTATTAACCATTATTAAGAGGTTTTTTTCTCATTGTGCATATAAATCAACTACAATTACTGTGTTCTTCATGTACATTAATCAGAAGTCTATTCCAGCAACTGTGTATTTCAAAGAACTTCAACCAATAAAGATCATAGAGAGTTTTAAACAGAATGGTTTTACACCTTTTCCTTCATCAAAAACTCCTTGAAGACCATGACAGAAAATATCAGAAAGTTACCACCACTACCACCATTTACCTATCATAACCTACAACATTTCAGTGAAAAACTCAAATGCATAGCCAAAAAATTCAACATGGATGTCCAGTTGAAATCCTACAACACCTTAAGGTCCACTGTGGTAAAAAACAGCAACCTACCAAAGAGAATTTCAAAAACATCTATGAAATTCCATGTTTCTGCAATGATACATACATTGGAGAAACGGGAAGAAAACTTACAACAAGAATAAAAGAACATTAAAATAGTAAAAAACTCATGAAAATACAAAATTCAGCCATTGCAAAGCATGCCATGTCAACTGTACACAGAATAAACTGGGAGAAAACTAGAATCATTGACACTGACAAATTCTGGAAGACAAGAAATATCAGAGAATCATTTTATATCAACACTATTAAACCTTCACTTAACAGAGATTCCAGATTAGAGGTGAGTAATCTGTAGCTGCCATTGGTTGAATCTGCAGGAAATTTCTCCTCCAATCAGAAACAGTGATAATCCAACCCAAGCATACACACTATCCTCGATCCACCAGGACACTATAAAAGACCAACAACACCTACACGCACAATGACTTGAAGTCGAAAGGCGAAAGACTTTCAAAATGTCGTTCTCTACACTTGTGTCTCCACAACAGGCAGTTGCCGTCCATTTTACAAAGTTTCATCATGAATACTCTGCCTAAACAATCTATCAAAGAATAATCCTATTGTTATAAGAATGAAAAAAAAAGTGTATATTTAATTTTATAAGATGCACGTGGCTTAGAGAAAAAATGTTCTAAGGTGTCGGAATGTGTTATACGACTCTTGAGAAAGATGCTGACTAGTTAAAAGTTAATGTTATATTTTATTCATAGATAGCTATATCATAATAGTAAGATTATAGTAACAGAAACATTCGCAACTTTAAAATTTTGTATTAAATACTGTGGATTAAATATTCTAATATAATAATGTGTCTGACAAAACTGTTCTTAACATTGTTTTAAACTACAATTTCAGACTTATACTAAACAGATTACTCAAACAAAAATATCATCTAGGAATTAAAGACAATTTTTCGAATTTACATTTTCTTAGAAGATGAAATCCCTCTGGTGCTCATTATGTTTGCATAAGCCTACATACTGTTTGTATTGTTGAAATTTACCATTTATTTGTGCATTAATTTTGTGGTACATTTTTTTTACAAGCAGTAAATTTAAAAATAATTTATAAAGATTTGTGCTTTGGGGAAATGAAATGATTCAGTTGTAAACAATGTAGAGGTAAGAATTATCAGGAAAAAAAAGTGTGTATGTGTGTGCTCACCAAGAAAAACAGTAGATATAAAATAGTGTACAAATATACTTAACAATTACCTTTTTTGATAGAATTTATTCCCCGAGGAAATAAATTATTTCAGCTAAATATATGTTTGTTTGTGTGTATAAACCTAAAATTTGATACTAAGGGCTGATATTATGTGACTGCATGTCTGTAACACATAAATAATGCTTTCAAATTAAATTATATTCTTATATTGCAGAACAATGACAACCATACTCTAACCCAGTTCCAGTTCCTTGGCTGGTCCAGTACAATTCCAGAAAACACAATAGCCTTTATTGACTTAATTGAACAAGCTCAACAAAACAAAGAACAGGACCCTAGTAGTGGTCCTGTCACCGTACACTGCAGGTTTGTAAGCGTTTAGCTTTTTGTGCTCTAAAGTTTGAAAGTGAAAAGCTGTGAAAGAAAAGAAGATCCACATTAATCTCTTGATGTAACTAATGTACACACTGGCAAATGTATTATTATGTATACAAGGTTTCTTTGTTCTTGCTATTACTACAATGAATATATACCAACAACAATACACACACACACACACACAATGGGCCCTCCTCCAATACAAGATACATTCCTTGAGCAGGTCAGGTAGATCAAGTCTGTGTTGGAGGAACTCAGTACCTTATAGGATTGAGATGTGAGAACACAACTACTTTTTGTCTCCAGTAAATGCTTATATGTGGATTTATTTTTCATGTAAATGAAAAGCTGTTACTTATACAGTATTGTATATGAACTAAAAATATAAACTTAATAACATTCACATGCAATATTCTGCACCTTTAGATGAAAATATGTTAGATAAAATAATACATTATTGCATTTTATTATAACATTCACCTAAAATTGATAAAGATTTGGAGGCAAAGAGGATTCAATGGAGCATTGAAATATTTGGCCTCAAACTCCCATCAAACAGATGTAGAAGTCAATGTAATGGGTCAGAAGATGTTACATCAACTTATTTGGGCTTCATAATATCAGTAATTTTTGGCAGTTTGGCTTTACTCTACAACACTCAAAATTTCTCTGTTGGGTACTAGAATGTCATTAAACCCTCTTTTGCAATTAATTCTTCTCTCCATAATGAGATCTAAAGCTACAGCCATTTCTGAGAGATCATTTGCCTTGCATAAGAAATGAAACACAACCTTTTCTTTGAGAATGGGTTTAGCAGGTTCTGTTTTTTTGCATCTTTATAAATGTCACTGGAGGTTATCATTGCTTCAAGATCTTTGTTCACTGGCTCTTGATAATGGGATTCCAACAGCTCAACCATCTCGTCATCCCTCATATTACTAAACCTCTTACCTCTGATTTTGGAGTGAGTCTTGTGAAAGCCTAAGGAATCATTCACAAATTCAGGCCAAAGATAATCCCCTCATGCATTTATGGTAGTATATTTCACCTCATCCCATGACATTTAGGTAATATCAATTAAGTCCATAATGTTAAGAGCTTTCAAAAACTTACTTAAGTTTTTAAAAACAGTGTGAGTTGTATATTGGTAGACACTCCTTGTACAGCAAGACTTGAATGTCTTTATAACTCCTTGGTCTATCAGTTGCAGGATGGGTGTGGTATTGAGAGGTAAAAATATTATCTCCACATTATGATGGCTGAATTGTAGTGTGTGAGGATAATGGACAATAGTGTTATCCAAAACTAGAAGAACCTTTATAGTTGAGGTTTTTCTTCACCAGGTATTCTTTAGCCTCATGTACAAAATGATTTTGCAGCTAGTCAAATGTTACTTATTCTTTCCTTTTAATGCTCACGTGTTTGCAGAGCAATACACTAACATAGGCTTGTATTTAAAGTCAGCTGATACATTCCTACAAAAAAGCAAAGTGAGCCTATCCTGAAAGGCTCTAAACCCAGATACATTCTTCTGGTTCTTGATGATTTATGTCCTGTTTGTTGCCCATCTTCTTAGAAAAGAGCCCTGTTTTATGTGCATTCAACACCTGTTGAAGAGCATATCCTTTTTCCTTAAAGAATTCAAAGAACCAGGGCTTGAAACATGCATATGCATTGTTATTGGCTGACCCAGCTTTACATTATGCAAGTTGAATTCATTGCTTGAATTTGGCAAACCATTCTTTTACTTGCCTGAAACTCAATACCATTTGCAGCACTTCCCACCTTCATTGTAGACTACGTATTTTTATCAACTGTGTACTTTCTCACATATAGCTATGCTACCAACAGCAGACCCTTTTTTGTTCATTGATCCACACATTCAACAATTTCTACATTTTTTCAATGAACAAATTCTTCCAAGGTACTTGAGAACCTTAGCATTTATAAATGTAGAAGCCTTAAAACTTACATGGATTTTCACTTCACTCCTAATCGTATGTGTGAGAGACTTGTTCTCAACCTATAGATGCTACACTCATCCACTTTGTAACTTATCAAAAATCCAGATTTTTTTCAGCTAATTTTCTAACTTTGCAGCTTTTCTTTGTCACACACTAACACTTGGAGATGCTTTATATTTTGATTTCCTACTGCTATCTAAAGATAATTATGAAAAGTAGCAAAAAATGTCAAAACTGAATTGACTACACAGCACTGAACTTAGTCCAATAATCACTTAGACATGTGGTGGATATGATGCAAGGCTTGGGAAGCTCAATATTGTTCATTTCCATTCTTGTGGATAGTCTTCACTGTGCATGTTCCAAGGTTTTTGTGTCTTGCATTCAAAAGTTTTTATTAAACTACTTTTTGTTTATGTTATACCAATTATTATATCATAAAATCTTAGTTAACAAGACAATAGTCATAAACAATCCTAAATTTCCCATAATGTTACACACATCACATATTTTCTCTAGGCGTCTTTTATATTTTATCCACCTCCCACCCACCCCCAGTAATGATAAAATGAAACATAAATTACACATATAAAATTGTTATTGTTCAGACAAACCATAATTTTTATAGCCTTCAATTTTGTTTGGTTACAGAACTATCAAATAGAAAGTTAGACCCCTCCTACCACACTCCCCTGTCACATTCTCTCATACAGGATTTGTTAGTAGTTCTCTCTTGCACGTAATTATATATCATCTAAAATTTATTATACATCAGAAAGTAAATGCTTGCATCTATCAAATGATGTATTATGTTACACTGTTTTCTGAATGGGCAGATCTTAATTTCACTTATAATATAGGATTTAATCTTAACATGAAAATTACTTTGTACACAGACTATTCAAAACAAATAATCAATATATTCATGGACAAATCTTTATTTTAGTTTATTAAAAAATATGATTTTTTTGTATGTGAAAGACTTATAATGTAAACTGAAAAAGTACCACATTTTGTGAAGATATATATATATACTGTGTTGAAAGTTAGAAGTATTAAATCTATAAAGACTTTAAATGAGTACAAACAGGTCATGTGGTCAGTCAAATTGACTGAGTCCATATTGAAAGTTATAACAATCTTGAGTGCTCATATATTTGCTTGTTGGGCAAACCATACCCTCTAATTTATCATGTTTGTCAGGTAATTTGTGGCTTTTATTTTTGCATATATAAGTGAATCCATATTAGACAAACATACATTGTAGAAGGGCTTATAAATTATATAAATGTATGGATATATGTATACATATATAAATGAGAAATATATTTTTTGCACTACATTAACACATACACATAGCCATAACCATTTGATACTTTGGCATGAAGAGAGAAATAAATACATTAATTTTTGTTAATGAGATGTAAAATCTACTTGCAGTGGAGGTGGTGACCGGAGTAGCATATTTGTCACCTTAAGTGTACTTATCCAACAGCTGAAAAACGAAGAAAGAGTGGATGTCTTCCAAGCTGCAAGATACACACGCTCTCAGCGTCAGTGCATGCTAAAAACACTGGTAGGTACAGAACAGTTATTAACAAATTCAAGATTGTTCTTTGTACTGAAGACTAAAGAAAGTTACATTTTTATATTTGGAAGTACTTTGTAAGTGTAAATCAACCTTACAGTTTGATAGGTTCCAGAAAGGAACATATCTCAAAGCCAAATGTTTTTTGTAATTTTTTGTTTTCTCTTTACTCTTACAGGCTCATTATGAATTTCTTTACCAGGGAATTTTGGATTATATTCATACATATAAACTTTACGACATGGGTGACACACCACTTTGAATAAAAGAAGCATAACTTATTGAGTGTGTTGTGTGTGGTTCCTAGAATTGCCAACATTTGAAGAGAGCTTATGTGTTCAGCCAGTCATTTGGCTAGAATGGATATTAATTAGTGCCTCCCCTTGTTATTAGGGTCAATTCAATGGCTGTGTAAAGGGGGTGAATCTGACTAAGTTCTTAGGACAAGAAAAACAGAAAACAGTCGTATGAGCCCATACAGAAGTTACCACAATAGAAAATTCTCTGCAACTTTCTAACTATACTGAATAGTCTTATAACTGTTCATGCTCGATAAAGAAATCAGGTGGCTATTACCATGGTGGAGGAAATAACCTGCCACAGTTTCTTTCAGCTGTTCCTTTGAATGGATAAAACTGTTGCAGTACCATTTTTTGGATAAATCAAGATTCTATTATCAAGACTTTCAAAAATGATTTGCCACAGTTGTTTCTTAGTTATATATTATGTTATTGTCATTGTTATAACTGGGCAATATTGCTTTTCACAACCTTATTTGATAAATTAGATCAGTTGGCTTGGGAAAAACTTGCAAAAACTGCTTTTGTTTGTTTAAAAATCATGTAAGTGTTGATATCTAATAGTGCAGTAGCTTGTGTAAATGTTGCAGTCATTATAGATAAAGAGTGTGACCCATTGATAAGTCATATATCTTTGCAGTAAGTAAACAAGATTCTTCTAGAAATTAAGTCGTGAAAAAGTCCAGGAAAGAGTATTGTATAATTGGATGCTCAGTAGATGCACACATGCCACAAAACCAACCAAGAAGTAAATTGGGGTGTTTTGATAAAAGTGCCTGTAGAGTATAATTATTTAATAAAAACTTACTTATATTTAGTTGCCTTTGTTTTAATAGCTGTTTGTTTCAGATTATTTCATAAATGGTGACAGTTCCTGTAACCATTAAATTATATGTTTCTGAATATTTGCATGTCATTTATTTCACTTTAGATATATAATATTTTTATATATTATATTAACTAGTACATAAAGGAAAAGGCATCCTATAGAAATGAAGGCAGCTATAAAGTGGTTTAGAGAAGGATAATTTGCTGTTTTTGAAATATTTCACAGATACTTAAAAGTAGGGTTTTTTTTAAACGTAAACATTATTTTATCTTTCACTTTTCTAATAAAATAATCTACCAGTTTTACAGGTAAAGTACCAATGGTGAAAAAGTGCACAGGATGTATGATATTGATTGCATGCTATTATCAAATAGTGTTTACTAAATATTCACAGATTTTAACAAGCTTAATCAAAAGTTATTCCTGTGTGAAGTTTCATCTCTAATACGGACTAACAAATTTGGTTTTAAGTTTTGTGAAGTTTCATGGATGCAGCTGGTGGACTAATACATACTCACTTACATATTAAGTTTGTTTCTGCTACAGTTTGCTCAAATGTTTTAAGAAATGCTCTAGCATAGTTTCTAAGTTTGTGACAAGTATTAGTTATGATAGTTAACGTACTACATAGAATGTTAGTGATTATCAAAGGTATTATTCTTCCAACAACAGGCCACCAAGATTTTTAGCTCTGCTAAGCATATTGTACATACATGACATAAATCACAATATCTTGTATAAATATCACATTGCTACTTGAAACCTCTTACAGAATATGTGTAAGTTTTATCTGTCCACTAGAACATCATTTTCTTGTAAAAGTATGACCTAAATGTAAAACTGCCGTACTTAACAAAAGGTAATAATCTCCATTGAATTATGTACAGTCATGTCTGTTAATCCATCCTCGTAAAGTAACCTAACCTTTCTTCATGTGATCATTCACTTGTTTCTTATAGTAGTTTGAACATAGTGGAACAGTTTTAGTTTTTTATGTACTTACTTTTATGTGTTTGGTATTATGTTTTTTTAGATTCTAAATTACATTTCAGTTTGTTATATATACGTTTTATTCCAACAAGGTTAAAGTACTTAAGTGTAAACATACAAAATATTAATACATTTACTGTACTGTTAATAACACAATTAGAAAAAGTTACTTACTCAGTATGAGCTTATTTCACTAATCAACAACCAACCAACTACTTGCTGGTTTGAGGTAGTTTTGTTTGTTTTTTGTTTGTTTGCCAATTTAACATGTTTTCTTTAGTGCACTAATTTCAAAATATTACATATAACCTAGTCATTGTCTTACATAAGATATACATTACTACAAATTATCATATTTAATAAATCTTGATAGAATGAAAATAACTGTAAATAACAATGCTGCATGTGGGTATATGACTGTAACTCAAAAATCCCTAATGTATGAGGTATTTAGAGTTGCAGATCATTTGAGGGAGACGTTGGGAATTCAGTTATCAAACCTAAAAATGAATGAAATACATGTCATTCATATTTCAAGTACTGGCATCGTATGTTCAATAAATATCTTACATTGATCTAGTTCGAATACAAACAAGAACTGAATTCTTTAAACCAAAGTGAACAATGTTATATTAATTTTACAGCACACACTGTTATACTTATGTTAAATGTTTTATACATTTCTGTAACAAATACTGCATTAACTAGTGTTCCTTGTTTTCATTTTATTTGGTCTCATGTGAATAGCATTAGTTCACACTGGTTTTTATGTATAAATTTTTGTTCAAGTACCCTTCTGGTGGGAAGTGCATGCCTAACATAAAACATGTTTTGTTATTAATTGAAGACTGGTGGACTGACATCATATGCTTTAGTAGGCATGATATTATATCATCTTGTAGACTTACAGGTTTTATTATGTACATTACAAGATATCAATTATAACTTTGCAGTTTAGGCTGAATTGTATGTACAATTTATACAGTGCATACTTAGTTTATAAATATTCTACTATTTGTAAATTAGCAAGTTTGTTGATTTGCTGAAATATAAATAAATTTATAACATGTTCTTCCTTTTATTAAAATTTGTTATAAATGTATAACCTGTATAGATTTAGAAATTGGCATGCATTTGTAAATGGTCAAGCACATTTTCTAGATCGACAAGTATATTTCTCAACCAATTTTCTTATTTAAAAGAGTCATGGGATTAATAAACCACCAAGTCCACTCATAATTCTTCTGAATAATGGAGATGAAAAGGACTGCAAAATATAATATATAAATTGCACATATAAGTTAGCATAAATTTAATGTTTAATATTTTAAATTTAGGTCCACGTTTTCATGTATTATCACTTTTGTATGGGTAAGCTGCCCTAATTATGATTTCTTAAAAAAATAACAGTTTGGAATAAAAAGGTAAAGACTGGCATACTTGTTGCAAATTAGAAAGCAGTAATTCTGTTTGTTAAAAAATTACTTTGAATTAACAAGTATTAAGGTTTACATCTAATGTTAAAGTTTTAAGAAAATTAAAAAAGTAAATAAAAACCATTTAGCCTGCCAGAAACTACATATAATCATCTACTACCCAACTCTGTCCAGTGATTTGAGGGTACATCCCAACCGTCCTAGTAAAAGTTATCCATCATCCCTTCACTTATGTGAAAATTACCCCTATCAACACTGCATAATATATATGTATATGTTGATAAATTGTGATACATGGTTATTTCACAGTATCTAAAGCACCAAATATATATGTGTGTTTAATTATGTTATAATGCTAGTTGCCAGAAAATTGTTTGTTGAGTTATTGGCTGAAGGATGCATACTATAGTGCAGCCAACACTGCTCCTTTAAAGGAATACTAGTTTACTGGAGTAGCTCCTGCTATTCATCTAGGACAATAGTATTAAACAGTTTCAGTTTCTGAAGATATCACTTTTCAACTCTTATAATGTTCATGTCGCTACACCTTAAATTAGATACTGTCTGAATTTGTTTGTTATAGCAGTGAGCAGAATGCTTTTCTCGATATTAGATAATGGATATATTGTTACTTTGTCCAAATTAATGCAAAATATTTTAATTCCAAATCTTGGCACAGTATCTTTGAAGAATTATGGTATGTTTTAGGGAAAACATGCAATTATTTCTGAAAATTAATTTGATGTTACAGACCAATTTTCCTCTTTATTATATGTGTTCAAATCACTAAATCTTTTAACACAAGGTTGATGTTAAATTGGTAATTAATATTATTGCTTTAACTGTTAACTCTAAAGGCACAAATTAAGTGATATCTATTGCTCAAACAATATCTTATGTTTATAACTTAACAGTGTACTTTTCCCTCATTTTTTGATTTATTAGCTGATTATTACATGTACCTATAAATCAGTAACTCCATGTGAATTAGTTAGATGATATATAAATTCTTTCATGCCTCAGATTCTTCACACCACATTACATACCTGTAAGAACCTTAACCTGACTTGTCATTCTGTTTTACAAAGTTGTTGCAGTGTAGAATCATTTTGAAAATTCATTATAAAGTATAAAATGACACCTTAATCTTGAATTTGTGCACATATTTTATTTCTAACCCTTCTTTCCCTATGTTGGAGTGCAAGTAAATTAGGCGATTTAATGGTAAAGTAATTGATTCACGTTAAAAAGGTCAGGTCAGTAATTTTGTGCACTTGTCAAGTTCTTTCCAAAATTTACTGTAACTTAGCAAGTGAGGTAAGCTACCATGATATTATACATACACTACTTACCATGCTTCCAGATTTATAGTTGTATGGTTGGTAGCTCAGTCTGGGCATTTTTGTACTTGCTGTTGGAATAGTCGTTAAAATATTTTAAAAATATATAAATATCTGTTGAAAAGGTTTGTATTTTATTTCATAAATAATCAGTGATTGAAAATTGAGAAGTTGGGTCAATTATCTTGTTTTAATGTAACTAGCCCATGTACGTACTTTCAAAAACAAAAGTACATGTTAAAGGGTGATTTTGGAGTTCTCAACAAAGATAGTGAAAACAGCATATCTCAGAACTTTTAATTTTCTTATAAGTTTTACTGCAACTTCTTTGATAAAGAATCTTACAAGTTGTTTGTTTCATCTAGCTATTTAACAGTACAATTTCATGTCCTTTTTCAGTTTAACAGCCTCCCTTAACAATTATTAACACTGAGAGCAGATGTTTCAAGATTTTCCGATATGTAGTTAATGGTAAAAGAATCTGTACATTATTTTACTATTAAATACATACCAATAATTCTTAATAAGTCTGCTGAAAGTGATATTTTTCTTTATAGTGTGCTGTAAAACAATGTGTTAAGAAAATGTTGAAAAAAATAATATTACTGAACATTGTAAAAGGTGATTGTCTCTTTATTCGTTTTCTAAATTCTTGTTTTGAATATTAAGAAAATTAAAATTATTCTGAAGTGAATGAACTTTAAGTTAGGGAGCTATAATTTACTGAAACTGTACATAATAACATGTATGTCTTTGTAATCAACAATAAACATATTCAGCTTCTATTGCCCATCTCTATCATGAACTAACAGACTTAAGGGATTTATATACTTGTTAAAAGTAACCAAACATGTTCACACAAAGTTAATTAGATATGATAATGTTCCTCAATTCTTATACAAATGTTCGTCACACTTTAGTGAACCATTTCCAGTTGAGCTTTCTATAAAGTAATATATATTTTACATTTAAAAGATTTCATAGTAAATCTGTGTAGAAATGAAGACATTTACTCTGTGCTTGACAAAGATGTGTTTCATGTGAGTAACAAACTTACCTTGACTCAGGGTGTTGGAAAGGATGTTACTACTAATTAGCTGCCATGTACTTCTAGTGAACAAACTGAAGAAAATTTACAACATTAGCTAATTACTAGGAACAAATTAAGCATTGCTAAGACTAGTTTTGGGAATCACTTCACCAATCAGTAGTTGTGAAAAAAAGAAAGCCATAGAAAAATGAAAACTTGTAATGGTGGACTGCACTTGTATCCTAGTTAATTATAACAAAACAATGTTACAACATGTTTCAAATTTAATAAGAACATTTAACTGTATCAAAATAAGATTTTAATTAAAAATGTTCCAATAGGGAATGACCAGTTTACATCCATTACCTGTACAAGTTTATTGTACTTAAGTTAATGTTGTATTCAAAACAAGATGTATATAACATTTATGTAAAATGTATGTCCTAATTTTTCCCATAATTAGGAATGTAAACTTAGTTGTGTATGGATATTATCAGATGAAAGTGAATTAACTTTAGAGCTATATTGGATAGGTCTGCTAGATAACAGATTTGCTTTAAGTATTGATTGTGAAGTGTTACTAAAATGATGTAAAATGGCATTAAAAGGTCAGACACAGTTTAATACAAAACGAACAGTCCTTATTAAAATACAGGTCCTGCATTTGCTGTTACTTACTCAAAATGATCACCTTTATAAGATCAAAAGGACTAATTGCTGAAGTACCACTACACAGACTAAGAAGACATTCCAGACCAGAATGACCAATTGCTGTGTTCTCTAGTATGTACATGATCTTGCATCTACCTATGGCAACTTAGTTTATTTTTGTAACTAGTCATTCTTGTTACAACACAGGTGGGACTGTAACCTATATTACAAGATAGAAATGCATGATATATTGGCACTAGTTATCTTGAATAAGTCCTATGATTGGATATTTTAGGCTATCTAATGCAGAGTTGGAACCTATGTTTGTTTTTTTTCTATAGTTAAATAATTTAAGTTGTTTTCCAGTTTTAATTTTGATTTAAACAATGTGTTATTTGATAATTGTTTACTACACTTTTGGTTTTTATCATAGCACAACAACAGATTTAATTCTGGCTTAAGCCAAATGATGTATTCAGTTCATCACTATATCTCAACAGATATGTCTCATGTATTAACAGATGACTAAGGTCTTACTGGGAGTGTTGGAAACATTTTGTTTGTGATAAGCTGCTCATGGAATATGGGTCATTTATCAACATCTAATTACCAGCAGTTGAATATCAGCCAGAAACTATGGTACCCCTAATTGACTATATAATGATGTTAAAGAAAACTAAACCATCAGCATGGAATATTTTTCTATGTAGTGTTTACACAAGCTTCAGAATGACAAATATATTTTTCTTTTACTTCAATTATCTGATCTAGTTATAAAATTATCCTGTCTGAACAAGGTGGTCAAGGAGAACCTTCACCTATTTTATTTTTGAAAAAACAAAATTTGTTTACCAATCAAACCTCTGACCTTGACACTAAAACTGCATGATTATGAACTGTAAATGTTCTGAGGTGAGGCTTACAATGCACATGTATATGTGGTAAAGCTTAAACGTATAAGAATTGGGAGAGGCATATTTTGCCTATGAGGGATATTCCTTTCCACGTTTGTTAATACAAAATAAGACCTTGAAAATAGCTGGTCTGGTTCTCACGATATTGACCTCCCCTCTCCAACAAGATATAAAACATTTAATATTAAAATAGTGATTTGTTTCTCATGGTAATGATTGAAGATCACCTGATGTTTTCCTATTTTCTGCTTCTTATTCTTGATATAATTCAGCTTATATCTTGTAAATGTATTAAAACATTTACAACTCATTCAGATGTTTGTAATTAATGGGAATGGAAGATTAAGATAGACTGCCTGTTAACTGGTCAGTATTTTCACATTAGTAATTTCAATTGATCAGCTGCTCAATACAAACAGTATAAATACCTCAATGAAAAAATAAACCATAGGCATATAGAATTGTTTTACCATTTTATTTGAAGACCTAATAGTTATACAAATGATTATTTTCACACATCTATGGAATATATTAACCTCCACTGCAAACACTTAGAATAAGCAAAAGTTTTATGAAAAATCAAATAAATATTGATTTTGTGACAGCTATTACATAGCAAATTATCCTCTAAACTAGTGTACCTGTAATCTCCATTTATTCTTTTAATACTGAAAGTAAACCCATTGGATACTGCATGTACTTTTTAAAATATATTTTTAATTGTATCCTTAAGATATTTTTAAATCAAATGACAAAAATCACAAATGAATAAATCTACAAGACTGATTACAGTAGTTTACAAAATAAATAACAATAATTTAATCTAAACTAGTTAGCTTATTGCATTACAATGTAATGAAAGAAAGAAAAACTACAGTTGTAGTTTGAAAACTAAAGTCACATTTTCCACTTATACTTTTGTAAAATTTTAAAACTGAACTGTATAAAAGAAATAAAAAGGATCAAACAATAAAACTTGCTGTGCCAAAAAACATTACTATTTTATAGAAAATAAAATTTAAAAACACCACTACAATCTTATGATGAGACCACATTAGGGAAGTGTAAAGGGAAAAAGTATTGATATTATACGTCAAAATATTTAGACAAATATACAGGTAAAAGTCCTTTAATAAGCACAGACAGCTTAGTTGCTTTGTGCCATAAAACACCAAACCTTTGAATAAATATTGATCCACCTTCATTCCTAATGAAATTTAGGAAACTTGTGATAATGTTGGTTGGGATAACAACAAAACAAAAGTAGGCTAATATTTTGTTAATACCATTTCCTGCTGCTGATATTTTTAAAATACAGTAAAAAAAGATATGTACCACATTTAAACTTAATAAAATTGCAGTAAAACAAATACTAATAAATCAGACTCTTATACAGTTTCGAAGAGCTTTTTACTGAAAATACTTTAATGTAATCCCTATAACAAGAATCTCAAAAACAATACTACAATTACTCAAATAAAATAGAATGAGGAAATAAAACCAGTTCTAAGTTGACTGAATTACCTAGAAACATCTAGGTAAAAATTTTAGATGAAACAATTTGTTTTAGGTACGTTTAACTTTACAGCCCCTTCCACATGTAATAATCTTCTATTTTATATCAGGCCATGAACACAGGTCATTTACAATCAAAAGCATGTGGTAATATGACCAAACAAAAATGCAGGTCAATAAGAAATATCCAATTCAAAATATTAAATGGCATTAAACCAAATGAACACTTTGTTAAAAATATTAAAGTATAATTTATTAATTGGCAGTGACACAGAACTATGCATCTTATCAAATAAGAATGCTTACTCAACTACAATAAAACTTAAGTGTACTGCAAGCTGCTAATTAATAAACATACACTTAAGATGTTTTACTCACTTTGTGTATTGTATTTATATAGATAAAACAATATAAATATATCACAATTTTCTAAATTATGAGGCAGAAAGCAAGAATGTACCAAATTAGAGTTAGTATTACCTCTGACCTACTATCAGAAAATTATGTATTCAACATATTTTTGCTGATAATGTATATACATATTGCAAAATATTTTCACTTTTTGTAGGAGGTTACATAGTTAGCTAATATTTTCTATTAGTTAAATTTTCCTCAGTAAAAATTTATTACCATTCTAATATTCTGATATAGATTAACAATCGAGATGTATTATACAAATTTCTGTTTACATCTTTTTCTACCTCAATCTAACAAAACTAAATTGTATTCTTTTAGAACTCTTTTAAAACTTAAATGTATATTTGTTTAAAAAAATAAAATATTTAGTTACTATATTAACCTCAAATAACAAATTTATGGAAATCCCACAATTCTAACTTCTACCTTTAAAGAGCTCTTTAGTGTAAAATGTCCATTAAAATGGTTTAAACATCCATATTAACGAAAGTACATTTTGTTTCTGAATTATCAAATCATGTGATGAAATTATTTATACTATCCTTCTATAAATAAATTTATTTTTAAATCTTTAAATAAATTGTCTTTTTTTCCAATAAAATCAAGCTTGTGATGAGTAGAAACTGACTAGAGGACAAAACACCAAATAGAACAAATAAGTCCAGTCAGTGATTTATATGTAATCTATACCCAAGAACAAAATGGAGATCCTTTAGAATGTGCCACAAGACTATTCTTCCTGAAACAACTTCTTTACAATATCAAAAATCTGAAAACAGATAAATAGCACATATCATACAAAGATACTTATTAACAGCTCTTTAACAGTATCGCACTAATTTGTGTTATTCCAGTAGTCCTGAAGTAATACATGTACATTAGAATTACGGCTAATATAAAGACCACCAGTTACAGTTGTATTTCACAGTTATTGTCCTAAAAATACCACAAAATATCCAAGACTTTAACAAAATGAAATACAGCTACTCAAACAAAAAAAAAAAAAGGTAAACAATGATTGCCCTAAGTATCTTTATATTAAAAAAATGTTGCAGCAAAAATTGGCAATATATCTGGAAAAGAAAGTTAGGACAATGAAAAGACTGAATTGTTTCAATTTAATAATTTCATCCAAACAAAATACAAGAGCAAAAACAAAGGGTCAAAAATTAAATTATAATCAACTGCAACCAAAATAACTGTAATTAAATGGTTTATTATAGTACTCATATGCTGTACCAGCTCATTATGTTTCTAAGAGATTTTAAAATAAAATAATGCTAAGAATATTCAAACAAAAAGGATGACAAAATTATTTAACGAATTTGAATAAGAAAAGCAAAAGATATTCAACAATGAATAACAAAATGTACATTTTTATGATAAGCATATCATAAAAAAATAGAAAGAGAAGTTTATAACAAATAAACAAAAGGTTCTTTAAATTGGACCTTTTGAGCCACAACTTTCTAAAGTTAAGTCTTGAAATTTGTTTATAGTACTTGTTGTATAAGATTGGTCAAATCCATCCATCTGCTCTAGAGGTATCCTGTCTACAAGGGTCAAGATGGGTGGATGCCCAGGAGCAAACCAATATAGCTCACTCTGCTTTGTAGTGGAGCATAGAAATGTGTTAAATATAAAATGGTTACTAATAATACTATTTTTTACTTTAATATTTTTCAAACTGAAAGCAGTCTATTTATATTTACCCAATATGATAGTGAATGCAAGTTTTTTGCTACTAAAAGTGTTTTTCATTAAATTTTATTTACTTTTTTATTATATATATTGCTAATGGTGCTTCCAGTTTCTCTAACTAAGATTTCAACTTTTCAATCTGTCTTTGTCCAGTGCTAGAAGACACTATAGTATAATTTCAATTTTTAATAGTAAAACCATTAACCTAAAGATCTAATTTAGGTTATTTTATGGTAGGGGTATTCAACTTAGGTGAAATCATAGACAATAAGCACAAGTCACATTCCACTTCCACAAAATTCATACTCCTGCTAGAATAACACAAAACTAAAAGGAGTACCATACCATTTAAAGCATATTAAGGATAATCTATGTTAATTTATAGCAACCCACTGAGAGATCTAGTCTCAAAGATTCCAACAGAAATGTGCAAGAGATGGTGGTTACCTAACAAAATTCCTACAGCAAAGACTGTTCTTAACTTAGGAAGATCACAGTGAGTTTCTAATCAGAACAGACACAAACCAACTTCAGGAATATTCTAAACTGTTCAAAATACCCATTTTATTTTACCTATTAACTTAGAATTCATCCAACAAAGACAACTATAGTTTAATTTCAACTTATTGTGTAGTTTCACATTTAAAAAATAAAACATTTTCAATAATGAAATAGTAACTATAATTACAAACATCAAGCTTAGGGACATTAAAGTTTAACATTGAAACACAGAAGTTATGGATTTTTTTTCACAACATACATTTGTGAAATTAAAAACTATACACAAAAGATAAAACTATTGAATCTTTTTTTTTCTTCTAAATAATGGCCAATTGGAAATAATATAAATTATACAACAAAACAAAAGCTACAATCTACAATATTGCTTACTTCATTATGATATACATTTATTACAAATATTCTTTATTTTCACAGCCAGGATATTGGTTGCTTATATTGATGCATTACAAGGTTATGTAATTAGCACCTATTCTGAGAGAGTTTGTATTACAAAAGTTTCATCAAGACATTTTGTTCAGCATTTTAATATAGAAGTATTTATCAACCCAAAACTAAAATTAAATTGTTTATCTACATTTTATTTATTTAATCAATAAGTTTGTGAATATTGACAATTATTTCAAACTTTGTTCTACATTCTGTCAATTGTCAGTTATTGTAATTGTGTTTTACTGTAGTGCCCATAATGTTCCACTAACATTGCTCTCATTCCTATAGAACATTTTCATAATTTTGCTATGTTGGCAGCCTGTTCATTGTTCACTGAAGAACTGTGGAATTTAGTGTCTGTATAGCCTTATAATAAAAATTACATTTGACAACATGTATTTAAAGTAAACCTAAATGTATTTCCTACTCATTTGAAACTTTTTTTGATATCACATTTTAACTACTGTACATTATTTTACTGGTAAGTTTCACTATATGCAAGCATAAGGAAGATCTGATATGGTCTAGTAGTTAGGGTACACAATTCGCAACCTGCAGGTCAGAAGTTTGAATCCCTCTTACCAAAGATGTCCCATCTTTGAGCTTTTGGAATGTTAAAATAGGATAATAAACCACTATTATTTTGTTAGAGTTAGCAGTAAGTGGTGTTGACTAGTAGCCTTACCTCTAGTCCTTCTTCACTGCTATATTAGGGACAGTTATCTGGAGAGATATGCACAAGGTAAATATGTCCACAAATCACCATTGATGCATTAGCATCTGAGGTGTTCCAGCAATCATAAATGAGCTCTTTCTCAAACAGACAAACAAGTAATCATTGCTCTCTCAATCAATTTCACAGCTCAGTTTGGAGTGGTATTTTTTTCTGGTATATCAGTAAACTGAGTGATTTTATTAAGTACACAAATTTAAAATTTTTTTTTTTACCTTCTGGTCTACCTCCTGGTAGTTCTTAAATCAGACGTATGAGGTTACAGAGGAAATTTTTGTCATTGGTTGAAAGCAGCTGAGCTTAACAATCCAAAATCTTACGTTCAATGATTATCCAGACCTTGTTTCCCCACTTGGGTTTCCAACCATGAAATTCTTCATTACTCATTTGTTATAATTACTTCCAAAAGGTAAGTGACACAAAAACTAGTTTTTTGACTTGGCACATTTGTTACTGTTCCAGATTTTGCTAAACATATGACAATAATTAAAAACATCTCGGTGAGTTTTCTGATAATTATAGTAATTTTGGATGGTTTGTTTTTTTGTTATAAACTTCAATTCACTTTATTTTAAAGCTTTCTTACATGGACTGGATTATTTTGAACAGCTTTTAAAAGTACCATGAAATTATACATAACTCTGAATTTACTTGGCATATTTTTACAAAATTTGACAAGGTTTTAATAAACATTACAAGTCTCCTTCATATAATAACAACAAAAAATCAGTAATAAAGTATTTTTACTGAAAATTTGTATATGAATCTATGAAGTCTTTTACAGAGTCAATCTTACTTAAAGGTAATTTTTCTGTAAAAATAAAAATACTGCTTTTCATCTTACAGTTGTCATTTCTTTTAAATAATTTCTAGAACTTTCTAAAACTGTAAGTCATGTCTTTTGTATAGAATTTACAATTTATCATTTAAGTTCTCTACCATAGCTGTATTAAAGTAATCTGTAGGAAAAACACAAATACACTATTTAATGATGACTGCAGATTGTTTTAGGTTAAATTTATCTCAAACTCTTTGAAGCTCAACAGTTTTGTTTTTGCTTTCCTTTTAATTGTAATTCTCTTCAGTGCATCTTTCTTGTGTAAAAACTCAGTAAATCAACCAATGAGAACTTAGGGTGAAAAATTTAAAGTTACATCTCCTGACAGTGGATCTCTAAGTAACTATAAGGTTTTGTTTTTTGTGGAATTTTGAACAAAACTACTTGACAGCTACATGCACAAGTTTTCCTTAATTTTTAAGTGATCAATTAGAGGAAGGCAGCTATTGAAGTACCACTCACCACCTACAATACCATTTCAAATCAAATAATGGGTTTTCACCATCACATTTATAATGCACCATCAGTACCAAAGTGTTCCACATTCTGGGACTGAGGGTGCTAAGAGAGTATGAAACAGAACCTTGGGTCCAAATTCTAGCAAACTAACCATGGGAACATGATCAGCTAACTACAAGATTGAAAGTAAAGAGGTATAGAATATAAACACAGGTAAGAATTATAACTGCAGTTAGTATTATTATTATATTTAGCATTAGAATGCTCATGCAAAGTTTCTGTTCAGTTTTTCTCTAGCCTTCATAACCAAAACACGATACAAATTCAGGTAAAAATCATTTCACTCTTTCAGCTGCACTTTCTATCAGAAATTGAACTAACTACAAATTACCCAAAATAAGTGTAAACTTGAAAAGGTAGTAAAACAAACAAACAGTTTTAACAGCTAATAGTTTGATGGATAAAGCCAATACATTCTTAAATTATATTTTCTGATTTTTATTCAAATTAAAAACTAATATTTTTTCTTATATACTGATATGCATAATTATTACACAAAACAATGTGCTTAATACCCCTATCCAGAAAATGTACAATAAATATTAAGGCAATACTGAAATTCAAACAGTGTTGTGTTTATGATAACTAATTTGAAGATTTAAAATGTTATAAACCCAAGAATGAACCGAGATGGAAAGATGATCTTGATGCCTAGACTTATAATTTGACAAAGAGAAATTGCTTGGTATATATTTTACATTTATTACTGGAAAATCTATTAATATTTTCATGTAGGAATTGCACCCTATGATCTTTCCAGTTTCCTTCTATGTTGAAAAGTCAAAAAGTATAATATAATACACTACCACCTATATTTTCACAGAGCATCACAGTAACTAACTACTGGATATACTTATAATGAAATGCTCGACTTCAAATGATTAGTATTTCAGTAAATCATGGTAACATGACAGATAAATTTAATTCTAAGAATACTGTTTACATTAAAATGTAAAAAAGAATAACTATTCACCTCATCTTCTGAATGATTAGCATCAACCTTACGTACAAGGTGTTCTTTGTTGTAGTGTTCAATGATTGGCATTGTATCATTGATGTATGTATTAAATCTGAAATAAACAAACAATTTAAAGCTAACTGGACATTGATTTAGTACCTGAACATTATTTATCAGAATCTTTTATGATACTACATTTTTCATAGTGAATTGCATCTAAGGTTCATTTATATTTAAAAACTCAATCAGTTTAGAATACAAATAGTTAATTAACTTTCAGTGCTAGTAAGCAATTAAAAATGTACAATGTATCTGTACCAAACTAAATTTTAAGCTCTTGTTCACAGTGTATTTTAGTTTGGTATTAATTAACACATACGTAACATTTAATAATCACGTAAAGAAAATTTAAATGAGCCATACAATGTCTTTCAAGTACCAATGTAACAATATAACAACTTATATACTAGTTATGCCAAACAGGATCAACTGGTCTAAAAAGTTGTGCACATGAGAATAAAGTAACTTACCTTTAAGACCTACATGGTTCAAAAGCCATTTTCATTATTACACATGTTATATTTTACAATTAATCAAATTTATTACAAATAAATGTTTATTAAGGCACTTAAATAATTATAAGGAAACAACTTGTTTCCTTGGAACTAATCACTATAGGCTGTCTGTGCTCTGCCTCTGCTCACCACAGTGAGTTTGCAGACATCCACTGTGCCACTGGAGTGGAGGGGGAAGACTTGAGAAACAACAACAAAAAAAAAAAAGACTTATTTTATAAATTAAATCAAATAAAATACTTTCAAAATCCAAATATTTCAAATTTATGTAAATTTAAATTTTTTCACTAAAGCACTATGACTGATAATATAACTCTACAACAACTGAAGTTAAAATACATAGAACTAAGTGTATCTTCCAATATTTAGTTTCTTCATGAAAATGAAGAACAACCAATTCCTTGCTTATACACACACACACACATCATTTCTTGTGTTTTTACAATCTATCATTTATAAGATAGAACAGCATTCTAATTTGCAACACTCTACTTTCTAGTACTTTTGATGCTGAGAGATAAAAAATAATCCAAATATTTTCCTACCTTATATAAAAACACATTTGTACAGATACTCAGCACTGCTACACTGACAATGAAAGTGTTTCTGAGGTGTTTTAATAACTTGTATAATTTCGATATTAAAACTGTAAATTAAATAGTTTAAAAAAATTTTTAATGTATACCTATGTTTATGAGTTTATTCTAAAGTTTAAAGTTTGTTAAAATTGTTAATATACAACATACTGCAATACAGTAATGGCTTATTAGAAATAAGAAAAATATCTTAATATTATTTTCATTAACCCTTTCACTCCAGATGTCATTTTTAAACCCCTTCTTTGCATGTTACTGAGTGACATTCAAAACTTAATCAAACCACTTTAATTTTAATACATTTTAATGAAATTACTATTATCAAGTACATTATCTAAATCTTATTCCTTTATTTAAAGAACAACAGCAATTAAAAACAGCATGTTTTCGGTGTCTCACAATCCCCTCATGGTTACAAGTTTAAACCTTGAGCTATTATACCTGATAACCTGATAATGTGAGAACTGAATAAAGACTGCCAGCATAGAAGGCCAAATTTGCATCTGAAAAATTTAAGAATGTCTCTATTAGGGTTTCACATTCTAATATTTATAAGCTTAGGGTAAGCCACACCCATTTGCAAAGTCAAATTTGAATTGCCTGGTGACAGTCTGAAATTGAATGACGTACTTACAACCAATAAAAAGGATAGTTTGCATTATTCAGTTACAGTCTTAAGAAACCTCTCATACTACATATCAACACATTGGTTGAGAGAAAAGAAGCTCAATCCATTTCTATTTAGGTGAACCTTGGGCTTGGCAAGTTTTTATAAACAGATTGCATTTAGGTTTTACATTTATATTTTAAATATTTATGTATTATTTGTGTTTAACAATGCACACTTGAAAATTTTATGATTTTAACTTGATGCAGTTTGATACATGGAAATGTCTAAGCAAGAAGGCATCATTTGCAAGTGTAAGTGAAAAAAATTTGTGGATAACTTTTGTCCTATAATAACTGTGGGGTCACATTGGCAGGAACAGGTTGGTGTACCTACATCAAGATAAAAGACAAGGAAATGGAAAGGAAAAATAAACTATGAGTGAAAAGATAAAGACATGAAATTACATACATGACAAAATGAAAATTACAAAATTTTCTAGGAATATTTAAAAAAGGTATGGAAATATTTCCAATATCTTAAATCTAATAATTTCATTGTACCTTAATGATAATGATATCTAAAGTTAATGATACAATAGAAAATATAGAAAATAAAATAAACATTTACTTTAAAAAACTCTGATATTCATTTAGGAGATTCTAGAAATTATGCAAATGAAATGTGAAGCCTATAAGTAATAGTATTTTCAGTTAAAATTAAAAATCACACTGCATATGAACTATTCTAAGTGCAAATAACCAAATAACTACATTAAATAACAAATGTAGTATTATAAATAGTCAACAAAATTAAATGTCTTATTTCCTAAAGATTACCTAATCTTAGGATCATTCCAATAAATTTAAGACTACTTTATCAACTAGTTTTTTTGTTGTTGTTTTTTTGTTGTGAAAAGAAAAAGAGTAAACAAATAGATAGTTATTTGTAAATATAAAACACCTTTTCTTCAAACTGTCTTCATTATCATCAGATCGGCCACTACCAGCAGCTCCTCTCTTCAAACATCGATCAACACAAACCTTTAACAGATGCAGTTAAAGGAATTAACTAAATATTTTTTTGAAAACAATTCTCATCATGTATTTAAGTGCTAACACATCACTTTCTAAAACTGATTGTTACGAAGGATTTCAATGCTTTTATTTCCCTCAATTAGGTACTTTCTTTCAGTTTAATTGAAACACCTTCATCCATACTTTTTAATGGGTTAAACAATGAGAAATAAATTCACAGATGCTCATATTATACATGACATACACTCACACAATATATATATTATTATACACACATGAAAACTCCATGAACAATTAAATAAAAATATAGAACTTCACTTTTTGTTATTATCATTTTTATTCTTAAATATAATTTTTAAAGTGACCGAGAACTTGTTTTTAAGGGTATATTATTTATTGCTGTATATGTAGTAGAATTCCTAATGATTGAATTAAATACACAAAACATCAATCAGTGTTAATTTATGATTTGAAAACATGTAGGATGGAAATAAAACATTAATAAGTTGAGCCATTTGAAACATCAGATCTACATTCAAGAACACAAAAAACTTTTTTTATAGTCATAAAACAAACAATCAATAAAAATAATTAGTGCACTCTAAAAAGTGTAATTTAATGCTGTATAAATCTTAATACCCCACAAAAAGAAAATACACCAGTTAAGTAGAAAAATGGATAAGTACATATACATCATTTAGCAATAGTTAATTACCATAAAACTAATTTTACTTGCCTCTTCTGGACAGTCAAAAAAGAGTACAAACTTTAAGTTAACCTTGTTGCCCATCACACGGTTCCAACCTTCAAGGTTATTTTCATTGCGAGGAAATCCATCAATAAGAAATTTCTTAGTTTCACTTTTATTCATGGCCTGTTTCATAAATAATGGAAACTCACTGACAACTTGATTTTTAAAGTCATACCTGAAGATTTCATTCCATGTTGATAGAAAACTATTTTAATTAAATCTCTGTCAAGAGTGTTAAACTAAACAGGAAAAGCTGACTCATGATTTTTACTTGTTAAACAGACACAAAAACATGCAAGCATAAGTGATAAATATGAGCCCGTGAAGAGACAAAACATACACAACCACATTTAAAATTAAGTTTAAACTTGGTTAAAATAAGACAGCAAGCAGCTTTTACACACTTTTAACAAAAACAGACTTGCAAGTAAGATGTACCAAAGAGGCTAGCCTCATGTATTATATGTTTATAATCAATAGACAAAGTTATTTATCTGTGATAAAGGTTTCTACAATATATACATATAAATAGCTGGTAATGGTAGAGAAAGCTCTATGTAGAGGAGCGAACAACGTTTCAAACTTCTTCAATCATCATCAGGCTCACAAAAGAAAGAAAGAGGTAACTGACCAATAGCTAGCCACATGTTTGAAGATGGTTGTGTAACTGAGTGTAGGAATGTAGAGGGCGTGCTTAGATGTTGGATTATATGTCATCATTGGTTATTAGGTTTCTACAATGTACATTACACCTTTAAGATAATTTCTTTTAGTGGAATTTGCAAGAAAAAACAAAAAATTAGCAACTTACCACTTTTGGAAACAAAAAGGTTAACCTAAATATGACCTAACTAAGAAGGTTGAAACATTGTTTGCTTCTTTATTTTAATAAAACTTTTAATACCCATAACCAGCAGTCTTGAGATACATTATTTTAGTGAACATGTAGCCAAATGGAGGACATGTAACAGTCCTGAAAACTAAACAAAAGGTTCAATTTGGAAAAGGATTAGTGATAAGACAACCTTAAAAAAAATAAGAACAAAAGAAAGAAAATGTGAATGGTTAGGAAAAAACCAAAGTCTTTGAAAAAGTGATTCTGTACATACCAATAATACACAAAAAGCCTAGTATAAAAAAAAAAAAAAAAAAAATGTGAAGGAGTTGAAACAATGACCATGACTAAGTTGGTCAAAGAATGGAAATGAGATGAACCTGGCAAAAGGTGGTGTGAATTAAAGACAAAAACTGTAAGAAAAAGTCAAACAAAGATTGATTGATTCATTCATTGATTAATTTAGTGTTTTATGGTACAAAGCAGCTAGGTTATCTACGCCAAACGTCCGGTAAAAAGGTAAAACAAATTAAATGTAGTAAAATACAGAAAAGGAAATGAAGGTAAAACAAAACATTATTGGAAAACAGAAAAAGCATAAAACCAATGTTGACACCTAGTCTACAATGTTAAGAGAGAAAACAGTAAGAGAAGTTGAAAAGGACTTTCTCTAGCAAAATGGTAATGATCATAACCCGCCAGGAAGACTAACAAATAAGTACAAGAACCACCGTCAGTCACTTGAAGTTAGCCTTTCCAGTCCTGGTTCCACGTTATATTGTCACAACAGCTATCATCAAAAGGTAAAATAAGAAAAGTGTTAAAAGACATAGCAAAATTGTAATAAAAATTAGCCAAATGTCCTGTATAAAGGACAAAGTAAAGTAAATGTAGTAAAATTTATAAAAGGAAACAAAGTTAGAAACAAAACAGCAATTAAAAACAGAAAATGGCATAAAACCAATGTTGACATCCAGTCTACAAAGTGGTAAAAAACTTCCTGTAGCAGAATGGTGCACCCCGCTTGTACAATGGTATGTCTTCGGATTTACAATGCAAAATCAGGGGTTTGATTCCCCTCGGTGGGCTCAGCAGATAGCCCGACGTGGCTTTGCTGTAAGAAAACACACACATATGCAGAATGGCAAAGATCATAACCTGCCAGGAAGACAGGAAGTACAAGAACCGTCAGTCACTTGAAGTTGGTCTTTCCAGCCCTGGTTCCGGGTTGTGTGTCATTATGGCCAGTACTAAAAGGTAAAGCAATAAAAGTGTTAAATGACATGCAGCAAAAGTGGAATAACAACTCACCAGGACAACTAATGGGTAGTTCAAACAGATAGTTCAAACATCATCAATAGTCACCTGAAGTTGGCCTTTCCAGTCCTGGTGTCGAGTTATTTAATGTTCTGGCCATTTTACAATGTCAAAATGAACTAAAGAGATTGAGACTCTGAAAGGGAACCACAATTAAAAAGGTGTAATGAATAAATATCAAACACTTAAATGAGGTGAAAAAGATTAATGGCCATTAAAAAACTAAAAACTTCATCAAGGTGGACAATGTCACCATCATCAATAACACTGTCCAATGTTACAGACAAACCCTGGGACAAAACATGTTTAAAATAGTGCCATCATTGAGAGTCGTAACGATGGCAGGAAAGTAAAATGTGGCTCACAGTGATTTGAGTGTTACACAAACTACACATTGGTGCATCAGTTCCAGTTAAAAGACAATGATGAGTTAAAAAACTGTGACCAATGCGTAGTCTAGTTAGAACAACTTCCTCCTTACAAACTTTATGGAAGCCAGATGGCCAAAGCCCAAAATAGGGTTTTATTTGAGAAAGCTTGTCACGTTGCTCACTCCAAGTGGACTGCCAGCTGGCACAGAGCCGAGCCTTGAATACAGAACCATGGTCCATGTACGGAATAGGCACAGTGGTGATAGTGCCAGAGCTAGATAGATTTAGCTGCCATGTCTGCAAGCTCATTTCCGCAAATACCAACGTGGCCTGGTATCCAGAAAAACTGGATAGAAGTAGATGTTAATGAGAAATGGGCCAGTCAGTTTTGAATATCAGCGAGAACCAAGTGTGACCCAACGTGAAGTGATTCCAAGGCTAGCAGAGGTCTAAGGGAGTCAGTATAAATAGTGCAGTCAGAGTACTGCTCAGCTGCAATATGATCCAGAGCAAGAGATATGGCATACATTTCAGCAATGAACACAGAAGCTGTAGAGGGAATTCTGCACACAACCACTGAACTGCAACAAACCATGGCAGAGCCCACAGCGTCACCTGAATTTGAGCCATTCATATAAATTGGAATAGAAAGGTTGTTCAAAAGATGTTCAGTAAATAAAAGACGGTACTTCCAATTGGGAGTATCTGCCTTTTTCAGATGACTTAAAGAAAGGTCACATGTGGGGGCTGTAATAAGTCATGGGGGGGTGGGGGGTGGACTGACCAGTGGATTCTGCAATATTTTCTAAAGACAGACCCAATTCATCCAGGTGCACCTGGATGCAAAGGCCAAAAGGAGCAATGGCAGAACATCTGTTTTGAAAAAGTAAGGCCCACTGAGGAAGAAAAACACATCCCCAAGTGGGATGCTTTGGTAAGGAACAAAGTTTCAAAGAATACAGTAAAGACAGTTGCAAGCAGCAAAGGTGCAGAGAAGGTTCGCGAGATTCCACATATAAGCTCTGAACTAGGGAAGTGCAGAAAGCCCCAGTGCAGAGTCGAAGTCCTTGATGATGAATGGAGTCCAGCATCTTTAAGGCTGAGGGTCTGGCAGAGCCATAGACCATTGATCCATAGTCGAGTTTTGAACGAATAAGAGCATGATATATCTTTAACATAGAACATTGATCCGCTCCCCAACTGGCAGTAGAGAGGACACGGAGGACGTTCAGTGCTCTTGTGCATTTGACCCGTAGCTGCATTAAGTGTGGTATAAAGGTCAGCTTACAGTCAAAGATAAGCCCCAAGAACTTGGTCTCAGGGTGGACACCCCATTGGCAGCAAAAGTGCATGCAAACTGTTTTAGAGAGAGAAAAATTAAAGCCGTTCGCTGTAGTCCACTGCAGTACACGATTGAGGGCACTTTGTAGTTGCCGCTCAATATATCTCATGTTCAACGACTGACACAAGATGTGCAAGTCATCAACACAGAGCCCGTTTGCAACAGTGAGAGGGAGTTGTTCAGTGATGGCATTTATCTTTATACTGAAAAGTGTGACACTCAAAACACAGCCCTGAGGGACCATGTTCCTGTACAAAAGAATGGGAAAGTGTCGAACCCACACGAACTTGGAATCTCCTGTCCATTAAAAATTTTTTAATAAATATGGGTAAATGGTCATGTAACCCATATATATGGAGGTCTAGCAAAATGCCATACCTCCATGTTGTATCATAAGCCTTCTCAATGTCAAAGAACATTGAAACAAGATGTTGCCATTTGAGAAAGGCTTCTTTGATTGATGTTTCAAATCGAATTAGGTGGTCCGTGGTGGAATGCTGTCGTCGGAACCCACACTGGGTGAGCGAGAGGAGGTTGTTTGATTCGAGGAACCAAACAAGAAGAGCATTAACCATCCGCTCTGAGGTGTTACATAGGCAGCTCGTCATAGCAATTGGATGGTAGTGTGAAGAAATCTTGGGATCTTTCCCAGATTTAGAGAAAGGTAAGATAATAACCTGGCACAAGGCATCAAGAAAATCATTCTCCTGCCAGATCTGGTTAAAAACAATTAGAAGAAGAGAAGCAGGAGAGAGATAGCGCAGCATGTCATAGTGTACATCATCAGGTCCAACAGATGTACTGCCACACCAATGAAGGGCCATTTTCAGTTCGACCAGTGTGAAGGGACAATTATAGTAAAAAAGACAGTCAGTTCGAAAGGAAAGAGGTGAATGCTCTGCCCGAGTCTTGATGGACAAGAAGGTGGAGGAACAAGCAGAAGTGCTAGATACCCAGCAAAAACTTTCACTTAGAGTATCAGCAATGCACCGGACATCAGAGTAATATGGAGAGAGGGACAGAGTTGTAGTGCCCACTGACCTTTCAAATCCTGTCCCATATGACCTTGGAACTGGTGGTAAGATATGCTAGTTGTGAACTTAATCCAAGATTCCTTCTGGCTTTGACATCTTACCCACCTAGCATGTGCACAGGCCCGTTGGAAAGCGATGCGGTTCGAAAGTGTGGGATATCTACGGAAAGTATCTCACGCCCGTTTTTGAGTCTTCCATGCCAAGTGGCAAGCAGGATTCCACCACGGACAAGGATATCATGAAAACGTGTTGAGGTTTTAGGAATACACTGAGCAGCTGCTTGTATAATACAGTCAGTTATCTCTGCCACACAGTCGTCTATTGATGGCTGATTCACGATGGCAGGATCAAGTTCTGCGAGAGCAGTGAAAGTGGACCAGTCTGCCTGATCCAGCTTCCACTGGGGCATACGGGTAGGGTGGCAACAACCACGGCCAGCCTCTCTCAAAAGTATAGGAAAATGATCACTGCCTAGTGGATTATTGTCAACCCACAATGAAAAATGGGAAAATAATGAAAGGGAGCAAACCGAGAGATCAATAGCGGTAAAGGACTGACTAGGTGCATGAAAATAAGTGGAAGAACCAGTATTGAAAAGAGAAAGGTTGTGATCAGAGAGCATACGCTCTACAGAGCAACCCCTCCTATCAATAACAGAACTTCCCCAGAGGGGATGATGTCCATTAAAGTCCCCAGGATTAGAAATGGAAACAGCAACTGTTCAATGAAAACATCAAGGTCTGATTGATCATGTCTCTCCAGGGGACAGGTAGAGAGAGAACAAATAATGATGGTATGACCCAATGAAACACGGATGGCTACGGCGTCCAAAGGTGTGTTGAGTGACAAAGACAAGGTGGGTACATGCTGATCAACAAATAGTGTCACCCCTCCATGTACTCGTCCATCACACAGCCTGTCATTTCTGTACAGAGAAAACTGCTGAATGGTGACTGTATCAGCAGGTTTTAGAAATGTTTCTTGTAAGGAAAGACATACAGGATGGTAGGAAGCAATAGTGTTTTGATATCATCCAGATTAGAGCGTAAACCTTGACAGCTCCATTGTATCAAGGTGGCCATTTTTAATGACGGGTAGGTAAAGTGGCTGGAGAACCATTCTGTTTATGATCACATCTTTTTCCTTACTGTCCTTATTCAAAGGAGTTCTATCAACATCCATGGATCCTGCCCTGGGTCGATTGGGCAGGTCTTTGTTGTTGGAAGGGGATTCCAGTGACTGAGGACACGAACAAACAATTGATTTGCATCGTGGGGTTGGAGAAAAAGATGTATCAGAAAAAATGCCTGTATTTGAAACCAAAGGATGTGGATCTTGAAATTTGGACTGTATGAGAGGAACAAAAATGGGTGTAGAAGTCGATTCATCAACCTTTTTAACCATGGAGGTCAAAAGGCTTTTCATTTGTTTTGAAAACTATTCTCGTGGAGGTACAGAGAGACCTGTCTGCACTCCCACTGTAGTTGTGGAACAAAGTGCAGCAGCATATATCGAGACAGAGTGGAGGACAGCAATTTCTGGGCCTCAGGATAACAAATGTTATGGGTCGTTTTCAAATGCTGCACCTCTTTTTCCTCCAACCATTTTGGGCAAGAACGAAAGTAAGAAGAGTGGAAACCATTGCAGTTGACACAATGTGGGTCCGTGCGACACTCATAGGCATCGTGGTCCTTGCCACCACAACAAGCACATGTCAGGGAACCACAACAAGATGTCTTTGAGTGGCCGAACCTCTGACATTGGAAACATTGAAGAGGGTTTGGAATGTACAGCCATACCCTGCAAATTAAATAACCTGCCTTGATGGTGGCAGGTGCACGTGGTGATGTAAATGTCAAAACGAGGATATTTTTCGGCAGTGTAACTCTGTCTTTGCGAGTGGAGATGCGCCTCACTGCAAAAACTCCTTGAGTGGAGAGACCAGCAAAAATCTATGACTCGGGGACGTTCTTCAAATCCCTCTCAACAATAACTCCTCGTGATGAATTCAAGGTTTCATGAGGGGTAACCTCAATAGGTACATCTCCAATTGCCTTTGAATTCAAGAGGAGTTCACTGTGTTGGGATGTGGATGTTTCAACCAATATGTCTCCAGATCAAAGCTTTTTTACTGACTTTGGAGAGCCAGCAAGTCCCTCTAGTCCCTTCTGAATAAAAAAGGGGGACATTTGCCCTAAAGGTTTTTCTGAAAGAGAATGTAATACAAGAAAATGGGGTACAGGTGTTACAGATGTTGAAGATTGCTGCTCAGAGTTTAAGATGTGGTCATTTACCTATTGACTGTTTTTTCACTATTTTATTTAAATTTTTTGTTGAAGGATCCATAGGAAAAAAAGGAAAATTTTGGTACCCACTGACCCCACCCACCATGGAGCCCTACGAGGGGACACACTACAATGTCATGCAAGGACATTGCAGCAACGATAGGGTTTCGTGAGCACTATACTTAAACACCAGCATCAGGCACAATGTCCACAACACCCATTGAAACTTCCACCGCTGGTACTTGGTTGACTCTAGCCTAAGTGGACCAGCCGACTGACCCAAGGGGAGCCACCCAAAGGCCGCCTGTCTACAGGAACTCAAGGCCAAAGTGGTGTGTTAGGGTTGGACCCCTCAACCACCAGGATCCTCTCCTCCCCTTCACGGGTCGCCATGCATGGCAAACACGTGGGTGGATGTTTAGATCCCAGAGGAGGTGAACTAAAAGAACAGAACCTTCCCTGGGAGGTCTTCTCACCACGTACAGGAATCCACACCGAGGGGAAACAGAAAGATGGGCATACAGAAAGAGAGTGGACCAATCCAGACAACTCAAAGGATATACCACAAGAGACAGTTAATCTGGAAATGATGACCAAAGACTTTGAATTTTAGCATAGAGGAAAGTTACAAATACATCATTAAGTGTCCCAAAATGGCAACAAATTCACAGAAACAAGAAGTTGGGTCCATTCTGTTGGAAGAATATGTTCCAACTGACCTGACACTAAATTCAAAACTCCTGTTACATAAGCTAGCAATCATCTTGTTGTAGCGAGCCCAAAGGAGCAAATCAGACAACAACAATGGAATTGTCAGAAAAAGATTTTAAAAAAAATGATGTCTAAACAGTTGTAACCCAAGATGATATCAGGTCCATTGATTTGTCCAATATCTCAAGAACATTGATAGTGAAGAAATACAGCAGGAATACAAACACCAATAAATGGTGAGAATACATGGAACCATCCCCACCCAGCTAATAAAACATCCATAAAAAGGTGCAAGTCTGTGTGGAGTGGAAGAAACTAGATGGTTAATGTCATGTACAATACTCAAGTCACTAATACTTCAAGAGGCAAAGAGATAATGACAAAAACACTGGATCACAAGAAATATTTCACCGATCTACCAAAATTAACTAAAGATGACATAAAAGACATTCAGAGAAAGAAAGGGCACAAGAGACACAAAAGCCCTCAAGACAGATTGAACCTCATGCAAAGGAAGAACACCAGAAGTTATGTATCTCAAAAAAGGAGAAGGTTTAGTACATCCAGCAATCAATTTGATAAGGACTTCCAAATGGACCAAATACTGAATAGGAGTCAATAATGACTTAAGATGCTAGGCAGCCAATCCAAAGTAGCAGACACCAAGAATGAAGGATATTGTAGCAGATACCTTCAAAGTCAGGGTTAGGAGATGCCAGATGTCCAAATAGTGGAAAAATGCTGATATAATGAGTGCATTCTTTATGTGAAAGTCTTCAGGACTTAGTTGAAAACAAACAGGTATATGATTTGAAAGACAAAGAAAGCTCATGAAAGAAAAACTAAAATTTAAGGATTTTCTACAAAATATGTCCACAGGTGGACAAAGCGTAATAGCTAAGCTCTTAAAGAACCAATGCCAATGAGTGGTTCCAGAAAAAAAATGATCACTGACCCTCATGATGGTTCACCCCTCAGAAGAGAGGAACACTATAAAAAGATCACAGAATGAGGAACTCTGAAAAAAACTTCTGTATGAAGAAAAGGATCCAAAAAATTTTGACTACATCCATACACACAATGATTACTAACAGTATTTAATAATGATACATAAAAGATAAAAGGAAAAAGACATAACTTTCACCTATGATTATATTAAATTTAAATTCCACTTTCATACACAAATGTCAACTTCTGAGGTGCTTAAAGGACTAATAAACAAACTAGGATAACACCAAGTCATTAGACACAGAAAATGGCAGATATAAAAGTTAAAATTTACTCAAAAAATTGACATTTCCCCTTTTCTAATGGTTATGAATCTATACAAATGACAGTAATATCTAAATAGTTTTACAATTACAATATAATGAAGCATATGAAAATTTAAATTTACAGATATGCATCTGTAACATTTAAACTCTAACCTAATCAGTATATTGCTGAATTTATTTGCAAGCTTGTAAGAGATTATTTAAATGTAGCAGTATTAAAAAGAAAAATCCCTCTTACATTTTGTAGAAGACTACATGTTATTTCTACTGGAACAATGGTCCCATTTCTAATGTGGTTTTCAATCAGCTCTCCATACTCAGAACCTGGAGTGTTTCTTTCTTCACGTAGTAGATCACCAGCAGATAAATGAACAAAACCAAATTCCTACAGAAAGAAAAGTTGTTAATAAGCATAATAGCATGTGGAATGCCAAATTACAAAACTACAAAGTTCCTTAACTACCAACTATGTTTAAAACAAAGCACCATGAAAATGTGCATCTGAAGCTTTGCATACACTGCAACTCATTACATGTTCCCATGTGTTCTTATAGCATGTGACCTATTAATCAGGCAACAAAATACATATACGGAGTAATGTAAAAGCAAAGCAAATACCTATTCAAATATAAGTATGTATAAAGAAACACACTAGAGAAATGCTGCAACTGCAAGATACAACCATAACCTACAGAAGATAAGAGTATGTGAAACAGAACTAGATACAGATATGCAATAATGTAATGTAGTAGTGCCAACATACAATCACCTACAAAAGGTAGGAATATGTCAATTACATCCAGAATCAATTAAGATGGAAATGTGAATTTCATTTTAATGACTGCCTTTCCTAGCTTACTTAAATATACCAAATTTGTGAAATTTTCAAAAATTCCAAAACAAAAATATCACTACAATTCAAGTTGAAGTCATCAACGTTCCTTAAAATACAAGAATATTTTCAAAACTTAATAGGTTTTGGAAATTACCTTTAGTGTACTTAGACCCTAAATTTAATAAATAAAAACTGACCGTAAGTTTACTAAATACTTACATTAACAATCTTCTCACACTGTGTACCTTTACCAGCTCCTGGTGCTCCTAGAACAAACACAACAGTAGGCTTTTCCTCTCCCATCACTGGCCTGTGAAATATTAAAAAAAAAAAAACGGATAAAGAAAACAATATATCCTACATGACAAACACTTATGCTAAAATCACTGTTACACATTGTAACCCCAAAGTATTTGTTAATCAGTTTTAAGCTTTCATCACATTAACACAGTAATCCAAGCTTTTGTTTTAAAATAGCTGAAAAACATTTTTCATATGTAGCTTCAAACATTAGCAATAGTACATGGACAAATACAAATTCTACAACATATGTTAATGGTCTGTTCCATATAAACTGCAAAAGGCATTTTTACTGCTTTCTATTATATTAAAAATTGTGTATGCTTTAAAAAAAACTTCCATCTTTTACTAAGTTTGAAAAACTAAACTTTTCTACATGGAAAATATAGCATGTTAAAAGTACCTTTCACAGTTTCTTGCCTCATTTTGAATTGAGCATTCAATAATAAACAAGTGCAACTCAGAACCAAATATATTAGTATTCTCTGTTGTGCCAATGTAATTTCAAAAGCTAATTATAAAGGTTTAATTTCTAGCAGAGGATCACTGAATCTCAGAACACAGCTAACTTATTAATTCACTTGTATGAACTTCCTTAGCTATGCTGGTCACAAACATTCCAATACTACTAACAACAACTAAATCTCTTACGAAAAATGCTACATTTGCTCAAATTGGTGACAAACTATTTGTCTAACCATTTGCTGGTCTGTAGGTCTATAAATAAATTGGTTCTCCCAATTTACTCTTATGCCATGTTCAGCTGCACAAAATGTTTCTCCAATACTCCAGCCAGGTTCTTTACTGTTCTTTGAAACTTAGAAGGTAGGTAGCAAGCTCTCATCAATCTAACAGAAAGATGACACGTACTTGGTAGCTAAAATTTGTCAGGCAGCCTATTATGAAATATAATACTCTACAGAATGATGTTTGATGCCAAATCTCGTATATCTTAGTTCAAGGGAAAGTGGTGGTAGTTTTCATTATTTTTATTCATCTGTAAATTCTTATGCAAGTCTATTTCAAAATCTAAAACTGCTTTCAGAAGAAATTAGCTGAATAATTCATGTTTTATTATGAAGTACAGAAAAGTTCTTTCTTAGCCAAGTAGAGATAAATATCAGTTGTTTTAAGAATGTTTCTAAAAAATAACTTGATACTTTGTTTAAATGTAAGTGGATAATTTAGCTTACTACTATTATGTAAGAGTTTCCTTACATAACATGAACATCTTTCATGTTCAGATGATACTTGAGATTTCACACAAAGTTTTGTTCTCTGCATTCAATTTTTCATGATACAACTACAAGATTATGAATAGCTTAATTTAGGAAGCTGTCCAGTATTCCTATCAAATAATCAGAAAACAAAATTATCAATAGTCTCCTTACGTGGGTAGTTAGTGGAAGACATTCTAATTCTGGTTATATTAACTGAATGTACATGAGATTGGTCTACATGTTTGAAAAGGAATGTTAGTTATAATTCTGAATATACTACATGCATCTACATAAAAATGTGTCAAGCGTTTACTAATACATACAAACTTATTGTACATACTTGTACTCAGTATGCATCCATGAAAAGCCAATGAAAGTCAGACTCAGACTCTTGTAAATTGCAAGACGATATTCATACTGTTTGTATACTACAAAATCTACAACCACCAAATATCCATTTATAGTTTTTTCCAGTACATCTGTATATTGTATCTGGTACTTATCACAAATTGTCATTAGATCAACAATATGGTGAAATGTACAAGTGATAACCCCGACATCAAATACATAATACTATTTTGAACAGTACTTTGTGCAAGATTGTGAAATTCTCACTTTGACCACAACCTACAAACACGGAATTAAAATACAGATAACGACTCACGTGATCATCCAAGGCTGTCTTTGCACATCTAATACCACTCCCCCCACTAATATTATGATCATATCAACATTACATTATTATGGTAATTTTCTAATATTACCTAATGTTGAAATTATACAGCTTTTGAATATATAGAAATGTTTTTGATGATTACTTGAACTTTTCTAATTGAACATTAAATTCTGAAATAGTATTGGTTGTCATTCTGAAAGCAGATACATATAACAAAGAGAACTTCTACTTCTTGGCACCAGTCACACAACTCCTAAACTAGAAAAAACAAGTTAAAAGCAATAAGCCCTCAACCTTTCCAAACAAACTTTCATTTATATGCAACTGAAACAGATATTAATTCTCACAAAAACTAATTAAAACCTTACACTTTATCATGGAAGAAACTTTATAGCTTCATAGACAAGACCAGATAATCATAGATAACCAATGTGCTTATTAAAATTTACTCAGTCACATTTGCAACATTTCTCTGAAGGTTAGAGCCAACTGTTACATTTACAAAATATACGATACTCCCAGTATTATCTTGAAAGTTTCAGAAGGGAAACTGTAAAAAAAGATGAGAACATAACTTAAAATGAGTACACTGTTGATAGACTTCTCTAATGTGATTACAAATACACATACTTTTTTTTTTAATGTCACAGCAGCAAATTACATGTAACAATGGTATTAGTCAATGTACATACACTATAATATGATGATAGTTTTAATACTGTCGTTTCCACTGATGGCTTTGAGAACCTTTTATTCTGAAATTCAATGAGTGGTGATGCAAGTTGGACACATAGGCTCCCATATGAGGATATTGCCAAGCAATTTTGATCTGCATTATATTAGTTTCATTCATTACACAAAACACTTTGATGAGATCCAATCTTACAAAGCAGACAGGATTAACACATGTATCTATATACAATAGGTCACACAGAAATTATAGCTGGATATCCTGTACACTCTTGCTAATACATACACAAAAGACACAGATGTATAAGCATTTTTGACATGTATGTAGTTGAGGATACACATGTAGAATCAGACAATCATCAATGCTCATAAATTTATCAGTGATCACTTCCTAATTAACAAAACCTTTCAAAACAATATGTTGTACAGCTTTTTTTTCCTTTTCTTTTCAATCCAGTATTCTAAAACCATAGCTACAATGTGCATTGTACAGAAAAAACTAATTGAAATCTTATTTAAAAATCAAAAACTGGTAACATTTGATGTCCAATGTGCTGTGAAAAGATGGTTTAAATTTTCAATATGCAATAAGTGTGAATTTCCTTAAATGTTAATTTGTGTGTGTACATACAAGAAATACACATAACTGACATGCATTTTTACTTAAAAACAAGTCCAAGCCAATGTTTCAATATAAAAGAACACACATAATTGACATGCATTTTACTTAAAAAACAAGTACAAGCCAGTGTTTCAATACAATATTAACCTTCCATTCCCAAGCACTTGACTAACTACATTCAGAAATTAAACACAATTTGAATATCATTTTACTTATCAAAAATATATTATTTTGAAAGAAATAAGGGTAATGCAGAGAAATTTGAAAAACCTGGGCTTATCTATTGTTCTTTTCAATCAACTTAATTATAATCGTTTCCCAAACTTAATATTTTAAAAGCCATACAAGTATGTAACACATAAGCACATGTTCAAAGCAGTAATTTCTTCTTAATGATATAGCAGCATGATGATGCACAATCCAGTATTATTTATTAATAATCTTGACACATAAGCATACCTTATAATAAAACAGATGAGAAACGAAAACATTTTAGATATTTGATTGGTCATCAGAATTTGTCAAAATAAACAATATGATAAGAAATTATGATTTATTTGAGTATGAAATATAGTGTGGCAGGAAAAGTTTTCAATCTTTATAATTCCTCCAAATGGAGATGAAAGAGTATCTATGTCTTTGGTTATGGGATCATGGTCATATTCTCCAAGATTCTAGTTATCAGAAATAGCTAAATCTTGCTTTTTTACTTGTCCTAGAATGAAGACTTCTTTCTTAACACTTTGATTCTCAATAAATGTGCTTAAACATGCTGAAGAAAAAAAGTGCTTAAACAAATATAAGCTAGTGATGAAATTGTTGAGTGCTGTGGTCTACATGAAACAGGAGTGTGGAATTTTTTTTTTTTAATATGAAGAATTACTTGTTCATGGGACAAAATATTACAAAACTATAAAATTTACTTGTTCCTTCCCCATTTTCCAAAACTTCCATGAAAAAGTAGGTAGCATGTATAATATGGCTTTTATTTAACAAAGAATATAACAAAACTAACAGTTTTGTTGAGAATAGAAAGTACCTTGTTTAACATTTAACCTACTTACATTCAGTCACATGTTTTATGGTTTTTAAGATATAAACTTTAGTCATTTGGAATATAACATGAAGAATAACCACCCCTACACATAAAATAATAAAGACATTACTGTTTATGTTAATGCTACCACAAACCAACAATGTGATTCATATACAAGTACTGTAGACAAAAATAATATAATATTGTTGCATTAATTTAAATATGCTTGTTACACTGTGCATGGATGTGTGGAGAGTGGAATAAAGACCTGTGTAACTTTGGGTATCTATAATTTTGGTTTAAAAGAACACATCTTCAAATGTGTACATGTATCTGCTAGATTTCTGCTCTTCAGAAGTTTCAAACACAGGTGTGACTCCCTAAATATCTGGTGTTTTTACTAACAGCAGCATGAACAAAAATTTTTTTTAAAATCTCATCCAACAGGTAAAGTATAAAATGTATTTTTTTTGTCCTGGGAATGGGCAATATGAATTCCACACCCCTGTGAAAGTTTGCCATTTGTGCTCAACAATCTTCAGCTATATGTGTATGGCTTTGTCATACAAACCTGTTGCCTTTAAGAAGTGACTGGCATGTCCCCATCAACTTTTCTTGTTTTTAGTACACTGGAACAAACAATTACTATAAGTTAACAATTAAGACATCTAAAACAGAACACCTACATATAAACCTTTACTCGGAGATGGTGTACTGAATACCATTTTTCACATTGAAAAGGATGAATTCTGAACCATACAGATTTTTTCTTTACAAAGATCTAGGTTGATTGTATACATTATTTATCATATGAAATCAGTATATCAAAAATGTTTCATATAATGCCACAATGTTAATATGTCTTCTCTCATTGACAAAAGCACATTTATTAATAAATAATTATGCAAATAGTTGAAATTATACTTTTAATGATTTTGATTAAAAACTTAGTGTGGAAAATGTATATATATTTGCATTTCTAAAGGTACAAGAAGCAACTGTTATAATTTTGGAAATAATGGTAAACAAACGTATATTTTAAGTATAAGAGTCATGTACTTATAAACCAATACTTTTCTTAGACATGTACAGACACATGTGGTTAATACAACAGATATTTATGCATATCATATCAGACAGATTAAATATATTCAAGTGGCTAAAACTGATAAATGTTTCAACTAATTGGATCAATTTTTATTTCATGGGATTTCAACTTGATCACTTCACCATTCCCAATATATAAAACAAAAGTCTGCAATACTGAATAATGCTTCAACATTAATGTATGAAACAAATTATCAAAAACCAATGAAATATTGTTAACCTGCTTCCATTTCCCCTTTTCATCCTCAAATTTCCATTATTTCTTTAAAAAAAAAAGCTTAAAAACAATGTTGTAAAGATGGTTATCATGAATCACTAAGAATGAAGCCTGAACTCGTGTCATTAGCCAGCTCTGAGGAAGCAAACTTCAGTAGATGTATTCTGTTACAATGAAGATTATACAGTTCATGCATATCAAATACATAAATTACAGGAAACCATTTCATGGCTGAGCAAGATAAGTTTCAAGAATGCAGTGCCACTTGCTATCAAACCTTTGTAATGTTAAAAAGCAAAAGATAAATAAGGTGTCAGAAGTACAATTAACCTACCAAGATTATGATCACTTGAGTTGGTGATCATAATGGCTGTTTGCTGATCACTAACTCAAGTTAAATATAGTCATTCAAATCCATACTTGTCTAATTTGTACATTTAAAAATATATGTATACTATATACACACACACACACACACACACACACACACAAACAAACCAACTAAACAACTTAGACCTGGAATTTTAAAAGTTTATAATTCTCTTAATACTTTAATTTTTACTATTATTTTGATTACTATTAATTGACAGCTTAAGACCTTACCATTTTTTTAAAACTTTTTTTGAACATTATAAATTTCTTAGCCTTTAAACTTTTCACTGTAACTCAAATTCCTTCAACCATTTGGTAGCCTCTTTATACATGCTTCCCAATATAACTCTTCTTACACTTGGAAACTTGAATCTTTTTCAGCAGAAGAAAAACAAATGTTAATTTTATCAAGGCCTTCCGTACAAGATGTTTTTACCAAATACTATTGATTACTTTAAAAAATGAATCAACTGCATTCTCAAATTGTGTCAGTGAATGGTCAGTCAGAGTTTCAAATAATAAAGCATTCCATTATTATAACCTTGAAGTAGCAAAACAAAAATGTCAAATATTCAATCTACCAGGACTCCATTTTCTAAGAATAACTTCTAGTCATTAATTTGGATAGCTCTGTACTCTTAAATTTATCCAAGTCCCCTTAAGATTATAAAAAAAATTTAATAAGATTACCTCTGTGTATTTATATGACAACAAAAATATATACTACTTATTCAGGCACTGGTCATAATCTATTTGATAAAGATTGGGTAATGGCTTAGTCATCCTGTACTAAATCCTTTCCAGCAAATCAATTTCCCTCTTCAAGGTAAAAGGGACTAAAAACTGTGCATATTGCATTTAATATTAGTTTAACACACACATAGCATCATTACTTTTGACAGATTACTGTAGACAGATTTTAGGATTATATTAGATAAATACTTCATCATATTTTGATCTCTTCTCTAATAACCAAGACAAATTATTTTTTACTATAATATTGATGTTCCTCTCATATCAAAAGCAAGATTTCTTAAATACATATGAACCATATTTTAACAACTATAAAATAATAAATTCATCTAATATATATATTTCTGTTTATAAACTGTCTTTCAATAAAGAGCAAATACAAAGTAGAAATGGGTGTACAGAAATAATGAACAATTATTTAGCGTATGAAAAGACTAAAATAACAGTGATTACAATAAATTAATTTTCATAGCTTATGTGATCAAGCCAAACAGCACGTTTATCACAAATTATTTCCTACATTTGAATATGCAGTTCTATATCAGCTATTACACAATCTATATAACAGTTACTCTCTAAACAGTAAATATTATTATAAATCCTTGAAGGTATAACATGTCATACACAATTTATTTTGTAATTACTTGTGCACCTATTACAAACAAGCTACTACTTCTCGTATTTAACTAACATAATATGGTAAACTGTCAACAGCCGCAAGTGTTAGTTTGCGAGTCGTAAAAAACTAACAATAATATTAATCAGGGCAAGTTACACACAGTAACATTAACAGTGTTAAGAACAGTACATATTTATATAAGTTGCATTACAATAACACTAAGTACATGTATATAACTTATGAGCGTAATTCTTAAATGGTTATTTCAATTTTAAAATAGTTGCCTTATTTTCGTTGAATAAAACATGTTAAATATGATATACATACCTTTAACACAATGTATTAAAATACCAAGATAAGATCGCCCTCGAGAATCTGCACTGCCTACTATACACCGACCACACAAAAATGCTAACGTCTACGTACGACAGAGCATGCTTATTACATACTACACCCCGGCGCATAGGACGTCAGTCATATTTAAGTGCTTTTTTTTCTGTCCTTGATTACTTCATTGAATAAAAATAAAACATGTTTGATAACATAGATTTAAGTTGTCACTAAAATGATTCAGGTTAAATTTTTCTGCGATAAAATTTAAATAAGTGTACTTACAGTTTAATAGTTTATAGTAATTCTACCAAATAGAACTGACAAAAGCTATATTATACAAAGTGAAAATTGCCGGAAGTCGAATGTACAATGTTGTTATACACGTGCCTATGACAACCTTATATTATCGACTATTTAAATATTCACTTATTTCGTTATGATATTTATATGGGCTCAATTGGACAGTGACAGGCGTGATATAAAAGCGAGTTATATCATTTATGCAAATCTCTCACAGCAGACGTCATAAGCAGAGGGAAAAAACTCTTTAACAATTCTCAACGTTTTAAAATTGTCTGTTATGATACGTTCTGTCCGTCAAAATACCTAAGTCATATAAAAGGATACCTTATCATTTTCGTATATATCATAATCTAGGATGTTTTTTTCTAATAAACACATTATTATGTTTCTCCTCGTGGTTTCCTTTTCATTTATATTATGTACATGTATTCACTTAATAATATTATTTTGTTTGTTTTGGAATTTCGCACAAAGCTACTCGAGGGCTATCTGTGCTAGCCGTCCCTAATTTAGCACTGTAAGACTAGAGGGAAGGCAGCTAGTCATCACCACCCACCGCCAACTCTTGGGCTACTCTTTTACCAACGAATAGTGGGATTGACCGTCACATTATACACCCCCACGGCTGGGAGGGTGAGCATGTTTACCGCGACGCGGGCGCGAACCCGCGACCCTCGGATTACGAGTCGCACGCCTTACGCGCTCGGCCATGCCAGGCCAGTAATAATATTACACTTTGCTCATTTATTAAAAGCTGTAAATGAAAATGGAACATATTTTTATCCTATTTCTTGCTCCTTTCGTATTAATGCATCACTTTTTTTGGCCCTGATTTCCGAAGATCTAACTACTTGAAGGGCCTGCATGGTCAGGTGTGTTAAGACGTTCCACTCGTAATCTGAGGGTCGCGGGTTCAAATCCCCGTTGCACCAAACATGCTCACTTTTTCAGCCGTGTGGGAGTTATATGTTACGGTCAATCCCACTATTCATTAGTAAAAGAGTAGCCTAAGAATTGGCGGTGGGTGATGATGACTAGCTGCCTTCCCTCTAGTCTTACACTGGTAAATTAGGGACGGCTAGAAAAATGTCCCTCGTGTAGCTTTGCGCGAAATTTAAAAAATCAAAACAAAACTTAGCTAGTTGAATATTTAAAAAAGATTTTTAAAAAATTAAACAGAATTCATATACATATTCGTAAGGAGTACGGATACAAGCCACTTTAATATTATATAGATACAAGTTTTTTATCGTGGCAGGTGTTAATTTTAAAAGGTAAGATACTTTCTTCAACGAGGATATTCAGGGGTATGTTAAGTATTCCTTTTCTTCCCGATCGTGGAAACTTTTTTGAAACCAGTATTAAAAGTATGGAAATTATAAATGTACATATATATATATATAATACGTATATATTTGGTCTTGGTTTTTAGGCCTAACGATTAAAATAAACACTGGAGGACATTGACACGATTGTAGAGGTTATGACGCCAAGGCAAAGAGAGGTGGCATAATTAAATATCCAGGTTTTGTCTTTAGCAGTGAGAAAGAAGCCACTTTAATTATGAGACAGTTTTGGTTTTGATGTAGCCCTTTATTCATCACTTTACAATCTTAAGTGCTTTATGTATCTGTGTAATAATCCAAAAAATACATTGGGTCGTCTCTACGTTATCTTTTCTTCATGAAATTTACGTTTTGGTGAGTAAAAGAGAGCAAACAAAAACGATCTAAATTTCTTATTTTTCATTTCCAGTGTGACCAAAACCCAAGTATCCAAATTATTTATGTCTAGCTAGTTTCACACTGAGTTGTTTTCTATAGATTATTTTTCACTCTCTTCACACTAGTGCAAAACACTCATGCTCTGCTGCATGATCAAAAGGCCTCTATATGATTTACAAAGGCCCCAATGTACCGATCAAACTCAGTTACTTTTATAGTCATCCCAAGAAATGTCTTTATCAGAAAATAAACCCCGCTGAGGCACCAGTTCGTGATATATAAACATGTATGCAACGTGTGATCCGCTGGCTTGTGAATTAGAGCACGATATTTCAAACTATTCAGTGATGTCGAGAAACCCACTTGTTGAGAAATTTATATGCAAAAACGGCTCGTTTGGGTTGAGAAAATATTTTACATAGAAGGTCGAAACGCTGTTCGCTCTTCTATGTAAAATATTTTCTCAACCCAAACGAGCCGTTTTTGCATATAAATTTCAAACTATTTTCCGTAGAGCCCTTGGGCTCCGCCATAGTTATCTGGGGCTCTGCGAGGATATTTTAAAGTGTTAATATATTTTTCCAAAAGCTATGACATTGAATCAGAATGCGCTGTACAAAAAAGTAAAATATATCTTTAATATAACACGTTTTTCTCGTTTTAGGCTTTTTAATATTTTATTCTGCCTGACGCCAGACAATTTTATTTAGCTTAGGGGAAGTTCTCGCGGTGAAAGTGTTAATACAGTTTCAATTGTCCCCCTCTAGTGCAACGGTAAGTCTACGGATTTACCACGCTAAACTCAGGGATTCGATTCCCATCTATGGACACAGCAGATAAACCGATATGGCTTTGCTATGAGAAAACACACAATTTCAATTCACTTCGACAGTGGCAACACTGGTTGCTAGTAGATATGGTACCATCTCAAAACTGCATGCGTCGTTGGACATGCAAGATAACCTAATAAATTTTCCTATGAAACATCGGTCAGTTTGTTTTGTTTTTTGGAATTTCGCACAAAGCTACTCGAGGGCTATCTGTGCTAGCCGTCTTTAATTTAGCAGTGTAAGACTAGAGGGAAGGCAGCTAGTCATTACCACCCACCGCCAACTCTTGGGCTACTCTTTTACCAAGGAATAGTGGGATTGACCGTCACATTATACACCCCCACGGCTGGGAGGGCGAGCATGTTTAGCGCGACGCGGGCGCGAACCCGCGACCCTCGGATTACTAGTCGCACGCCTTACGCGCTTGACCATGCCGGGCCACATCGGTCAGTCCTGGGTAGTGATGCCAACTGTCTTTTAAAAGCGAGGTCTGGATTAGCGGCTCAATCTCGAACGAAATGAAACATGACGTCATAGTTGAAACTTGTCGAAGTTTGAAACATTGTGATGCAGTGAGATGCACTGTCAATTGTTTCAATTTCAAAATATATTTATATGAAGTATAATTATATATATGACAATTACAAACGGTAATTATTAAATTAGGTTAGATTCGTTGTAGTTTAATTAGACAAACTTGGTACCAATGAGGTGTATGACGTCATACGCCAGCATGACGCCATGTTTCATTTCCTTCGAGATTTAGACGCACCTCAGGTCTGGTTTAATATTTTGTTACTTGGCTTAAAATTTCTATTAAAAATATTGTAAAAGTAATAGGTCACCATTTTTCCTTTAGAAAAAATATATTATTCTAGGGTCCTAGTGGCCCGGCATGGCCAAGAGTGTTAAGCCGTGGGGGGGGGTTATAAAGTTACGGTCAATCCCCTTATTCGTTGGTAAAAGAGTAGCCCAAACGTTGGCGGTGGGTGGTGATGACTAGCTGCCTTCCCTCTAGTCTTACACTGCTAAATAAGGGACGGCTAGCACAGATAGCCTTCGAGTAGCTTTGTGCAAAATTCAAAACAAACAAACTAGTGGCCTAGCCCTTTTTTCCACAAATCGTTATTTCTCACTTCGTTATAGTATGATGATGAAACTCAAGTGCTTGAACGAGTTTACATTAAGCTATTTTGTGTTGGTTAAATTACTTTTGAAGTGCCAAAGATACAAGAATATGTTTGTTTGTGTGTTTGTTTTGAATTTCGCGCAAAACTACACAACGGCTCTCTGCGCTAGCCCTCCTTAATTTAGCAGTGTAAGACTATAGGGAAGGCAGTTAGTCATCACCACCCATCGCCAACTCTTGGCTTCACCACACATATTTATGTATATCTATTATTTGTATTATTAGAACGTCATCGTTAAAGTGTGCAAATCGTAATAATTTATTTCTTTTATATAGTCTTTTTTGAACATAAAAGCAAATGAGCTGTTTGAAAACTAGTTGGCAGGATGTTAAAATGTCATTTAATGATGTTTTCTCTTTTTACTTTGTAACTATAATACTCTCAGTAAAACACTAGGAACATTATTTCTGTTTTATTTCATGTGGATGTTTTGTTTGTTTGTTTTGAATTTTGCGCAAAGCTACACGAAGGCTATCTGCGTTAGCCGTCCCTAATTTAGCAGTGTAAGGCTAGAGGGAATGGAGTTAGTCATCACCACCCACCGCCAACTCTTGGGCTACTCTTTTACCAACGATTAGTGGGATTGACAGTAACATTATAACACCTCCGCGGCTGAGAGGGTGGACATATTTGGTGTGACGGGGATTCGAGCCTGCGACCCTCAGATTACACATGTGGAGGTATTGGGCATTTGTAATGTTTGAGCAATATTCAGTTATCAATGAAATACAGTTTATCAAGACGAAAGGAAGGCTGTGTTATTTATTGTTACGATTATATTTTTAACTGGAGTCTCAGTTTGACTCATTCAATAATTTCTGGGCCCGGCATGGCCAAGCGTGTTAAGGCGTTCGACTTGTAATCCGAGTTTCGCGGGTTTGAATCCCGGTCGCATCAAACATGCTCGCCCTTTCAGGCGTGGGGGCGTTATTATGTGACGGTCAATCCCACTATTCGTTGGGAAAAGAGTAGCCCAAGAGTTGGCGGTGGGTGGTGATGACTAGCTGCCTTCCCTCTAGTCTTACACTGCTAAATAAGGGACGGCTAGCGCAGAGAGCCCTCGAGTAGCTTTGCGCGAATTTCAAACAAAACAAAATCATAATTATACTAAAAAAAATTGTATCTAGTGTGCCCTCTTTAAATGGTTACATTTTCTCACACATGCCTCGAAGTTTAATCGTGGACTTTCTTATCTTTTCGTTTCGTGTGAGGCAAAAGAAGATCTTATTCATATAATATTTGCTAATATATTAAATGTGCATGGATACATTGAGTCCAAGATTTAACCTTAGACACATTAAAAATATATCCATCAACCTTTAAACCTTTAACGTTGTAAAAAATAAAATCACACTTCATATGAATGATGTTGTCCTTAATGCAAATAAGTCCACGAATGTAAAGTTGGGTAGTTTTAAGTGTGTCAGAGAAAGAAATAATCACAGCATAAACATCGATTTCTTTATCTGTGAAGAAAGCTTCATCTCGAACAACTGGTGTCAGTAAATTCGATTTATTTTAATAATAACTAACGTTTATCTTTGTTTCATTACTTAGTTTGAGAAATTTAAATAAATATACCACTTTTGCCCATTTTTCCATTAAAAAAATTGAAGGTACAAGCATGTGTTTAATTTTTTCAATATAGTTGTTTGAACACATACACTTAGAGTGTTAACGGAAAAAAATCCGGACATCTGACAAATGTCATATTGAATATTCTGGTCGAATATATTTGTAAAGAAATTTAGTGGTGAGGAAAACCTTCAAGCGATCTTGTGAAACATTCCTTTCCAATAGATGGATCACATAGCCATGAAACATAACAAGCAAATCAACATGGCTGAACAGTATGGATTTTAAAGGTTAATGTATACTTGATCAGACATAATTCGCCACAAAACAGGATCAAAACAATAAGCAATTTTCATGAAAAAGGAAATAAGGTCCATAAAAATTTATACACTTAATTAAAGTCAGACGAAAATATGAAGAATGACTACATGAGGAAGATGATATCCCAAAGAATTAAAATAGCAATACTATGAAAAAAGTGAGAGACGAATGTATTAAGAGTACTCCACATGCCCGATTAAAGAAGTTCCTCCAGATGAGATGCCAGAGAAAATATAAGGTGTTAAATTTCATAAAAATACATTTGGAACAAGTATGGGAGAACAAGAAAAGATAGGAATAAGTCAATTGACTCAAAAACCAAAACCCAATTGGTGAGGGTGGAAGGAGAAACATCATGAACAGAAGATGGTTACTAAAGGATGAAAGGGGGCGAGAACAAACACCACAGATGGAGGCCATGTGAACAATATAACATTGAAGAAGATACAGAACATAGAAAAATTTTCAGTCAAACCCAGGATAATTGTGAGAAATGGAACGAAGGTAAATTGGTGAAAAGGATGAGTTATCTTCCTGAGATTTTGGGATGAAATAATGATTCAGATAAAAGGAGAAGATATGTAGGATGATAAAGAGTAGATGAAACATCACAGACAAATAAATCAGACCACCAACAATAAGTCTTAATTGAAAGGGGAAACAAGGAATAGATGGAAAGTGGTTTAACTGACGGCAGTGTGAAGCAGTGGTGCACCACATTAATATCTCAATCCAGAAGAGCAAGCTGCCACAGAGAACGATAAATCTAGAAGAAACTTATCAATATGAAGAGTGTAGGGGAGGTAAATAGGCTAGGCTGTTGTGAAAAAAAAACTAAGGGTGTGGGACAAAGCTGTCCAATAACTGGAAATCAAGAAGGCAGAAGATCTCCAATCAAAAACACCAAGTAATAAACTAACCAATACGAGAACAACGAGCCATACAGCTGAAAATCCATGGCTCAGAAACTAATGGCAGAAAGCATTCCAGTTATGCTGTCACATATTATAACTTATTTCGGGTGAACCTCCAGTTTATTTTGTTATGTATTATAATTTAAAATAGTCTAAAACTGAGTCAAATTTGAATTTAGAAGTTAATTGAATGTCGAAATGTATCAAATTTATGACATTTGCCAACAAGGTTGATACAAACAGTCTTCTTTCTTAACACAAATATACTTTAATACACAAACAACTATACAATTTATAGTGACGGTTATTACAAATAATGGCTTATTTACAAAAGTTTTACAGATTTACAAACAGTATTCGTCATCTATTTGGTCTAGAACTTAATATTTTATCAATGATTCACGATGAGCGAATTAATTGCGAGTTGATATTGATATAGTTCACTTAACGAGTCGATAGCTAGCTGGTCACAAATGTTTTTCACCAGAATAGTTATCTATTGTTTTCTCAGAAATACTAACGTTGGATAGTAATCCGATGAAGTTAAAAAGCTTGTAATATTTGAAATCTATAAACATTTCTGGTCAGGTATCTATAGCTTCCCGATTAATAACTACTGATCACAATAACAGTTTCCAAGGTTTAGAGTATACACCGTAGTAAACCAACAATATTAAACTGTCTTTTGGCGTATCGATTTATAAACTTTGGGCTATATTCTCGAAAATTTAGTTGGTAATAATGTAAAACGTATTATTATTTCTCAACCTTGAGAATTTTCTAAACATTTAGATTATAAGCGAGAATTTAGCAATAGAAATTTAACAATGTACGTTACGTGCATTTCATATGTATTTTACCGAAACAAACATCAATATTAAAATAAATATACATTAGTAAATCCATTACAATGTTGATAAACTTCCGTGGAGAAATAGCAAATGGTTTGTTTTTGTTTACTTGTTTTTGAATTTCGTGCAAAGCTACTACACGAGGGCTATCCGTGCTACCCGTCTCTAATTTAGCAGTGTAAGACTAGGCAGCTAGTCATCATCACCCACCGCCAACTCTTGGGCTACTCTTTTACCAACGAATAGTGGGATTGACCATCACTTAGAACGCCCCCACGACCATGTTTGGAATTCGAATCTGCGACCCTCAGATTACGAGTCGAGCACCTTAACCACCTGGCAATATCGGGCCGAAGAGTAAATGGAACTTTCTGGAAGTAAACTCACATCAATACAAGCTTGATTTGCTCACCAAGAACCAGGTAAAGCACTGATGACTGAGGTTGCCAAAGAAATATGGTAGAGTGAAAGGTAGCTGGATAAGTCGAGGAAATCACAGCTGAGCCAACCAGTTAAAAAGCAATCTGAGGGATTTTACAGGAAGTGGTATGTAAGAAAAAAATCGATTGGGTTGATAAACATATAAGTATTTATTAATCCAATCCTGACTGAAAGCAACGACAACCAGGGTAAGAAATTGAGGAACTGGAGACCGAAACAGCAGTAGTTTGTGGCTGAGGTATGTGATAAAGGCATCAATGTGAGGAGTACACCACTGAAAGCAAATACACCATTAAACAAGAGGATCGAAAGACCACTTCATTGGATAGATTTTGTCTGGCCGGGAAAGTTGATTTTCAATAATATTGAAACACCTTGAACATAACACATAATGTATATCTTGTGTATGTGGGGCCACAAAATGACATCCAACATATTAAAACATATGGATCGAGAATGGGCACTATGTTTGTGACTGAAGTAAACAACCACTTTGGAAATGTCAGAATGAATCATGACCAAACATTGTCTGACCAAATAAAGGAAATGATCCAGAGCTCAATGTAAAAACAGAAGCTCGAGAATGTTGATATAATAAGACTTCTAGGCTGTAAACCAGCACCTCAAAGTTTCCTGTTGACAGAGCCATGCCTTTCATCCCTAGATGTAGTTGATTGGTTGATTTAGTGTTTTATGGCACAAAGCAACTAGGCTATCTGCGCCAAACGTTCTGTAAAAAGTTAAAAGTAAATTTAGTAAAATTTATAAAAGGAATTTAAGGTAAAACAAAAGAAAGTTTTAAAAAACAAAAATAGCATAAAACAATGTTTACATCTAGTCTACAGCATCAAGGGAAAAACTACAGTAATTCAAGTTGGAAAGGACTTTCTGTAGCGTAACTGTAATAATCATAACTCGCCAGAAAGACTAACAGGTAAGTACAAAAACCACCGTCAGTCACCTAAAGTTGGCCTTTCTAATCCTGGTTTCGAGTTATTTAATGTTATTGCCAGTTTTTAATTTCAAATCGAACTAGATGAACTGTGATTTTTTAAAAGGGAGCCACATGAAAAAGGTGTAATGCATAAATTAAAAAACTTAAATGGCATTAAAAAGATTAATGGCCTTTAAAATCTGAAAACATTACCAAGGTGGACAGTGTCACCATCACCAATAACACTGTCTAACATAATGGACAAACTCGGGACAGAACATGCTTAAAATTGTGCCATCGTTGTGAATTGTAACGATGATAAGAAAGTAAAATGTGGCTTTTTGTGATCTAAGTGTTACATAAACTACACACTGGTGCATCAGTTCCACATAAAAGAAAACGATGAGTTAAAAAATGTGACTAATAAGTGCGTAGTCTAATAAGAACAACTTCCTCTTTCCGATCCTTACGGAGCAAGACGGCCAAAGTCTAATAGAGGTTTCATTTGGAAAAGCTTGTTTTCGCGTTGCTCACTTTAAGTCGACTGCCAGCTGGCATGGAGCTGAGCCTTGAATACAGGACCATAGTCCATGTATGGGACAGGCACAGTGTTGATAGTGCCAGAGCAGATAGACTTAGCTGCAGTGTCGGCGAGCTCGTTCCCGCGAATACCAACGTGACCCTGTTCCAGAAAAACTGGATAGAAGTAGAGGTTAAAGATCAATGGGCCAGTCGGTTTTGAATATCGGCGAGAACAGGGTGTGAACTAATGTGAAACGATTTCAGGGCCAGTAGAGAACGAAGCGAGTTAGTATAAATCGTACAGTTTGAGTACTGCTTAGCTTCTATGTGATCGAGGGCAAGAGAAATGGCATACAGTTTAGCAGTGAGCTGCAGAGAGGATTCTGCACGCAACCACCGAACCACAACAAACCATGGCAGAGCCCACAGAATCACCTGATTTTGAACCATCTGTATAAATAGGAATGGAAGGGTGGTTTGAAAGATGTTCAGCAAATAGCAGGTAGTATTTCTAATCAAGAGTGTCTACTTTTCTCAGATGACTTAAAAATAGGTCACAACTAGAGACTGTCAGAAGAATAGTAGGATGGGCTGACCAGTAAATACAGAAATGCTATCCAAGGACAGATCTAATTCATCTAACTGCCACTGGATACGAAGGTCAAAAGGAGCAATGGCAGACTGTCTGGTTTGAAAAAGCATGACCCATCAAGGAAGGAAAACACAACCTCAGGTGGGATGCTATGGTAAGAAATGAAGTATCGAAGCATATAGTAAAGAAGTTACAAACGGCGGAGGTGCAAAGTAGGTTCATGAGACTCTATGTATAAGCTCTGAACTGGGGAAGTTATGAAAGCTCTAGTGCAGAGCACAAGTCCTTGATGATGAATGGAGTCCAGCATCTTTAAGGCCGATGGCCTAGCAGAGCCATAGACCAGTGATCTATAGTCGAACTTTGATCGAATAAGAGCACAATATATCTTTAGCATAGAACGTCCATCCGCTCCCTAAGTGGTGGAAGAGAGGACACGGAAGATGTTCAGTGCTCTTGTACATTTGACCCATAGCTGCTTGATGTGTGGTATAAAGGTCAGCTTACGGTTAAAGATAAGTGGGTAGAGACCACAGGCAGCACAACTTCACTGATATGAAGTTCAGGATCAGGGTGAATACCCCGTTAGCGGCAAAAGTGCATGCAAACGGTTTTAGATAGAGAAAGAAGGTAAAGCCGTTTGCTGTGATACACTTCAATAAATAACTGAGGGCAGTCTGTAGCTGCCACTCAATATACTTCATGTTTGACGACTGACATGAGATGTGAAAGTCGTCGACATAGAGCCCGTTTGCAACAGTGAGAGGGAGCTGTTTAGTGATGGCATTAATTTTTATATTGAAAAGTGTGACACTCAAAACACAGCCCTGAGAGACTCCAAGCTCATGAAGAAAAGAACGGGAAAGTGTTGAACCCACACGAACTCGGAATCTCCTGTCTATCAAAAATGTTTAATAAAAATGGGCAAATGGCCACGTAACCCATATATATGGAAGTGTCACAAAATGCCAAACCTCCATGTTGTATCATAAGCCTTCTCAATGTAAAGAATATTGATACAAGATGTTGTCGTTTGAGAAAGGCTCTCTGATTGACGTTTCAAGTCGAATTACTGTGGACGAGAGGAGGTTGTTTGGTTCCTCTCTAAAGTCTTACAAAAACAGCTCGTCAAAGCAACTGGGCGGTAGTTTTAAGGAATCTTGGGATCTTTCCTAGGTTTAGAGAAAGATTGGCCAAAGCTTGGCGCCAGGCATCAGGAAAAACATTCTCCTGCCAGATCCGGTTAAAAACAATCAGAAGGATAGCAAGAAAAGAATAGTGTATATCATCAGGTCCAACCAATGTACTGCCAGACCGATGAAAGGTCAGTTTGAGTTCCATCAGTGTAAAAGGAACAATTATAGTCATAGAGAAAATCAGCTCGAAAGGAAAGAGGTGATTGCTCTGCCAGAGTCTTGATGGCTAAGAAGGTAGAAGAGAAAGCAGAAGTGCTAGATACCCGTCAAAAGCTTTCACCTAGAGTATCTGCGATGCTCTGGGTATCAGACACTTCCTGGTCATCAGAGAGCAGAATCGAGAGGAGTCAGTTGTATTGTACGCTGACCTTTCGATTCTTGTACCATATGACTTTGGAACTGATGGTTGAAGATAGCTGGTTGTGAACTTAATCCAATATTCCATCTAACTTTAATGTTTTACCCATCGAGCATGTGCACGGATCCGCTGGAAAGTGATGCGGTTCGAGAGTGTGGGATATCTACGAAAAGTATCCCAGACTCGTTTTTGAGCCCTTCATGCTATGTAGCAGATAGAATTCCACCATGGACGAGGATATAGTGGAAAACGTGTCGAGATTTTAGTAATACATTGAGCAGCTGCTTGTATAATACAGTCAGTTACTGCTGCCACACAGTCGTCTATTGATGGTTTACAGACAATGACAGGTTCAAGTTCTGAGAGAGCAATGAAAGAGGGCCAGTTTGCCTGATCCAACTTCCACCGGGGCACGCGGGTAGGGTGGCAACGACCACGGCCAGCCTCTCTCAAAAGTATAGGAAAATGATCACTGCCTAGTGGAGTATTGTCAACCCACAATGAAAAAATGGAAGAATAGTAAAGGGTAGCAAACTGAGAGATCAATAGCAGTAAAGGACTGACTAGATGCATGGAAATAAGTAGAAGAACCAGTATTGAAAAGAAAAAGGTTGTGATCAGAGAACATACGCTCTACAGAGCGACCCCTCCTATCAATATCAGCACTTCCCTAGAGGGAATGATGTCCATTAAAGTCCCCCAGGATGAAAAAAGAGACAGCAACTGTTCAATGAGAGCAGGCGACAGGTAGAGAGAACAAATAGTGATGGTATGACACAAGGAAATACGGATGGCTACGGCCTCCAAGGGTGTGTCGAATGGTAAAGAAGGATGGGCACATGCTGATTAACCAAAGTGCCACCCCTCCATGTACTCGTCCATCACACAGCCTGCCATTTCTGTATAAAGAAAACCGCTGAAAGATGACTGTATCGGCAGGTTTCAGAAATGATTTCTGTAAGGAAAGACAAGCAGGATGGTAAGAATCAATCATCGTTTTGATGTCATCCAGATTAGAACGTAAACTTCGACAGTTCCATTGTATCAGGGTGGCCATTTTTTATTTGTGTGTAGGCGAATTGGGTGAAGAACCCTTCTGTTTACTACCACGTATTTTTTCCTTACTTTCCTTATTCGAGGTAGGTCTATCGACCTCCATGGATCCTGCCCTGGGTCGATTGGGCAGATCTTTGCTGTTGGAAGGGGATTCCAGAGACTGAGGACGTGAACGAATGATTGTTTTGCATCTTGAGGTGAGAAAAGAAGATGGATCCGAGGAAATGCCTGTACCTGAAACCAAAGAATTTGAATCTTGGGGTTTGGCAAAATGTATATAAAGGACAGAGATAGATGTTTAAGTTGATTCATCAACATTTTTAACCATGGAGGTCAAAAGACTTTTCATTTGTTTGGAGAACGATTATTTAGGAAACATAGAGAGATCTGTCTGCACTCCCACAGCAGTTGTGGAACGAAGTGCAGCAGCATACGTCAGAGATGAGGCGGTGGACAGCAATTTTCGAGCCTCGGGATAGGTAATGTTATGAACCATTTTTAAATGCTGCACCTATTTTTTTCCAACCATTTAGGATGAGAACAAAAGTAGGACGGGTGAAAGCCATTCCAATTGATGCAATGAGAGTCCATTTCACACTTGTAGGCATCATGGTCCTTGCCACTGCAACGAGCACACGTCAAAGAACAATGACATGACGTCTTCGAGTGACCAAACCGTTGACACTGGAAACATCATGGCAGGAGGACGTGGTGACGTAAATGTGAGAATGAGGACATTGGTCGGCACCATAATTCCATCTTTGCGAGTGGACATACGCCTCACTGCAAAAACTCCATGGGTGGAGAAACCAGCGAGAATCTCCGACTCTGGGATGTTCTTCAAATCCCCTCTCAACAATAACTCCTCGTGATGAATTGAAAGTAGCATGAGGTGTAACCTCACTAGGTATGTCCCCAATTGCCTTTGAATGCAACAGGAATTAACTGTGTTGAGATGTGAATGTTTCCACCAATATGTCACCGGATCGAAGCTTCTTTACTAACTTTGGAAAGCCAGCAAGTCCCTCTAGTCCCTTCTGAATGAAAAAGGGAGACCTTTGCCCTAAAGGTTTGTCTGAAAGTGAGTGCAACATAAGAAAATGAGGTAGAACAGGTGGTACAGATGGTGAGGTTTGTTGCTCAGGATCTTTAAGACGTTGTCGTTTACCTACAGACTGTTTTTTCATTATTTCATTAAGATTTTTAATTGGAGTATCCATAATAAAGAAAGGGACATTTTGCTGCCAACTGACCCCATCCATTATGGAGCCCTACAAAGAGACGCACTATACTGTCAAACAAGGACACTGCAGCAACCCAGGGTTTCGTGAGCACTAGACCCAAACACCAGCATCAGATATAATGTCAATAACATCTGTTGAGAACAAGCAACATTTGTACTTGGTTGACCATAGCTCGAGTGGACAAGCCAATTGACCTAAAGGGAGCCACCCCAAGGCCGCCCGTCTACAGGAATTCAAGGCCAAAGTGGCATGCTATGGTTGGACCCTCAAACACCAGGATTTTCTCCTCCCCTTCACGGGTTCCCATGCACGGCAAACACGTAAGTGGATGTTTAGATTCCAGAGGAGGTAAACTGAAAGAACAAAACCTTTCCTGGGAGGTCCCCTCACCACGTACAGGAATCCACACCGAGGGACCCTAGATGTAAGATGTGAATATGGACGAGGACGAGAAAGTGGAACACCTGCAAATGTGTGAATCCTATTTAACCACTAAGGCAGCTTGTTGACTATGGTAGGAGGAAGGCTAAAAAGAACCTGCAAAGAATTCCACACAAGAATCCAGTAATTATGAAAAGCTCACATATGAATCTGACCAAAGGAGATTAGAACAGTCATGGAAGACCACATCCACAAAAACGATATCTCCTCGTAAATTAAAATATAGGAAACAATAAGAATGTGATGAACTGAAAGTTAAATTGAATGAATTAAAGAGGAGTAAGTTAAATATAATTGAGATGAGTGTTGTTAAAAAACACAAATGAATCAGATATTAGGTAGGTTGAAGGAAATGCTTCTCTAATTTCATTAACCAGCTTACTTGAGCTGCCTCCTTGAGCAGTTGAACAGTATGATGGGCAGACTCTTGTTCAAAATGAGCTAAAAGTAACCAGTCATTCATATAATAATGAAAATGCGCCCCGAAAGCATGAAGATTACGACGAAAAGCTCAAGATACTAAAATCATATGGAGGCCAAATCAAATCCAAACGTTAGTGTGCAAGACTGGTAACTCAGCCCTTGATAGACAAACCAAAGATATGGTCACGGCTGCAGAGCTATCAGGATATCTAAGTCAACATCCACAACATTAATCTTGGACACCTAACCTGGAGAAAAAATAACCTAGGGCGAGAAATAATTCCGTGGTAAAATGGGAGAGATTGAGAAACTGATTGAGGTAGGACAAGTCTCTGACAGCCTGTCAGTCTTCAGTTTTCTTTGAACAACAAATATCTTAGAATAAAAAAAGTAATGAAAATGAGTTACAGATTTGATTAGCTGTTGTGACAGAAGATTTTGAACCATATTAGACAGATGCTGGCTGGTAATAGGATCTTAAGACAGACAGAGGGAAATGGGCACCTGTGACAAAGGAGGTGGGGAAAAATTGTAGTGAAAGTTCTTCTGATAGAACCCAAATAACTCGCTGATCTATGAGATCACTATCAGACCAGAACTCACTAAGTAGTCATCATGCCAATCTACATCAAAGAAAATGACGAGATACAAACCCCTGGAAGAAGGTGCAAGTAAGGGATGTGAAGGACTGGACCAATAATGGGAATAGGAGCTTGTCGTGGTTTTGATCTACCAAGGAAGGAATGGTAGAGGATTTCTTACGCGATTCCAAAGTGTCAGAAATATAGGCAATACATACCACCAAAGAAGATGGAAAGACTAAATAAGGAGAACAAGAACTATGATGTAACAAAAGAGGAGCCGAAATTCTAGGAAATTGGAAAATGAATGAAACACCACAGACCCGAGAAATCACGTCCAGAAAACGCCATACAAGACCTAGCTGATTCCATAGAGACATAAAAAAATGGTAAAATCCGGGAGTGAAAAAAGGCTATCAAAATCTTTGTCAGAATGAACGGTTTAGAAATGTTCTTGAGAAAGCGGGTAGGGACAAAGTAGTTGACCCATATACCAGCCAGTCTCTCAGCAAATAATCACAGATAAATCCAACATCGTGTCACTCCTATCTGGCGCCAATGGATCAAGTTTTGTAAGAGGTATGGTGCCTAAAGTGGTAACACTAGCCTCTAATTTCATGGTAAATAATAAATCAAACAAATTGTTTAATAGATGAATACAAACGTGCAAAAGAGAAAAACAACAAAACAATAAAGATTGGATAGTGAATTAAAAATAAAGGCATCAGCTTTAGGAAATAATTTTGTAAGTATAATTATTTAAGTTATAATTTGAAAGCACACTAAAGCAAAATTTTAAACGTTTAAACACAAATCCTGTCGAAAAAGAAATGACAGTCTGATAGAATTGAATAGAGGGAGTCGTATGTGTAACAAGAAGGTGAAGCACACATATCATTCGTGGAGGGTCCTCGTAATAATGTGCATGATAAACTAAACAGAACGAATCATTTTCAAAGGTTTGTGACATGAGTGAAAAACGTTTATTCCAATAGAGAACAGTATTGAACGAGAATAGCTATTTCTGTGAGATGAGGTAACGTTTTGTAAAGGAAGAAGTAATTGAAATGAATAAAAATAGGTACACATTTACAATTTGTAATAGTTAAGTAATTATACTAATAAAATAAATAAACTGGTAATTTTCAGTTTTGGCAAATAAATATTTTGTGCCTATTAACATGTTTACAACTATGGTAATTTTTTTTCTTCTACAGAAGGAGGAAGTAAAATGTTGTCAAAGTTGGAAGTAATATGCACAAAGTGTTAAAACATTGCACTTAACATTTCAGTAATCGGAATATGAACATACTGCTATAGATTTCAATAGCCAGTATATAACATTCTATTAACCTTTGCTTTGTATGTCAAGACTTTCTTAAGTCACCTTCAAGTTAACCAGGTTTGTTAACTTGAAGATGACCTAGAAGGTCGATACGTTGTTCTCTACTTTATTTTAATAAAAGTTTTAATACCCAAATCTCGAGATACAATATTATTTCAAGTGGGTTTCTCATCATCACGAATAACCTTTGCTTTGAAATTCAGCAGGATAATGATCCAGAACTCAGTTCCCAGCTGTGTAAAGGTATTTGAAGAAAAAATAAGGAATCTGTGATGTAAAATTTGCTACGTCATCAGCTTAGTGTCATATATTCCCTCAATTGAAAAGTTATAAAAAAAAACAACTAATGAGCGTATAACAACTATTAAACAAAATATCAACATGTAGTCTTAAAGAACAACAGAGGGTAACTGATTGATGAAGAGATATAGTTCAGGTAAAATAATAGCTGCTAATTAATTAGTGCTATGTTCCAAAAATGAAGTTTTCATCTCTAATATTTTATCGCCGAGTGCAAATTTTTCTTTAAATCTCTATACCACATTTTTGCAACTTTTCACAAAATGTTAAATGTTTATACTTTGGACTCAGACTTCTGACCAACTCGTATACAGAACTTCAAACTACAAACTCAAGTAGTAATAAGAGCACTTACGATCTCCAATTTAGGCCCGGTATAGCCAGGTGGGTTTAGTCGTTGAACTCAGAATCTGAGGGTCGTGGGTTTGAATCCCGGTCGCACCAAACATATTCGGCCTTTCAGGCATGGGGGCGTTATAAAGTTACGGTCAATCCCACTTCATCGGTAAAAGAGTTGGTGGTGATGACTAGCTGCCTTCCCTCTAGTTTTACACTGCTAAATTAGGGACGGCTAGCGCAGATAGCCCTCGTGTAGTATATGTTTGTTAAGTTTAAATGCAAAAAGAAAAAAAAAAGGCTGCTGAGGTACTTATTACTTTTAGACTCCATCAGTCAATTTCTTTCATCTACGTATATTTCTTATTGGGATCTTTCACAAAAACAATAATTCTTAACTTTTTCACAATTGTCTCTTCTGTTTTGTTTTGTTTTTCGTTTGACGTGGTTGGCAAATCGTTGTTATTTATGAAACCTAGCCCATCCAGTCCAAGAGGTGAACAGTTCTTTACTTCCTCTTTTACAATAGGTTTTGTATACTGGTAAAGATACCAAGTTATTAATTTTGCAAATATGAAATAATAATTTCAAGCAAGTGATATATTTACAGAGTATCTGTGAATCCAATGCTCTGATATCAGTGAAGTAATCAAAGAAAACTTTTAAATTATTTAATTCCAAGTCTGTATAAAAATAAGATAAAACCTAGAATACAGAGGATAAAAACCAGTAAAATAACTCAAGAAGAATATTGGTAGGAAAATTTATCATTTAAAACAATTGAAGTATTTTACTGTTAATTACAGTTTGTGCTTTAGTAGAATACTCTTGAAGAACTAGAACAAAATACCGAATGTTCAAATAACAAATTTTATAATATGAAGTATTATAAAACAACAATTAATGTACCACACAAATAGTCCCCAGCTGGTACAGCGGTAAGTCTATGAATTTACAACTCTAAAATCAGGGGTTTAATTCCCGTCGGTGGACTTAGCAGATAGTCCGATATGGCTTTGCTATAAGCAAACACACACATACACCCATTAAAGATATGAACAAAGTAAAATATATTTAGTAAAAAATTAACCTTTCGTGTTTTTATTATAAACAACACCTCTTGTATTGTCCTCTGCTGTTTGTATAACATAAATTCATTTAATCACTATGAAAAAATAAAAAAGTCTAAATATGTAATCCTGACATTTAGTTAGTACTCCAATAATCAATAAATAATTCAATTGATAATCATGTAATTGTGTTCAAATTAGTTTTTGTTTTGTTTTTAAATTGGCTAATAGATTCTCAGGAAATATAATACATTAAACTGTTTGAGCACACCTTTAATTCCTGAAGGAGTAGAAGACACAACTCGAGACCTATCACGACTGTAAACATCGCATGTTAGACTATAATTCATGATGACGAGAAATCCACCTGAAGTAAAAATGTATCTCAGGATGGTTGGTTTGGGTTTTAACATTCTTACCAAAATAAGGTCGAAACACTGTTTTCTGCTTTATTTTGGTAAAAGTGTTAATACCCATACCAGTCGACCTGAGGTACAGTAGACTACAAGGTCCCTTAATTTATGTAAATACGAATCTACTGTTGAGCAACCTTGGTTACATCTCTTATACTCAGGATAACTGACTGTAGAAAGCAGATTTATCGGTGTAAAGTAGTTAGATCTGTAATTTTTGTAACATGGTGAACAAAGTATTAGTCTCAAACATGTACCAATAATATATACACATCTTTGCAGAAAGACGTAGGACCAACAACTACAATTACATTAGTGTAAATGTACAGTAATTTTGAAAATTAACACAAAAGACCTACTTTGTTAATTACTGATTCCACATGTTTAAACATACAGCTAATTACTAATGGATTTAGTCTAGTGAAGAGGCCTCCCAGTGGCACAGCGGTATGTTTGCGGACATACAACGACGACAAACAAAAAAACCAATAAAGAGAAACAATATCATCTTTGTTGCTTTAATTTCACATATCCTTCACATTAAAATATTTTTTACATGATATAATAAAGCTCATTTGTCATTTTAAAAAGTACGAAAACACAAGTTGCGTGACTTACCCAAAATCAGGATGTTCGTTGTTCATGGCTGAGGTGTAAAAAGTTTTCAGTTTCCAGCCATGATTGTTTTCTTCGTGTGTTATTTTCTATATGTATGTCAGGAATAGGAGTTTAAAGAGAAGTGTGGTCGTAGTAAGAGATATTTTAATGGACTGGAAGAAATGTCTCCGGAATTTTAGGACTGTAGGCAAATGTTTTAAGGAATTTGATGTGTTTTGTCTTGAAAAAAATTGAAGCAACTGCCATGCTACAAACAAAAGGTACATATAATTTTTCGAGTGATTTTTCAATTCACTGAGAATAAATGAAAATTGAGTTGCTAACGTCAAACGTATCATAAGAAATAGTGATAACAACAACCTGTACAAATAGTAACAAGTACAAATTGTTTTGAAAAATCGGTATTTTAAAAAGGAATCACATTTTCGCTAAAACTTATTTTGTAATCTCTTTGATATTTTTATAGTTGAAACAAGTTTTTAAGGTTTTGCTGTTAGTGATATCAGATAGGTAAATATTGTTATGAGAAGAGAGATAATTGCTGTATTTTTCTATTTTAATAGCAATAACAACAATATGTAGTTCCATATCAAACTTATGTGGTTGACAAGAGCAAAGAAAGTTTTAAAAATTTAAAAAAAAAAACATTAAGAAAAACAAATCTCCTAAACAGAATAATGACTAACTTATATTTTATTACACAATCTATCGCACCAACATTTTGAACAAATAAAATATAAATTATTGAAAAGTAGCACCTTGTTTCGATATATCTGCTAGTTCTTGTCACTTCTTTCATGTGCAAAAGAAGTTTTTAATTCATATCTAAAAATAATCAAAATATATTACCCACAAATTACACAGCATTTATCGTTAAGTTAACATTCAGAGTTGAAAACGTGTTCAAAATCAGAGATACCTTATCTACCTCTAGAATAGTGGTATGTAAAGATGGGCTAGGCAGTTTAGTTTTCAAATGTTTGTATAGTTTCTAAAATAAAGAAAATTTGATTAGTTACCCCTCATGTTTCGTTTATGGTAATCTACATGAAATTTTATTTGTATTTTGAATTTCGCACAAAGCTACTCGAGGGCTATCTGTGCTAGCCGTCCCTAATTTAGCAGTGTAAGACTAGAGGGAAAGTAGCTAGTCATCACCACCTACCGCCAGCTCTTGAGCTACTCTTTTACCAACGAATAGTGGGATTGACCGTAACATTATAACGTCCTCACAGCTGAAAGGGTGAGCATGTTTAGCGCGACGAGGATGTGAACTCGCGACCCTCAGATTACGAGTCGCACGCCTTAACACGCTTGGCCGTGCCGGGCCAACATGAAAAATTAAATATGTCAGGTATTATTACCCTGAAGTGTATGTCAGTTTGTTTATTTTGAATTTCGCGCAAAGCTACACGAGGGCTATCTGCGCTAGCCGTCCCTAATTTTGCAGTGTAAGACTAGAGGGAAGGCAGCTAATCATCACCACCCGCTGCCAACTCTTGGGGTACTCTTTTACCGATGAATAGTACGATTGACTGTCATATTATAACGCCCCCATGGCTGAAAGGGCGAGTATGTTTGGTGCGACCGGGATTCGAATCCGAGACCCTCAGATTACGAGTCACACGTCTTAACCCACCTGGCGATGTCGGGCCGTGTATGTTAGTATTTTATAAAATAAAAAGTTTTCTTAAATAGCATATTAGTATATCTTGGAAATTTGTTCACAAATGTTTCAGTATGCTTATTAAACAGGTGAGCTTACATACATGTATTTACATTTTTACATCGGGTTATGATGAAACAGGAATTTTCTATATGATACAGAGGTTTATTAAAACGTAATATTGATGAAATGTGATTTAACCACAAAGTACTAAACTCGACATTTGTTTGCTAACTAATACATTTTCATAAATAATATCATAGTTATTTTCAAATTGTAACAAATGTTTCAGTGTACAGTTACGACAGAAAGTGTTTGTATCCCTGCGTCCCGAGTAGTTTTTTGTTCATAACTTAAATAAGTATCATGATTAGGCTAATAGACGTAGAATATATTATAAATATTACACTAACACACATCTACATACATTTTAATGTAAATTAAACGACAAATAAACTGTTTATAAACAAATAACCAAAAATAGGAGGAGCAGAAAGTGTTCGTACAGTTCAGAACGTGTGAAAAAACTGATATTCCCGTGAAATTTTTGTTTAGTTTGAGAATAAACTACATTATACCATTCCAGAACTAGAAACTACATTATACCATTCCAGAATTAGACGCTGGGTTCATAATTATTGGAATTTAGCCATCAAAAAATGCACTTTCGGCAATTTAGCGCTGTCTCTGTCATTATCTGCTTGGTCATCATGGCGAACAGGAAACAACTGCCCAGTGATTTAAAAAACCGAATTGTTGTAAAATACAAGTCTCGTGTCTCTTTTTCCTGTATTTCTACACAACTTAATGTGCCGAAATCTACTGTTAAAAGCATAATTGCCAAGTTTAAGCTTACAGGATCAACTGCTAATCTTCCTCGTTCCGGACACCCACCAAAATTCCAGAGAGAACCAAGAGTAAGGTTCTCAAAGAAGTTAGTAGGAACCCTCGTTTAACACGTAATGACATACAGAAACTGGTAAGGGAAACTGGTGTTGAAGTAAGCACCTCTACTGTTACGAATATGTTACGCTCTTCTGGGTTCAAAGCATGCCCTCCTCGTAAAACTCCATATTTAAAGCCTGTTCATTTAGAAGCACGATTAAGGTATGCAAGAAAGCATGTAGGTAAACCCTTTACCTTTTGAAAGAGTATTCTTTGGTCAGACGAGACTAAAATCGAGTTGTTTGGCCACAATAATGTTCGCAATATTTTCCATGAGAAGGGGGAACGAAATCTTCCAAAAAACACCGTCCCTACAGTTAAACACGGAGGTGGCTCGATCATGCTATGGGGTTTCTTCAGCTCTTCTGGTGTAGGCAGTCTTCACTGCGTCAACGGAATCATGAAAAAAGAAGAGTACGTTAATATATTAGGCACTTATATCAAGAATGATGCTCGGAACTTGCGGCTTGGGCGTCGTTGGATCTTCCAGCACGACAATGATCCTAAGCACACATCAAAATATGTGTAACCCTGGTTGCAGAGGAACCACATAAGCGTTCTGGAGTGGCCATCACAGTCATCTGATCTTAACCAAATTGAAAACGTTTGGCATGAGTTGAAGACCAGGGTTCATCAGTGTCATCCGAAAAACTTGCAAAAGTTGGAGGTCTTCTGTAAAGAAGAATGGAAGAAAATACCAGTTGAGTACTGTAAAACGATCATAGAGGGCTATGAGGAGAGATTGCGCCAAGTAGTTCACCTGAAAGACTACACAGTTGACCATTAAAGTAGACGCACGAACACTGTCTGCCCCTCCTATGTTTGGTTATTTGTTTATAAACAGTTTATTTTTCGTTCAATTTACATAAAAATGTAAATTGTTTTATGTAAATGTGTGTTAGTATAATATGTATAATATACTATACTTTCATTGTCATAATCTTGATACTTTTTAAATTATAAGGAAGAAACGACTCACGACGCAGGGGTACGAACACTTTCTGTCGTAACTGTGTGTGTCCGAGATTTTAGTTATGTGTATTATATTAGCCTATGACGAGAAGTACGACTCTGCCGTGTAATAAATTAATCAATTAAACGTTATGTAAATAAATTTCAGTAATTAAAGTATAATGTACATATGTAGAGTTTAATATTAAGAACATCACAGAACTATGATGATTTTTATACATTTCATAATATGTAAATGAAAGATGATTTATGTAAATATGATCGAGCTACCTAGTTCGGATGTGTAGTGCGAAATTCTTTATGAACTTAGAAGTGAACTTTCTCACCTGTTCTATGTGTCGTTAGGTCTGTATTCACTGTTTTAAAAACGTTGTACTCGCTGTAACGATTACCTATGAATATAACAATGTCGGAGTTTGACTGAAATGTTACTGAACTCAAACAGAAAATTGAATTTCCTGGCCATTTAGTGTCTTTCAATGTCACGAAATTACAACTGCAAAGTTGTATGTGTTTTATTTATACATGATTCAAAGTGAATAATCTATAACAAAAGGTGAATCTTGCTATCTTAAAAATTAGTAAAATAATTATTTAATATAATATGTGACGTTCCCTAAAATAGTGACAACCTCTTCCTTCTAACCATTTATGAAATCATTAAGACAATGATGTCATTATCGTTGGCTTGTAACATAAGTGACCAGTGATCATCTTTGAAATATATTCGAGATCACGTTTATGAGTTAGTTTTAATGTTTCGTGATACTTTGATAGTAACAGCCAGGTAGTTTGGGCGCTGGACCCGTAATCTGAGGGTCGTGGGTTCGAATCTCCCTCACATCAAGCATGCTCGCCCTTTCAGCAGTGGGGCTGTTATAACTTTTTCACCAACGAATAGTTCGAGAGTTGGCGGTGGGTGGTGATGACTAGCTGTCTTCCTTCTAGTCTTACACTGCTAAATTAGGAACGGCTAGAGCAGATAGCCCTCATGTAGCATTGCGCGAAATTCGAAAACAAAATAAAAAACTCAAAAGAAACAGTAAAGCATTCGTTTATTATTTTTAATTGGAGCAAAGATGAATTACTAGATAAATGGCATAAAGGTAAAAGAGTATATGTTTTTATAATTAACACAATGATTGGTGATCCTCAAGATATTATGTTCTGTGTGTAATTGTAATAAATCCTGATAAGAATGTTTACACAATCAAAACCTTTGTCTTGCCTTTGATTTAAAAAGTATCGGAAAATAAACTTATCACTACTGTTAGATATATCAAAACTGGCCATTGTCAATTATTTGAAATCTTTGTCTGATAAACAGCAACAATGTTTCTATATATTGCGAAGTGTTTTGTATAACTGTATAATAAACTTACAAAGATAGCGACAATGTTGCTTCATTAATAATTGTATTTTAGAAACAAACAGTTTGGTTAAATATAAAAATTGTATTGAACTCGTATGTGTGATTATATATTTACAGTTTTGTAAAGCGAACCATCTGTTTTAAATATATTGTTAATCCATAGATAGTGACAAGATATTATAATTGATTTTTAAATAAATACTTCCAGTAAATAAATGTTGCACTTTAAAGTAGAACTTTCTTTTTATTCTAAGCAGACTGAAACACTTTGAGTGTTTTCACAACAATCTCTGCCGTGCAATTAATTAATCAATTAAACGTTATGTAAATAAATTTCAGTAGTTACTATAATGTGCATATGTAGAGTTTATTATTAAATATTATGTATGTTATAATTACAGTCTAATTGAATTCATTTAACGATCTTTAAAAGTAAATATTAATATTATAAAAGTATGTATGTCAAGCATGTATATGAAAACCATCAAATTGTTGTTACCAACTTTAATCACTTGCTCCTTGGATTAATTAGATAGCCAGATGTTGTGAAATAGATTTAGTCATTTTAATCTCTTAATTTTGTATATTTTCTTTACGAAGATGGTTAGTGGCTTCAACTATCAATGACGGTTTCTCAGGCATTGTGATAAACATTAGTTCTTTATATAATCACAGAATATTGTTTTGTAATTTATCAATAAAGTGACGTAATAAAATAATACCAGTGATGTTGTTTTGTATATTTGAAAAATAACTAAGTTTAAATGTACATAAAGTTTCAAAATATGTAGAAAGGAACAAGTCATATTCTTTTCAATTTGATTAATAAGCAGAGGTCATCTCACAGCCCTACACTGTGTATATGACAACCTGACACCCTCCAAAAATCTTCTCTTGACATCAGCGTCCACACTGATTCTTTCTGACCTATGTAATTCTTAAACTTCAGTTTCCAGGTTGTAAATGTATGTTTTGCTATTATAACTTTAAATAGTTTTTAGTTCTGGTATTTGGAATAATAGCCCTAATAATATGTGTGTGTCTGTTGGTGACGTGAGTATCTCCAAGGAGAAAGCTGTACACTTGATCATTTATTGTCACAAATAATTGTCTATACTCTATATCATTGACACCATATACGGGTTGTTAGTTTTATGAACTTAGAAACGACATGTAGAAATGTGTATGTACGTTTCGTGATATGAAGTCTAAAGGTTATGATATTTTAAACGTTAGTAATCAGTAACTTGTTAATTTAACTGGCTATGTATGATTTCTGAAACAGTGTCCTACAGAACATAGTCTGAAATAAGCTAGGAACAGATTAGAAATTAATTCCATACTTTCAGAAGTTTTGTGTACGTTTACAAGTGTTCAACAGCTATATAGATAACAGACAAATACAGTAAGTCAATAATTTACTATTTATATTACAGATAATGAATTTTAACATAATGAAAACTAGACGTGTATATCTGTTAAAATCCTAGGGTAATAATAGTGATTACCTATAGGTGAAAGTTCACTTTTGTAAAACATGTATAAATTATTTTGTCGCCAATTAGTAAAAGCGTTATTGTATAATAAACATTTTATTGACAATTTTGTTTGTTTGTTTTGAATTTCGCGCATAGCTACTCGAGGGCTATCTGCGCTAGCCGTCCCTCATTTAGCAGTGTAAGACTAGAGGGAAGGCAGCTAGTCATCACCACCTACCGCCAACTCTTGGGCCACTCTTTTACCAACGAATAGTGGGATTGGCTGTAACATTATAACGCCCCTCTCCGGCTGAAAGGACGAGCATGTTTGGTGTGAAGGGGATTCGAATCCACAACACTCAGGTTACGAGTCGAACGCCTTAATACGCTTAGCCATGCCGAGCCTTTATTAATAATGTAAATTGTTTTATAAAGTATAAGTTTTAATGGTTGTGTAAATTCGCCCTTTTTAGGGCGACTTAGACATATAATCACGTATTGTATGCATTAGAGTGAATAATATGTAGTTCTTTTAGGACAGAAAAACTAATAATTTAGAACTGAAGACCTTTTACCGCTTGAGTGAGTAAGTTTTAATTGTTGTACTGTCCTTGTAAGACCAATTATTGATAAATAAATGTAATGCCATATTTTTGGGACTCTGTCTTTGTAAAACATCACATGAAGTAATATGCATAAATTATTTTGTTGCATAAAGTAAAATTAGTAAAAGTACAAGTTTTAATTATTGTATGACATTACCCTTTTTAGGATTATTTAAACATATTATCATGTATTGTATGCATGATAAAAATGTATATGATTTTAATCAAGTTACTATAAATAATATGTAATGTAATTGAAAAATGTTTTATTGATAATTAAAATAGTAAGTTATTATGATCGTTTTGTCCTTTTAGAAGAACAAATTTAATTATCTGATGAATTAATGTTAAGCATCTTTTTTAGGACGATTTAATTAATTAATTATTGATATGATGAGACATTATTGTATGAGTCATGTCTTTCTAGAAACGTGTTCTCTATTTTGTAGTAGGATGATTTAATTATTCACATTACAAACATTCACTGTCCTTTTTAGGATTAACAAATTAATTTGTATTAAGCATCGTTTATAGAATGATTTAATTACATTTTTTTTCCCCCCGCTAGTACAGCGGTAAGTCTACGGATTTACAATGCTAAAATCAGGCGTTCCATTCCCCTCGGTGGGATCAGCAGATATCCCGATGTGGCTTTGCAATAAGAAAACACGCACTTAATTATAAATGACTTAATGAATCAATTATAAATGACTTAATTAATTAGGTTTAAGCATCCTCTTTATGACGATGTAATTAAATAATTATATTCTTGTTGAGACATGTATTTTATGAGCCATGATAGCCTAAAAAACATGTTCTATACTTTGTGATGTAATCATACATCACGTCCACTCGTCAAACATCAAACTATAATTTCAACCATCCATAAATATAGTTTGCGCTCTCTGGTGACACTTTATTGAGCTATGGTATCATGGCCGCCTGTCATGGCAGCCTAATAACGCGTCTCTACAACATGCCCTCTGGTGAGACCTTTTTGGCCTTGCATTGTCAGTTGGTTAAGGCACTCAACTCGCAATCTGAGGGCCATAGATTCGAATCCTCATCCCACCGAACGTGCTCGCCATTTCAGCCGTGGAGACGTTATAATGTAATGGTCAATCCAACTATTCGTAGCCCAAGAGTGGGCTGTGGGTGGTGATGACTAACTGCCTTCCCTCTAATCTTTCACGACTAAATGAGGAATGGTTAACACAGGTAGTCCTCGTGTGGATTTGAGCGAAATTCAAAACAAACCAAACTGAAGGTTTATGACGCTATAAGTATGGTCTCGATAACTCATTGTGTAGCTTTGTGCTTAACAACGAATAATTTGCTAAATTATGTTAAGCCAACTTAAACTTCAATCTGTGTCGGTGTTTCAAGTTTATATATGTATAAGTAAAAATTTCCCTTTCACCCATACTTTTTAATTAAAGACCCACAATATCCTTAAACAAATATATTGTCAAATCATCTTATAAAAAAAAAAGGCAGCAACGTTTTTTATTTGTGAGCTGTGAAGTTAGTCTCGTTTCTGCAAATATAAACACGCGAACTTACCCGATACAATTACAGTTAAAATGTTGAAACACATACATAAAACACCAATGATTAAATCAATGTTTTTAAACATTGTAATTAGAATTTTAGAAAGTTAAGTTTTATTATTTCCAAAATATTACTGGTATTAGATAGTTTGTGTCTAAACCTTTAATCGAATTGTCTCTCATATACACGTGGTTGAAAATAGTTGAGGTATTTACATATTACTGCGTGTAAGGATGAACGTCCATCGAAATAACCTGAGCGTTTTTTGGGTATATGTAAAACTCGACAAGCCGGTTTCTTAGAGGTCGCTGTCAAAAGATTATGGCGATCAAGGCAATGACAATATTTCAGGTTTTTAAATTTGTAAATTTATTATTTTTGTTTCTGCTACGTGTAGATGGTAGTACCGAAATTTTAAGGCCAAGGGGAGTTTCCCTCTCAAGTAAGTAGACTTTTTGTAGTTAGCGTTATTTAATTCTAATATATATTGATATTAGTAGTATAACACATAATGAAGAAAAAAAAAGTAAATTTTTCGTGATGACAAGAAACCCACTAATGTGAATTAGTCATGTTATTTATGAGTAGTAGTACTAGTCTTAGTCGTATTAACATTATTACTGAATGTTATATTTAGGCAGAGGTTACTGACACAGTCATCAATGTTTGTCCATCAGAATAATACTAATGTGTTGCATGTTTGAGGACAAGGCTGATGAGAGGGGAGGGGTAGCTGCCCTTGGGCCCATGGTCTATTGAGAGGCCTGGAAGTGGATGTTCCAAAGTTTACTAGAAATTCTGCCCTACTTAATGGCTACTACTTTTTCATGGATCCATGAAGAAGTTTGTCACCTAATTTTTCTTTTTAAATGAAAAATCGGCAAAAGTTAATAAATGGAATAAAAGTGGGGTCTGATGATATTACTGACTCTGGGGCCTGGGCTGGCTTTTGATATCTGTTTTGAGGAACAGCTGTTTCTCATTAATTAAGATATGTTATATCAGTAATGAAACATTCAAAATGGTCGAGTCATCTGCAAGTATTCAGTTTGGTGAATAATTAAATAATACATGCCTTATTTCAGTAAATTTTTAATTTGTACATATTCAACTTTTTTTAAGAAACCATTCCTTATTTGAGTTTAAATGAAGATATATTGATATGTATACTGGATCTTGACCATTTTGAATGTTTCATTATTAAAGTAACAAATCTTAATTGTACATCTGAAGGAAAAAGAAAATTTAAATTTTTTTTTTGTAATTTTACTTCAGTTGTTTGACTTTATTATCCAGTTTTGCAAAATACAGTATGATTTACAAAAACAAAAAATCCACATTATTTTTAATTGGAAACTGGAATCCATCAGATTTAAGTGCAAGTATGTTTATTTTTGTCATAAGTATACATCTTAGGGACAGCCATGCAAAACTCAAATTTGTCACCCAAAAATGGGGGAAAAAAACCAGTTATTTCTCTCTTTTAATGTTGGATAAGTTCAACTTATAACTGGTATATTTTAATGTATATGTATATTTATCCTTTAATCTTTGATCATGTAACTATTTTATCAAATATATTTGATTTTAACCCTTGTTAATTTATTATGATTACCAATATTTTTCTATAAAATATTTCTCAAAGTACAGAAAGTGTGAAAACATGAATGCTGCTTATCAATACCTATACAATAATATATACAGGTATCTAAATTTTGAGAAATACCTGTATTTAACTCTGATAAATTATAAATGTACCTTCTTTGATTTTGCTTTTAATGAATTTATCTTTGTGATCACATGCCATGTTGGGTTTGGGTGGATTGAGTAACTGAAGTTTTTAATGTTGTTTGAATATTTCGGTTCCAGACTGTTGATTTAAATATAGAATAGTAGCACTGAGAATAGTTGAGAGTATGTTGTTAAGACATCTTGAAAGCATTTATTTATAGTATTATTACATTATGTATTAAGCTTGCAATTCAACTATTATGTCGTAGAAATATTTGTGTTATGGAGAGTGAGAAGAATTTTGATGTGGTGGTTAATAAAGGTCTTAAGCTAAATATTTAGACAAGGTTATAGGAACAAATAGTTTTGGATCTCTCTACAGAGATTCTAATATCATCATAGGAGATTATTATCAGATTTATTCAAATCTTTAGTAAAGCTTCATTTATAGTGTTGTAAAGCCCCTATTACCAAGATGTTGATTTGCTTGAAAAACTTAGAGAAAAGCTAACAAAATGGGTTTTATTGTGAAAAATGTAAGCTATGAAAAGAAACTCCAAAGTTCGGCATAAGAAATGAGTATAGTAGTTCTAAGTGCAGGCTTATTTGTTACTGTTGTAATGCTAGGATGAGAAATAAAACGGATGACATTTTTAATGTTTGTAGGAATGAAGAATTTTGAAGTAATTGGAATAACTGAAACATGGTTATATGTAGATGATTTTGATGACAGAAATTTCTTTTAAATATAGCATTATAGATTATTTAATTGTGATAGAGTACTAAAGAGAGGGAAGGAATGGCTTTATATGTAAAATGCAAGTTGCATCCTGTTGGAGTTGAGTGTATGTTGAAGACAATAGCAAGAAGATTGAATTCATTTGAGTTTATATTAGTGAATATAAAAAAAGGATTTTAGTGGAAACTGTTACAGCCCACCAGATGATACTGTTTGTGAAGTCATAATTATGATTGAGCTTAATTTTAGGCATATAGGTTGGGAAATGCTGGTGTCAAACTATGAGGGAACAAAGGTTTTTGACCTCTTCACCAATTGGTCATAAAACGTACTAGAAATAATACCAATAATAGATTTACTGTTAACTTCTAACATATAAATAGTAAGAGGGTGCAACATTTTAATGGGTTAATTTTTGCTCTCTTAGGCTTTTATATTTTGTTGCAACAGAGATCATGAATAATGATAATTTGATTACAAATTCTAGGAAAAAGCAAATTTTGAAGAGTTGTAACAGGAATTATCTGTTGTGAATTGGGCAGCTGAGTTATTTGTAAATACCACTCAAATGTGAAAACATGTTTAAAGATAAATTATTATTGTATATTCAAGATAAACATATTCCTTAATGAAGGGAAAAGGACACTAGGTTGGTTCATAAAGTTTTGAAATAAAATTTAAATAAAAGCATAAAAAATTTAAGAACTTTAAATATATTGGTATAACAGGAGAATTAGAAGATGAGGGAACTTGGTCAGACAGGAAAATTGAACAACAAAAATGATGTATGAAGAAGGTCTGCTGAAAATGTAAAAATTAATATTAAGAATTTCTTTAATTAAGGGTAAAACTGAGGTATGATAAAGAAAACCTTATATCTGATGGATATGGGATATCTGGGTTATTAAATTCTGCACTTCTGTTTATTATTATGAAGATTTAAGCAATATTTCTCATCTTGAACAGTTGATAGATCAAAATAAAATAAAATGCATTAATTCTGAGATGGTTAGGAAAAAAAAATTAAGGAAGTTAATTAAAGAATGATAAGGTTCATGGGCCATATAATATTCCCCCAAGGGTTTTGAAAGAAGTTAAGGATTGGATATGTGAGCGACTTGTATAGTTTCTATATACTACCTTTGTTTTTAAGTCCTTGATTGGAAATTAGCAAATGTAACTCCTCTTCAGGGAAGGTGACAAAAATTGTCCCAGAGTTTTAGGCCTATTAGCCTTGCACTAGTTGTGGGAAAGTTTTGGAATGTGATATTATAAAAAAACAAAAAAAAAAAAAAAAAACGTTTTCCAAAGTCATTTATCTATATCTTGCATTTTTAAGTATTCAAGTCTTAACATGAATCCCACCAATCCAATTACATTTAATGTTTTCCAAAGACTGATCATCTTGTTCAAAAAATAAAATTACTTAATATGCATTTTAATTTGTAAGATGGTTAATTAAACAAATTTATTAGGAAGATCAGAAGATTGAAAGATACGTTTTTCTTGTGTTTAAAAATACTTATACCATTAGTGAAAACTAAGTCGTACTTACTATCACATTAAGCATAATAAGCTATAATGTAAATTTTTAATTTTTCAGAGAAGATTTTTTATGACCCAAGTAAGGACTTTACGTGTTTAGATGGCTCTGAAACAGTTCCCTTTAAATTTGTCAATGATGACTACTGTGATTGTGAAGATGGTTCTGATGAACCAGGTAAGTCTTATCTTTTTGTGTATCTTTTCATATTGTTAGATAATTTCATGCTTTTTTTTTTTTTTTTTAAGGAGTTGATAGTTAGCAGTATTTGAATAATCTAATTTTTATTAAAAAATCAATTGAGTTTCTTTCAATTGCATCTGCAACTGATTTATGAATTTCATTTGATGGATTATTAAGTGAACTTGTGTGTGTGTTATATTGTTCTATCTCTCTACTTTGTAAATAAGTCATTTTGAGAACTTTTAAGGAAACAATTATTTCAGCATTAGTTTTTTTATTTGAAATGGACTTCATTACATAGAAAATATTTGATATTTGTGAGAATGTAATTTTTGTAAATTACTCACATTTTGTGTAACTTATGAAACCATTTATGTTGACTGTCAAATGTGGTTGAATAATTTGTTATATGTTTGTTAAATAACATCTGTAAGAAGAAACCCTTTCAACGTACATGCTAATAATGTTTTACCATAAAGCTTTCCAACTTTTCTACTATACAAGTGGAATGAATACTGATAACTAATTACTATAAAAATGACATATTATTACATGTGACAATATAAAATTTAAAAACACTGCTTCACAAGTTTTAAGCATTCTCGCACAAATATCTTTAATTCAAACAAATCCTTGTAATTATTTTCTTTCACCATAAACAGTTGCTAGATTTTTCAGCAATTTTTTTTTTTTTTTTTAGTTATCTTGTGTTTAACACACAGTATATCATGAATATATAGCACACAGCTCCTTGCTATGTTACACAGTTATGATGGCTTAGCATGTTTGCTTAAGTTTAAAATATAAGGATTGAACATATACCAGAATTGTAATTTTTATTCTCATCACAAAAATGATGAATTTTAATGGAAAAACAGAGGCCCAGTCTAACCTTGGATTCAACACATAAGTGTTGTCATAGTGTTCTCTTTCTCCTTATTAGCAGCTATGTACAAGTATAAATTAAAGAGCAAAACTAGACTTCTTGTTGCAATGAACTGCAGACCATGTGTATGGTAGTTGAACTGTCTTTTACTTAACCACAACTTCCTTTTATTCATATAAATCTTTAAAGAATAAATAGTACTTTTGTTACTAATTTATACTTGCAATAATATTCTTTGAGTAGGTTATTGGAATTATGGGATTTAGCAAAAAAGTTGTTCTACCATTTTGCTGAATTAGACTGTTACAGAGAATTCTAGCTCCTGGGCAAGAGTAAACCAAAGAAAGAGATTGGGTCTCTTTTGGTGGTGAGCCACAATGTACAATGCCTGAATAAACATTAGGGTATTTGTGCTGATAATTGGGTACTTTAAAGAACATGTATGCAACCACTTAAGTCCCTCTTGTTTTGCATCTAGTTTTGACTTTTCTTGTTTTCTACCTCGTTTCTATAAAGGTACATGACTTGTTTTTTTACAGGATTTTGTTCATAACACTGTAGAATATTAATATAAACATGAGTGACAGGGTTAGTTTTGTCAACTTTACATTTATATTAGTCATTTTTTTGAAGAAACTTGTAATTTTCTTTTTCACTACAATTTCATTGTTTGAGTTCCTTTGTTCAACATTTGTATTTACATTCATAGGTTTGACAAACTTCATATTTATGCACTTTCTCTCTGATTTTCAGTTCTGACGGGAAAAAACAAAAATAACTGACTATTTCTGATTAACACCATACACATTTTTTCTTGCTTTTAATGATGCTGTGTTTATTAGAATTCTGGACTCCTTAATAGAGTATGCATGTTATTGAAACCTTGTGTTTTGGAATCTTTATTGAAAATATAGCCTAGATCAAAGTGATGTTAATGGCATATAATACTTTGTACATATGGGTTTCCAGAATAATCAGATTCAATATGTTACATGGAAAATATAAACTGTATGTCTTGCCCTTGAACTCTATCTGCTGTTTTACATTTTAAGCTTACATTTAAATGTATTGTGTAGAATTATTGAAGAAAATGTATACAAGACTACAGTTTAAAGAAGTTGAAACACATTTTGGTGTTCGCTGTAATATTAGTTTAAATATGTGTATATAATTGTAGGTACAGCAGCTTGCCCTAATGCATTTTTTCACTGTACAAATGCTGGACATAAACCAAAGGAGATCCCAACTTCTTGGGTAAATGATGGAATATGTGGTAGGTTCTGTCTATTTACTCTAATATATTAAATGCTTCATTATCCATTGTTTTATGACAGCTGATTTAGTGTCTTATCTCTTCATTTGTTTTTTTGTTTTTTTTCAGCACTATAAAAAATAATGCATGTTATGGAAGAAGTACATTTTTAGGGATAAAATCCTTAAGTATAAAACCCATTTGGTATTATTATTTTGTTTAAAAACTGAAACAGGTTTCTCATGGATAATTTTATAAAAACGTGTGCTAATAAATTCCACATTATCTAATAAAATGCAGATGCAATCTTCATGTAAAGGGACTTTCTATTTTGCCTGTTTTAAAGAAATGTTCTTTGTATGCTTGCTGGATGGTTTTCAAACTGTGCATTTCATGTAAATTGTATTCTCAAAATATTTCATTAATCATTGTTTTAAAATGGCACCTAATAACAACTTCATTATTTTTGAGTATCTTTTAGATTGTTGTGACACAAGTGATGAATATAATAGTAGTTCTGACTGTGTAAATAACTGCATGTAAGTATGCCATATCTTTATCCATGTACACATATTAGATCATATGATTAAGTTATTCCAAATCTTTTTTGAAATATTAAGGAAAATATGTTAGCCAGTTTAACCCTCAAACAGCAGGAATGTTGTAGGTAGCAGCATCAACTGATGATGGCTACTGTTTGAGGGTTAATTATTTTTAAATATTTTTTTACTTTGTAAAAAATAATCTATTCTTAACATGTATACTAATAGTAAGCAATGATGAACCCCTGAGTCAAGATAGTAATTCTGTTTTATTTTAAGTGACTTTTACATGTAGAGGGGGTATTCTAAATATTCAAGTACAACATGAACATTGTTAATGGTGAAGAACACCTTCAACATACAGTATTAGACTCAGTGATCATAGATTCATTAAGAAGTTTGTTGTGTTACTTGTAATTTATTTTCCCTTTTCTTTAGCCATCCTGTATATTGGTGATAAGTTTATATATATCATAATATTTTTGCACATTGCTATAAATTACAACATTTGAAGATTTTCTTCTAGAAATATTTAGTTTTGCGTTGGACTATTTTGCGAGTACAGTCACTTTGGTCATATCGTTCTAGTTTGGTCATAAAAGAAAAAGAATTGCACATTGAGAAGATAACATATTTTAAGTATTCTCCCAATCAATCGGTGAGAATGATGCATACTTGAAGATGACTCATAATGAACATTACACACGCACACACACAAAGAATGTAAAATTAATAAAAATCAAATGGACTATGAATTTTAAAACTTACTAAAAACTTGCATACACAACCTAATTTGCTAAAACTGTTGAAGAGGGCTGGCATGGCCAGGTGGTTAAGGCACTTGACTTGTAATCTGAGAGTTGTGGGTTTGAATTCCTATCGCACCAAATATGATTACCCCTTCAGCCATGGGGTCAATATAATGTTATGAACAATTCCACTATTTATTAATAAAATAGTAGCCCAAGAATTGGCAGCAGGTAGCGATGACTACTGCCTTCCTGCTAGTCTTACACTGCTAAGTTAGGAATGGCTACCACAGATAGCCCTCGTGTAGATTTGTACGAAATTAAAAAACAAACAAATAAAAACTGTTGACAGGCAGAGTGGAGTTTGGACTGAGTTTTTATTGCACTCAACCAAAAGTTGAGCAAGTGTGTGAGGCAGGGAAAGCTAACTCAACCAGAATGAACACGTACACAAACCTCACAAGCTTTACTAGTACTGCTGATAATCAAAGAATGTATGGATTGGTGCATTATCTCATCCATAATATGTACATGCATTTCAGTTTAATAATTTTGCATATGATAGTGAATAATCAGTACAAGTTGTTGTGCAGTTATATATTAAAATATGATTAATTATGTAATTATAATAGAATTAGACAATATTTTGTTTTCCTGTGATTTTAAATAGTTGATTAATATATATTAGTACATATTTATATCTTTGGCCAGTAGGTATCTTGTTTTGCACAAAGCCACAGTCCTGCTTGCTTTGTCCAATTTGTGAAGATTGTTTCTTAAACAGACATTACTTGAACCTTAAGATTATTGTAATGGATGATTTGATATCTTGCCTTATGAATCCTAAAATTAAGAATTTAAAAAAATGAGTGCTGTTCATAATCTTTTAAAATTTTTTTGTTAAAAGAAATATTTACAGCTATAATAAATTCACTAGTATTTATAAGATGTGTGTTTTATTAAAACTGATTGTTGGACTTAATAACTTTATTTTTCTGTATTTTGCAATGTGTGTTATCCTTTAGAGTAAACATTCACAAATTTCATGTTTATCTGAATGTTTGCATAAATATGGACTGAAATAACCACTAGTTGCTTGTTTACTAATATAATATATATTTGATCGAAAGGTCTTTTCTTATCTAACTAATATAATAAAAAAAAAAATCTATCACAGCCTAGAAGCACATTAAGCTTAAGCTGTCATACCTAATAATGTTCTATAGTTTAATATTTTGAGACACGTTTGTCACTTTAACATTTATGAAATGGGCTTGTAGATGAATTACAGCTAAAGATTTAGGTCTCTTACTTATTTTTATGTTGAACAATAAATGTTTTTTTTCTTTTATTTTATTTCAGTACCAGTCTAAAGCAGTCTCTGAATTAGAATATGCAACTTGTTTAATCATTTCTCACTAAAACTTAAATGAAAAAATTGTTTTTATTCTGCATGTTCAAATGATTTCTTTCATGCAGTTGAGATTTATCACTTTTTTAACATTCATAGTATATGGCTTATGTTGCAATTTTCACAATAATGTATCACAGCTTTAACTATAATGTGGCAATAAACCTGAAAATGTAATGTATCTAGGCTCTTTATCTGGAAATATTTGTATTTTCACGACAAAATATTGTCAACACTGGCATCATGTTATTTAATTTACTTGAAAAAAATATTGTATATTTGAAAATGCACTGCTTAATAAGACAACACGTTGTTTCTTTTCAACACAGAAATTTCAGCAGAGTCAAGTATTTTTAAATGCATTCACACACATGAGAAAAGAGAACTTCAGGCCTAACAGAGAAAACAAGTCTGAAGATAGTAGTGGTTTGATCAGTTAAAAAAAATAAATTTATTGATTTTAAGAATAGTCACTAGCCTTTTAATAATTACCTTTTGTACTAAAAAGGGTTAAAAGAGCAGTGTCCGTCTTCCATACAAACAATTCTATAATTTAATGTGATTTATTTCTGATATCGAAACAGAATGCACTTGTGTGGCCAATAAATTGTAAGGGTGCTGGCTTTCCTGATAATGCTGTCATTATTTCTGAGCACTTCATTGTATGTTAAGTATAACCTTTGTAAAGTGGAATGTATTAATACACTGATCTCTAAATTTTGAAATATTGTCTTAAAGTCTAACAACAATTTAGTACACTATATTTTTATATTAAAATGCTTTTTTATCCACTTCAAGAAACTTCCTTGATTAATTATATTTTTAGTTTTTTTTACATTAACTATTCAGAATAAATTAAATATATTGATTAATTATATCTTGATAGATTTTATAATAGTTAAGTTACTTAAATTTATAGTGAACTTGGAATAAGAGCTAGAGAAGAATCCGCAAGAAAAAAAGAACTGTTAGTTAAAGGATCCAATCTGCGATTGGAGCTTGGCAAACAAGGAATACAGAAAAAACAAGAATACAAAGTAAATTATTTCACTCGTATTTCCTTCTTCACTATAAATAAACCATGTTTGTATTACTGCAGTTCATTTTACACTCCCATCCATTTATTGTGTATGGACATTTCTGATATAATACAATTATTTTTATCAAGAATTAATATAATATTATTATTGCTGGAACCAGTTTGTTTCAAATAAATCTATACAGTAGACACCGTATAATGTTAAAAATGAATGATTTAATGGGTATTTCAGGTTTGAATAATGTGGTTGGTTATTGAGTTAAAACTCTCATTTTGTACAGGTTTTCTTTACAAGATCATTATCTCTAGCAGTATCATTTTCTGAAAGTTATTAGAGGTAAATTTTGATTTTTTGCAGTACGTTGTATCTTTGTAGCGTATGATCGTGTTACGTGATGTTAACATTCTTTTAATTAATTTTGCACCCTTACAAGTTTTTCAAAATAATAATACAGTATTGTTTATTTTCAAAGGTTTATTTAGAAAAACTGAGAAAGGAATATGAAGAATCCCTGAGAATAAAGGATGAAAAAGAAGGTTTGTGGGGGGGGAAAAAAAACTTTTATTAAACACCACCCTCAGTTTAATGATGGTCACATTTATTAAAGACTCAAATATATAGAGGTAATTTTTTGGGTTTTTTTCTGTGAATTATTTAATGCTTGAAAAAAGCATAAATAACCAGTTTCAAACAACTATTGGAGTTTACATCGACAGTGAGGGTTTTGATAGAAACTAAGTTTTAAGACTAATTTACATGTGGTTTAGTCAGCCATCTTTAAATTGTTTAAAAATAATACAAAATATTTTAAAAACATTAAAATTATTACAAAGCTAACACATAATAGTAACTGTTTGTCAAACCAAATACAAAACAAACTCTGAAAATCGATTTATAAAGTAAATGTTAAATAAATCTATGGAGTTAAAGAATTAGATGATAATTGTTTAACAAAGAGGAAGTTTTACTAAATGTATCTCATTTTAGTTTTTTTAATGAACGTAACATCTTCTAAGTATTCAGAGATATATTTCAGTTCTTATTGCAGTCTTGTACATGGAATATTTTCTTATTATTTAGCTGAATTCAAACATAGTTTTCTAATTGTAGATAGGTAAAATATTTGTTCATTTCATTCTACTTTTAGGTACAAAAGCAAACAATTCTGTTTTGAAGTAAACTTCCTTAAAGACAACTTGTTTAGACAGATTTCATAGTCTTTAAACAGTAATCAACTAAAGGGAGATATATTAATTTTTAGTCAATTTGTAAAGTTAAAAAAGTTAGAAGTAATTTCTAAGAAAAAGTCAGTCATATGGAAAAGTCTTTTTAGTAAAAATAAGGTTTATTGGATTGTCAAAGTCAACTGAACTTTCATAATGAAAAGATATTTACTTTATAGTCCACAACAGTATTGGGTAATTGATTTATACAATATCTTTATTCAGGGTGGTTTTTTATTTTTCCACCACCAAAAAAGGGGTACATTCTTTAAAATCACTTTTGTTTTATAAAAATTTAACTAATAATATTGTTAGAAAACAATTGTAATACTGACTTTAAACTCTATTTAGCACTATTTAATATAGCATCTAAAAAGACTTGATGGCACAGGAAATGCATGATGGAAATTCAACACAGGTTACCAGATTGCATAAGGGAACTGTTGGATCATATTTGTTCCTAGTGATACAACACATTAGAGAAGCTGTTTATATAATAACTTTGGCCTCCTCACCTTCTAGATTTATTAACCCACATAAAGATATTTCCTGTTTATCTTATTGTCCCTACAACTTTCCAGTAGTTTTCAGCCAGACTTTTACTATTGTTTTGCTTCCTACTAGACTTTCCTTTGACATTTTAAAAACCCATCTTTTAACCACTACTTCAGAAACTTCTGAAATAAAGTAATATGGTATTAGAGAATCAACTACCAAAAACATTTTATTTTATTCTTTAGAAATCTCTACTGACTGACTGTTTCTGATTGATGACAAACATATTTGCACAATTCTTTTTATATGTATTATTCATATTGTCATTTGCAAATAGATGGAACATTACAAAAAAAAACACTAGGTTATCTAAAAGTAAGTAAATCAGGCTTTTCATGACCTTGATTCAAATGAAAAAGTATGAAAAATGCATTAAAAATCTAGATATCCAAACTAAGCCTGATATTTGTTTTTAAGTATTATCTATTTATTATGTATATATTTGTAATAAACACATTAAATTAGTATAACTATTGGTTTCTTTTAGAAATAAAAAAAGAAGCAGAGGAGAAGGAAAAAGTTGCTTTAGAAAAGTACAAGGTTGAAGAAGATGGTAGGTTTGGAGATAAAACCTCTTAGACACAAAACATTTAATGGCTCGTGTATTTTCTAGTGCATCTTTTAAAGGGTATTTTCTAAATTTCTTTGTGTGTTAATTGTGTTGAACTTTTTAAATAAATAACAATCTTTCAAGATACTACCATTAGTTGTAATAGGTTCTGGCATTTTACTAGGCTTTAAAGATGTTTTTTTTGAAAGATAAAGATTGTTTTGAATTTTTATTGCTTATTTGTAATCTTGTCCTCGAGATTTTGTAGTTTTCTAATGGGATGATTGGTATTTTAGAGATGAAGCTAAATGGTATGGAATGGTAGAGCTCGTGTAATTTGGAAATTCAATGTATTTGTGTGTGTGTGTGTGTGTGCTTCGACAGTGCCTTTTTGTATTTGAAACCATAATATTAAATTCATCATTTCAATAGATGACTTTTGAGTCTTAATGTTTTGTATTTTGTTATTATTTGAATCACTTCATTGTTGGGACTGTAAGAATTTTGTTGTAGGTTCATCTGATTCTGCAGACTTTTGGATACTGCATTGTTTCCTTAAAAGATAGCTTTATCCATTTGGCTTGTCAGTGGTTTGTGCCAAAGCTGAACAAAATTATTAATCTTTTATGTGTGTGCAGATGATTGAATCCTCAATGTGGATAATTGGAAAGATGTTAGACTTGTATGTGTCTTAAACATACTATCATAAGCCATGTTAATATATTGAAAATAAATACTATTTTAAATGATCTATAATTATGTAAAACGTGTCATTACACTTTCTTAAAATTCATATTGATATTTACTAAATGTTTAACATTGTCATTTACTTGTTAATATTAGGTTTAGTATTCAGAATAATATCTCCTACTATTTCCTTAGGGCAAAGGTTGTCATAGTGTAGTTTAGGAGGACTCCAGAGGGGGATGATAACAAAGTTGGGAAAATGTATTAAATTTGTTTTAAAGATTTGTTCTTTTATTCTGTGTAATTAAACAGTGGTACATTCAAAGAGCATTGTATTCTCCTGTCAATGTCTTTACTGTCTTGTGCTAGAAGCTTGAAATTAAGTCTTTAAATGTTAGGAAATAGTTCAAAAAACAAACAGTATATTTAGGACTACACTGATGCACAGATATTTCTTTGTAAAATAGTTCTTTAATACTCTTGGTTGATTTTTAGTTACCTGACAAAAGGAAGGGGCTCTTGTTGTTCTCGTAAAAAGGTATACTGAACTGAAAATATTTAATAACATTTGACCTAATGAAAGATATTGAAGCATTCTCATAGTCTTGTATCACATGTTTAACATATTTACCAGATAAGAAACATCAGCAAGAGGAGCTTGATGTGTTACGCCAGCAAGAAGAAGAAAAGGTCAATGCTGAGAATGCTTTTAATACTCTAGATAAGAATGAAGATGGGATGTAAGTCTTCATTATGAAAATATAGAGTGCTCTATTACTAACACAGTGCTGAAAAAGAAAAGGAAAAAATTACTTTTATATTTAATTTTGCACTACTGTTTTAAAGGTTGTATCCTCTTGTATGTAAAGAATTATGCTCTTGGTAATTGTATGAGTATTTTTAAGGTATCTTTATTATCATTATTTGTAGAATGAACAGTTCATGATTTTAATGCTGAAAGTTGCATTATTGTAGATGAATAAAATCATTTGTCTTGCGTAAAATATGACAACTTTAAATCAAAATAAATCAATTTGAATTTTTATTCAAAACTTTTCATCATATAAAGGTTTAAAAATTAGGCTTAATGTTGAAACTGTTGCAGTACTTTCAGCTATTCTAAATTATGAGATTAATTGATAGTGTTATTAACACTAGACATATATTATTTGAATATTTTTGTATATGTCAGATTATATATTGTTGTGTGTGTGTTAAATAAATCTGTAATTTTAGGGGTTTTGGTTAATTACATGGGTATGTTTCAACAAACTTATATGAAAATTGTTACAAGGATAATATTTTTTCAGAACCCAAACAGAAACCTAGATAATTTTGGAATTTTGTCCTGTGCTTAATTTTTCAGAGTGGAAAATACAATCTGGGGTTTTTATGAACTATTCACATATATGCCAACTCAATTACATGGATGTGGTTGAAAGATACCTTCTTGCAGGTACGAAACAGTGATGCCAAAATTGGCAGTAGTTTGATTTGGATGGCGGAGATGTGTATTGCATATTTCTGTGAATGTTTGCCTCTTCAATTTATTTTATGTATTCATAATTTGATGTATAAGTACTTGTTCAAAGGCACGTCTACACAAATTATTAGATTTTCAAAGAATATTATGTTTCAGTTTTAAGTTTTTATTTCTTAGCCTCACTGTAGATGAACTTCAACAGTGTCTGAAGTTTGATCAGAATCGTGATGGGGTTGTGTCCAAAGAAGAAGCTATGGTTTGTTTTATGCAGATATTTTTACTTACTGAAACAATTCAATTTTAAATTTAATCATCCTTTGTTTTCTTCTGTACAAAGTGTTAAAGATGTAAAAAAACAAAAAAAAACATGCCTAAGTAGTGAAATGATGTATATGTTATTAAATATATTTTTGATTGATTGCAAAGTTCATTTCCATAAACTAAATGAAACTTTTATAGTAAAAACAATTGAACATTTTATTATTATTATTATTACAAAACATAAGAAAAATAGAAATTTGTCAATTTTGAAACCAGAGTTATATTTGATCAATGGATAAAATTAAAAGCATTTTGTTAACACGCTCACTCTGGTGTTCAAAGCTGCTAGTTTAATAGAGTAAGTAAAGTATTGTTATAAAAACCTTTCTCAGTTGGTAAAATTTGTGTACTATGTGCATAATTCTTTAATCATTATAGATAATTTACTACCATCTTTTGGCATGTATTTTGTTTTGGAATACAGCTGTAAATAACCAGATTTTAACTTAAAATGTTTTTATTTAATTTTGTTGAATAGAGATTGAGGGGAGGGGGGAGTAAATTTGCATTTAAAATAGTTAAGTTAGGCCTAGTTTTCTTTATATTGGTAACAAAACATTTTAGGCTCAAGAAATCTTGATACAAAACTCTATGACCTGAATGCTTTCAAAAGTGCTCAATTATAAAGTTTTTATCACTTTATAACTAGTAACTTAAAATGTCCTGGTAGATATAAATAAAATAAACTGTTAGGTGTTAAACATGTGGTAAACTAATAAGGAAACATATTTATTTCAGTTGTAAAAGATAATGTGAAAAAAGTAATTAATTTACAGAGCACAAAGTTGTCTAATATGTCCCAGTTGGGAACTACCTTGTAACCATGAAATACCATAAATGTATGGATAAAATGTATCTTCATAAAATCTGGCAAGGTTTTGATAAACATTGATTTTTTTATAAAAGTTTTTTTTTTAAATAAAGATTAGTTTGTTGATTTTATGAAGCTTTTACTGAGTCATTAAGATTAAAAGTACTTCTTTTTATCTTCACTTTTCATATTTCATCTGCACAACCGTTAAAACCTCCTCAATGAATATTAAAAGTAGTAAATTCGTTAATGTGAAGTGAAATGTTGGCAAATATGAAATAAAATTCCTTTTTCATTCTATGAATGTTATAAGATATCCAATTTAATTATCTTTACAGTTTCAACTGTAAATATTTTTATATCCATCTTTCTCATTTAAATTTATATGTTTTGTTTGTTTTTTGTTGTTTTTTTAATTTCACAAGACTGTTGAAAGTAGTAAATTACCCTGGGAATCCATTAACTGGTTTCTACAGACAAAATGCATACACTACATTATCATTGTACTTTCAGTATAAATTTCTTTAGGTATTAGGAAAACTTAAACATTTCAGTTTTCAAAATTTAATTTGTGTAGCTTTCAAATGTGCAATTTGTAACACAAAAAAATATGTTGGGCATTAGAATAGTGTTCCAAAAATACTAATGTAATTCAATTGGCTTTTTGTATACATTATAAATAGGTTAATACATTGTTAGCTGCTTGGAGTGGAACAGAAATAATCACAAAGAATTTAATCCCAATTGTTTACATATCCCATTAAAAAAAAAAAAACAAAAAACATTGTGTAATGGAGAATATGCTCTTTTGTTTTGGTTGTAAACAAATCCATCAGGTAATTACAGGTGATTAGACAATTACCTTGGAAGATATGGAAAGATGGAAGGGCATTTTTAATGGGTTTGACAAATTTATTGATATTGTAGCAAATCTCTTGTAATTATGTGTAGTTTGTGGTTGTAATGAGATGGATATTCTGGAGAAAATTCAAAGCACAAATACATTGAGTGGCATAGATAAATGAAGAAAGGAAATTGTTTTAAGTATTTCTTTATTAGAATAAGAAATTTATATAATATAAAAAATTTCAATTATGAACAAAATTTTGGCTGAAACTAGTAAAGGTTGTGTCATGTGACACTTCTATGCTTCTAAGTTTCCAAGGACTTAAAACTCGTGTATTAGATATATCCAAGATAAAAACAACATATGTTCTCATTGCCTTAAATGAGCTGCATACTAGAAACTGAAACTTGCATACTACACTTCTCTTAATATATGCTGTTCTTTTTGTTGTTTTTTTTAAGAAAAAGGTAAATATTTCTCTCATTTCCTGTTGAATTATTTAAAACTCATAGAAAGATATTTTCATTAACTACTTTCTTTTTGAGGATAATTTATTTTTATGATCAATTTTAAGTTATTCTGAATCAATTTCTTAGTTTGGCACTAAAATAACTTTGACTGTGTTAGCAAAACAACAGCTAATATTAAATATTTGTAGGACATGTTTTCTTTGTTGCATATAAATATTTAAAATAACTATGAATTAATAACAGACAAAGAACCTAATCTTGTTTATGTATATGTTATTTGTTTATTGTTATATAAATAGCTATACTATAAAAATTACTCTTATTAGGGTAGACGAAAACAAAAAGTAATACTTGATAACACAAGGATGTTTCATGTGCATGTTGTAATTTGACCAAAGGTGGTGCTAACTTGATTTTGCATTCACACACAATTTCTCCACTGTGATTAATTTGAGCTGTATTAGGTTTATCTGTAAGAACAGAAAATGTGTGATTGTTTTTAATATTATGCATTCATTTCTAGAAAGAAAAAAAGGGTAATTTAGATCTATTTCATATTTTTGTGGTGATTACAAGGTTGGTCAAATGGACTGAGATTGTATAGGGCTGGAGTAAATAAAGTAACAGATAAAATAAGTCTTTTGAAAAAAACAAACCTTTGATATTCTTTTAAGTGGTTTTAGGGAATATGAAAATGAAATACAAAAACTTTAAAATGAAAAAGTATTTTTTTTAACATGAACATCATTTTGCATTCGGACAAATCAGACTATACATTCACAGAAAAATTTAGTGAAAATTCTTCATTAACAGACTTGAAGTTTTGTGTACAGAAGATGTTATGTTTACTAAAAGCTTGCCAGATTTTGTGAAAACACGTGCTATATTAAATTATGTGTTGTTTCATTATTACATGGTGATTAAAAGTTTAGGTCAATGACCACATCTGTATGTGGGGAGCCAATGAGCATGTAATGAATTTAAAATTGTAACTTCCTTCATTTGTTACAGGTACTTAAACATTTGACTCCTACTATTTGTGCATTCAGTAAAAACCTTAAAGAAAACATAAATGTATTAATTTATTTGATTTGAAACAAAATAATCATTGTTGAAGTTGTAGAGGGCTATCAATCTTTATAATTTTTTATTACACTGGCTGATCCTAAGTTGCAAGTTATTGCACTAATGAATTAACCAAGTAATTCATATTGAATGTGTGAATTGTGATTTACCTTAAGGACATCACTACGTTTGTTTTATGTTTAGATTTTTCTACAAATGAAAGAAGAAATGGAATATGATGAATTTATAAGTACTGGTTGGATGATAATGAAGCCTATTTATATGATGGATGTAGTAAGTGATTTATATGCTCATTATTATGATCACATTTAGTCATATGGTTTTCATTTTTTTAGATATATATTTTCAGTGTTTTATTTTAATTTTTTAGAGGCAACATTTTGATGAAATCATTTTTAGTGCAAAACAACTGTTTTTTGGGGTTGCTTTTGTAGAAACACTAGTACAATCATTTCTTAACATCAAACAAAATGTTTAAGATATTCTCAAAAATTCAGATTTTGGACATTGTTTCATTTTAACTCTATTTTCACATTAATTTTACTTTTACCTTTTTTACTGGTTGCAGTTGCTTTGCACTAAGAAATGACAACTGACCAACCAGTTTTTCATGGACAATTTAAAAAAAAAAAAAACCAATTTGATTGTTCAATATTTCAAAATAAAAAATAATATAAAACAGTGCAAAAAACATATACCTGAAAAGACACAAAACGTGTTTTATTAAATGTTCTGGAATAACAAGGATTACATCATCAGTAATATATAAAAATGAAAAGAAATACTGTTACAGTAAAAATAGACTGAGCTTTTATATAGATACTAAAATAGTTAGGCAAGCTTTAAGTCATATAAAGATTGTATCGTTGTATTACAGAAGTTTGTTTTAATAAGGTAGTTTTATTTTATCAGAAATTCAGTTTGAGACTAAGTAGCAGCAAAAATCCAAAAGTTTGTTTGAACATCTAGTATATTCATTATACTGACGTATCGTAGAGTGACAAGAATGTTTAACTGACATACATTTGTTTATCAGATTTGAAAACAAAGCATTATTATTAAGAAACTTCAAGTCAGTGTTGAAGTTTTCTTTACATCTATCCTTAGAGTGAAGGATTTCATCCATGATAAAGACAACTTTCCAATTAGCCATTGTTCATAACTTGCATTTGTGGGAGACTGTATGATTTAGTATGCTGGCCAAACTAAGTAATATCTTGAGGTACAAACACATTATTAAACTTCTAGAAATACCAGTCTTCACAGGTAGAAGAGAAATTGGTTCTTCTTGCTCTACAATACATCCAACTTTGTTTCTAGCTCCTACTAAATATGAAATTGAAATTTTCAAAAAAGAAACCTTACTACTTAAAAAAAAAAATCCTATTTTGCACCAACAACGTTTTCATACAACTTAAAATTGTTATACTAATATCTTATTTGTTTTGACTCCATACATCAGTTACTTTTATAATATTTGTTTTCATTTCTAATACTGGATTCTAGCTAATTCAAAACCTGTTTTTATTTATTCCCTTATTCAGGCTTTATTTTGTGATAATAAAAGCACATTTTTGGCTGAGGTGTCAGAAATTAATAACTTTTAGAAAAACAAACAAACTACTTAGTTTATTTAAAATCTGTTCTCCTGCACTTTAAATATGCTTATGGTTATAATTTTTGGAAAGTTTTTTTCAGACCTTTTGGTCAAGCAAAATATTCATGGAAAGTTATTCCAGTATTGCTTGTAGAGATTTAAATTTTACAACTTGATGGAAGTATTGACTTCTGATTAATCAGGCTACAAAAAGTTATTAATGAACTCTAAAAGCTCTTTAGGTAGGAAAGATTTACATTCAGTGCATCCAAGAATACTCACTTCATGACATTAACTTTTCCAAAATTTGTGTAGGGTTTTACTTGTGTGCAAAATTCTTTGATCTTTCAAATTGTGCTCTTTTTTTTTTTATTATTATTTATTTAGACATCCATTCCAGAAACACCAGTGGTACATTCTTCTGCTGAAGAAATGGCAAGTAAAGATGATTACCTTATTCAAGAAGTGAATGAGCATGAGGAACCAGTGGAAGGAGATAATAGTGAAAATGTATTTATTTGTATTGTGTTAAACAGTCTAATTTTTAATTAAATGTGTCTATATAAATGTTTAAGCCATAAACAAACACATTAAATTATACAAAATATTCTAAATTAAAAAAAAAAATCCTAGGGTACAAGCTGCGACATGGGATTATAAAATGTATCCTAGGTTTTGTAGGTGACTGTGAAAGTAAGACACACGTTGCAGTGCGATACATTGTCTGTCAGTCTTAACCTTCAATTAGCTAGTCTCACATAAGATTAGAAATTACGACAGCAAGATGTGAGTGCTCAAGCCCACAACATTCTACACCTGTATCACCCTTCACTGCCTGCAAACAGTTTTGGGAAGGTGACTGCTCACCCAAGGTAATAATACATAATAAAAAGATGAATAAAAGAAAATAGGGTACTACCATTTGGAGGAAAGTAAGATAAAACTTACCTCTTGAAGTTAGCATTCCTGCCCCCAGTATAGTACAGGCACTAATTAACATGACATTGAACCATATCAGTATACTAAGTTTACTTTGATTGTCATGCTTTTATATGCAACTCAAGGTGTACATCTGCATAAAGTAGTGCCACATTCTTAAATGACCTTTAACTAAATGTTTAACTAAATATAATTATTAGTAACCGTTTAGTAAAATTTCTCTGATTTTACTTTCTTTGTATTTACTACAGAATAATTTAATCTCAAATTTCTTTATTAAATCTATTAACTATTAATTTTTGTATCAATAGTTCAACAAATACATCTGGCTGTCATAATTTCTTATCTTCTTATTTGAGATTAGTGAATTGAAGGGTAAGACATAGATGGTGTATCCCCACTGCAATATGAGTCCTACTTCTTCAGTCAGTTCCAAAACCTTGGATACACTTTATAATCCCATGTTGTAGCTTGTACCCTGGGATCTTTTTTTTTTCAAAATGCAATGTATTTTGTTTAATGTATGTTTTTATGGTTATAATATAATTAGAGGTTGGAATTTGCTGTTTTTAGTTAAGTCCTTCCTCGTGATTTTGTTTTGTTTAACTTCATTTAAGTGTAATTATTTAATATCACTAAAATATATACATACATTTTTGTTTAAGCCTGAAAAGTAAAAACCATACAAAGCAACTTATGAATTTATGTTTATTTGTGTGTTTTTTAATATATTTTTAAAACAAATTTCTATTTTTCTCTTACCTAATAGGTAAAATGTCCAGGATAATTAGCTTTAAATATTTCTGTTCAAAACTCTATTTTCATTTATAATTAACAAATATTTGTTGATTAAGTTTTTTTGTGTTTTTGAAGTCACCTGGTGGGACAGTAGTAAACTTGCAAAATTAGTGTTAAAATCCAGGTTCCATTACATTCTCACCTCCACTCTTGCAAAGCTACATCAATCAGAGCATTGCTAAAAAACCTGAACACTCAGCACACCAATCTTTAAATACGTGTATTGCATGTGACCACCTTTCCACCAATAGTATTGCACCATGTATACTGGCACAGCTAGCCCTCTGTAATGTTCATACTCAACCTTTACTTTCTCAGTTGGCACAGCATCGTTTAGACAGTTATTCTGCATGTGAATCCCATGTAAGATTGTATTAAATTGACATTTCCATACTATTTTCAACAGTTTTCTTTTACTGTGTTTCATAGTCAGTTTATTGTTATGAATTACTCTAACTTGAGTGACTTCAGATATGTTTTGATTTAATTGATGGAATTATGTATATACATTAACTGTAGATTTAAATAACATTGTCTTAGATACTTTTAATACCATACATTTTATTCCATTCTGTATTACTGTTGAACTAGTTAAAGGGGAGTTGTTGTTTAATACATATTTATTGTATTTTGAATACTTGTACATATATGCTGCATATCAGTTGTACATTGTCATCACACAACGTTTTCTGCTTAGATATTTGTTATAAAGTCTTCAATTTAACATCATATGGAAACTTTGTACAAATCTATAATTATTTTCAAATTTGATATATGTATTAAAAATTATTCATAGGAAATTTATCATCCTCCAGTAAGTGAAAGGGATTTGGATTATGAAGAATTTGATGATGAAAATTCTCATCTTCAGGTTCAGAAAGAGGAAGAGAAACCATCAGAAAAAGAAGAACCAAAATATGATGAAGAAACTCAAAATATAGTTGATGGTAAGTACTTGTTCTAGTTTTAGAATAGCTAAAGCTTTCTGTGTTTTTATGTGGGATTAATTACATAAGAACTATATTGTTTCATCATGAAAAAATCTAATTTTGGTGCAAAAATAGTAATGTGTTAAGAAGATAGTTTTTAATTATTAAAACATATTTCTAACAAGAGTTTCTGACAATTGTGAATTGGTTAAACTCATACAACAAAATATGGCTTTGTTTTACAATTATAGTATTGGTTAAAATAATGATCTGCCACACTTGTATAAATTAATTAATTCACTTAACTGGAAATGCTAGCATACAGTAGTGCAGTTGAATGTTTAATTTACAGCATTATCAGTGCAATTACTTCTTTGTAAAGTTGTACTGAACTTTCACATGTATATTTAATTAAAACAGAGCAATATTAACATGATGATTCTATATGTACGTGTATAATTTTATTAATTCTGTGTACCTTTATACCTCTAACTACATAAAATAAAAAAGAATGTAACACACTCCTTTATCTAAAAATACTTTTACACTCTTTGGCTGTTGAAATACAAACATTTTGTATTTAAAAGTTTGCACAATTTGATCAGGTATTTAAATACTGTATGTACTTGTAGAAATTTGAGTAAATATTTTTTACACCACTCAGTAGGTTAAATTAACTTACTCATCTTTATAACTTTATTTACTTTTTGATAATATACAAGTATCACGGATATATAAACACTTGTTATCTTCAGTAACAGAAGATAAGCCATTTAAATGTGTTTATCTTAATTATCCAAGTTTGTATTTAGTACAATGGAAACTTTTTTTTTTCCATCAAGGCTGTTTTGTTTCAACACATCCATGTTTTTATATACATAAGAAAACTAGTTCTGAACACAATGAAATATATTAATACATGCATGTTTTGACAGAGCATTGGTCTGTCTTCAGGTGTAATATATATCCAAAGAGTCCTTTGTTTGAATTTATATCATATCTGAAGGAGATAGAACAATGTTCTGTTGAAACATGTATGTATTGACATAATTCATTATACTTAGAAATCAATGTTGTATAAATACAAGTCTTCTACCATAATGTGCTTTCATACACAGACATCCATTTTAATTTGGTCTTATATAATCATATAATTGTGCTTTAGTCATTTTATTAATAATCCAGTCACACTAAACAAAATATTTTATCTTTAAAACCTATAAAAGTAGAAATTCTCTCTTCCTGGACTTTTTTGAGTGCATAAAAGTGTTTGTACTTGATAATTATCAAAACAACTCTATATAATTATAACTCTGATTTTATTTAGCTGCTAATCAAGCAAGAGAAGAATTTTCTAAAGCAGAAAAAGAGCATAAACGGATAAATGATGAAATTGGGTAAGATGAATTTACATCTTGAATCTGATCTTATATTTTGTATGGCTTAAAGGAACATAGATTTGTATGAATTTGGGATTTTGTGATGTATCTACTTCAGTGATGATGCCTAAAAGTGCAGTGCTGTGTGCATTGGTTGTAGTTAGCAAAGAAGTAATTGTTTTAGCAATGTGTATTAAAAAAAAAAAAGGAAGTGCAAAAATCTAAGCTCAGTGCTGTTGTGTTACTATGAAGATGTTAGTTATTAATATAAAGCATATTGCAAGTACTTAAAATACAGTAGGAGTTATCAAGCACTAGTAATTTTTAGCTCTAACACTTGCAGCTGCTAAAATTGGTTGGAACATGTTCAAAAATTGACTTACAGGAGGTCAACAAGAGCAGGTTTGAAATGGGAAAATTATCAAGATATTGAGAATTAAGTTTGTTTTGTTTTTTTTCTCTGCCAGGTGAATTGTTATTTTCATACAACTTTGAAGGAAAGATATTAACCCTTTTTTTTTAGTGCCACTGGGACAAATTCTTCCTTTTTTTATCAAACCCTGTCATACGAGTTGGTCATTTTTGTACATCTTCAAAGAAAGAATATTCCAATTCAAATTTTCCAGTTCAGTGTATCAAAAAATAAAGGTGGCATGAAATATTGTTTATTCATGAACTTGGTATTAGTAATAACTCCCTTCAACTATGTGAATGATAATTACATGGTGAAATATTTTATTTGAAAATAATCTTGCAAAAACATATAAGTAGAGTTTTTAACAATCTTTAAGTAACTTTCTATGCATGGACATTTAGAAAATTCCTATTAAATTGACTGTTAGTTTCTGATGATTAAATAAATCATTGCTGTATGGATTTTCATATGCAAGTTCCTTTTTGAAAATATTGGATGGTTTTGTTTTTTCTCGTAATCTGTATATTAACCCAATTAAAATTGTGGCGTAATATCAATCATATTTGAAAGTTGGTTTTTACCTGATTGTCTTGTTTTTATCTTGAATTTTATTTAAAACAAAAGACAAACATAGGTTAGAAAAACGTTGTTCTTTTTTTGCAGTTTTTGTTTTGTTGAAAATTTTGATTTAATGTTGCACCTTGATGTTTGACATTGCCTACTATTTAATGTTCCTGGGTGTAGATTAGAAGGCTGACTGCTCCATACTTTCATCTGTTTGGATACTATGTGTGACAGTCAATCATATTAGTCAGATAAGTTCTGAATCAGAAGTCTGATGTTGCTGTTTAGCTTATCCTCTCATGAGGTGCTATTCAGGTTGACAATAAAACAAATATCAATATGACTACACTATAACGTAAAGATGAAATAAGTGTATACCACAACAGTGAGAGAGTATATATGTGCTTGTTTATCAGGTGAAATTACATTAAGGCTTTTTGACAGTTTTTAATATTTTGGTGGTACACTGAATTAACATGTAACATTTTTAACCTATTATGGGACAAGTTTTTGATCACTGTTTATTGTTTTTCATTCTAGGAATATTGAACAAGTGTTGGAAATAGATTTTGGTCCAAATGAAGAATTTTTCACACTCAAAGGTCAATGTTTTGAAATCACAGATCGAGAATATACTTACTCTCTTTGTCCATTTGACAGAACTTCTCAGAGGCCCAAGGATGCTGGTTCAGAGACTAGTTTAGGGTAAGTTATAAATCTTAAATAGCTGATTCAAAACACCAGTAATAATGTAAATCTAATAGCTGAAACATGTGGTTTGTAAACATCTTGAAATTAAATAATTAATTAATAATATTTTGTATTGTTTATAGCTTTTGTTGTTTAACATTAATTAAAATCACCTATGATGATTGGTAGTTCACAAGTGTAATGCTAGTTTTAGAAAGGATGGACATGCTTTGATATTAAGAACAGAAAAATAAATTGATATGTACAGAAACAGTATAATCTATTTTTTCTATGTACTGATACAGGCGATGGGGTCGATGGGTAGGACCTGAAGAGAGCAAGTACTCCAAGATGAAATATGAAGATGGTGTAACTTGTTGGAATGGCCCAGCTCGTTCAGTTGTTGTAAGTACTTCAGATACCTATCAATATTAAGCATACATATATAATTGTTTCAGATGTAAAACATTCTTTATACTATTAATGTGTGTAGTACTGCCAGTGTGAATGTAGTGAAGTGTTCAATAAACTAGTATTTTAAATATGTCCTCAACAGGTCATAAAACCTTTATAATACTATAGTGTTTCCTTCTATAACAATATCTATATAATGATTGAGCCACAAGTTCTGTGAAAGTTTGTGAATATTATAGAAAAAAGTTTAAATTTTTGTTTTCATTTCTTCTTTTTTTGTTTTTACATGATAATCAAAAACCAAAACTATGCTGTCAATCAGTTTCACTCGGGTGACATAGTTTCAAATCGAGTATCTGCTTTTATAAGTGTTATTAACTAGTAGTACTTTGAAGAAAAAAGAAAAAACATTTCTGATGTAAGTGATGTTTTCAGACTCGCCTTGAAGTTAGCTTTCTAACAAATATTGGTGTTCCTTTTAAAAAGCTGATATTACATAAACAATAAATATTACAGTTGAAGCCTAGCCTCATTGTGTTTATAACCAATATGTATATTTGAAATGCTATTAAAAAAAAAATGCAAGTAAACAAGAACTTTTCAAAAAGGAAGCAAATACAGATATTGTTAATATTAATCCTTCAAAATTAATGGAAACAAGATTGTAAGGATAGTATTTGTATCATTTCTTACGTAGCACAGATAAAGAAAGGACAAATTAAATGTGGTTGTGATTGGATTGTTATATATATTGCTATATGCTAATTCTGACTGTGCTATTATGTAGGGCTGATGCAAATGCCATACCTAATTATTTTGTTTGTTTTTAAATGCTTGGTATTAACTAACCATACATTTATTTCCTGTTTTGAAAAGTTTTTTCTTTACTTGTATAAGAAACATACATAAATAGGTTGTCTTCTAGGACTCTAAACCTGGTCAGTCATGCACATATTGTTCATGTTTAATATTTTAGCTAACATTTTAGTATACACACTGTTTTTCCCTTTCTTGTTTAGACGTTTAACTTCATTACCTAGGATAAAAAAAGGTTCAACTTGTATGTGTTACACAAACTTGGGATGTGCATCCACTTTCATACTTACTAAAATTATGGATGTTATTTCACAATAAAACCTGAATGTCTAAACTGTAGGTTGCTGTGTGTGTGCTAAAACCAATTACATATGACAGATTTAACTAATAAACAATATTTTTAAAGTAATTATTGTGTAACAGACAATACTAACATTTGTATTATGTAGGTCAACTTACAATGTGGAGTACAAAACATATTAATTTCTGCTTCTGAACCAAGCCGCTGTGAGTACTTGTTTGAATTCACTACGCCAGCCATCTGCTTCACTCCTGTCAGTCAGATGGATGAACACGTTCATACAGAACTATGATTCGGAACTTTCTCGATGTATACACAGGTGTTACAAGATTTGTTAATCCTTGTTTCTGAAGAACTTCTCTACACTAAATTATTGCTTTTTGTAATTTAATTAACTACTAATGCAGAAGAATTATTAAAGGTTTTAAATTGGTAAATTAGAAGGTATACAATTATATGTCACTGAGTGTAATGTATAAGGAGCTGCCTGTTGAAGGAGGAAGAGTGGGACAAAGATCTTGTGTAATTTAATGTTATTATTGATGCTTACTGAGATTAGTTTTGATACTGTGAAATATATGGAGATTAAAAGTATTTGCATTCATACATAGTTTTTAAAATGAGATAAAACTTCAGTTCTAATAAATTCAAACATCACTTGTGATTAATAAAGTCTTTTAAAATAAAAAGTTTGAAAAACCTGTATTTTATTTAAATAAAACAATAACTTATTGTTTGGTTTCTCTATATCATAGACACCAAGTGAGAGAAAACTGTAACAATAGAATAATAGATTTAATTGCACCTTTCTACTTAAATATACAGTGTGTTATTAAAATTCTCTAAATGTTACTGTTTATTCAGGATCATTTTTGATAACTGTAATTTGTCATAAACTAAGAGTGCTAAGATGAACAGTTTTTTTCTAATGAAAGCATCTTAAATTACCAGATATTGTAGCCTTCAGTTTGTTGTTATAGAATTTAGTAACATCCATGTATTACTTATCATTCATAATGAATTTGTAAAGAATCAAATATTCAAACACAATTTTGAATATCGTTAAAGTACAACTTAAGCTTTAAGTTGGAATTGTGTAATTAATGTAACTTTCATTAATCCTCTGTTTTAGTTTCAGATTTATTTGAACATCACCTGAAGAAAGACAAGAGTTCCTTTAAAAATCAGTTAACTTGTTGAATTTTTATGGTTATGAAATACTTATTAATAAATTGCAAGATATCATTTGTACAAGATCCTGGTTTGTATAAGGTTTATCAAAACAGTTAAGTATGCATTTTAATGGTTGAGGTTTCGTATGTATGCATTTGTGTGTCGAGATACATTCCACAATGTAATGGTAATAAATTATTTTACAGTCACTAAGAAGTGTTGATTTTCTGAAACATGCATATAATAGAATTAGTCAAAAAAAGAATTAATTTTGGAATAAGTTTTCAGTATAAACAAGTGATTTCAAATTTGTCAGATTTTTTTATTGTCCTCATATTTGGTTTGTAAAACTTGTATAAAGTTGTCATTATGAATTGCATTACTTATAACAAATATTACTAATTTATTGTTATCTTAAATTAATTTGTTTTAATTAAATTATTCAAAATAATATACTTACAAGAATACATAAATTATTTTTAGTTAACTGAACTGTTACTGCATGTTGGCACCATCACAAATGTTTTATAGATTTACTAGTATAAAAACTGTCAGAATAACATGTTTTTTCTAAAATTCACTAACCTGTAGTTTTCAGTTAAAAACCTAAAACATTAATGTTCACTCAATGTTGAAGGTAGAATTGAGTCGGTACTCATCATAACTCTGTACCTCTTCCTTTTGGATTTCCAAGTGGATTGTCACTTTTTGTTCTTAAAAGCCAATACTGCATTCCTTTATTTGTGTGCTTCTTAGCAATTTATGAAAAGATACCATTAATGTATAAAAGATTTGATACTTTATGATCATGCACGGTGAGACCAAGTCCTAAATGTGAATAACTGTACATTTTTTAAGGAGAATTTCACCAAAAATATTTTATGTTGAAAGTGACAAAAATTTAAATGAAATCAATCATCACTTCAAACAAATATGTAAATTTAGCATTTTGTTTAAGATGTAAAACCATTCAATGGGTATGGTCTTATTTCACTTAAGCATTTATAATCATAAGAGCATTAAGTAACTTAAACCAATTAAAAGTAAATTGACTGGATATCCTGTTTTTGTTATTCTTTGTTCCACTGCTGTTACCAAGAGTAGTCAACAGAAGAGTTTTATAATAACCCTAACTAAGATGGTTATCTTAAGCATATTTGGAATTTACATGATAAAATAGAACATTTTCTGTTTCCATATAATTATCTTCTAAGCATTTTAAGTTCAAACATTTAGGTTTTACCTGTAATAACTAGGAGTAGCCCAGCATGGCCAGGTGCTTAGGGCACTCAACTTGAAATCTGAGGGTTGCAGGTTTGAATCCCCATCATACCAAACATGCTTGCCCTTTCAGCTGTGGGGGCATTATCATGTGATGGTGAATCCCACTATTCATTGGTAAGAGTAGTCCAGGAGTTTTCAGTGTGTGGCGAGGTATTGCTACCTTCTCTATAGTCTTACACTGCTAAATTCGGGATGGCTAGCACAGAATGCCCTCATGTAGCTCTGCATGAAAAACAAACAATAATTGGGAGTAGTTAGAAGCCTGATCAGTAGAGGTCACTGTCTACACAGTAAACGGGATTACTTTTTCTAAAGGTACACATTTGTAGCAGCTTCATTCAACATTAAGATTGTTTTTCTTAACAAAGCTGAAGTTAGATATAAAAGTTGTTTTTGATCTATACTGCAAAAATAAACTACAGCAATATCATTACTTCTAAATTATATATTTTTTTAAAAGTGGTACACTTATGAAACTTTTATAGATTCAAAAACTAATACAGCATACATCAAAATGTCTTTAAAACGTTATTTCTCAGTTATGAATAACACAATGCAGAAAAAAATAACCAGTAAAAAAAAAACTTGTGTGATTGACAGTATCAGATTAATATATGATCCATTTATAGAGTGCTTCCAGTTTCTACATGTCCGTATGTATAGCTGATAGAGAAAAGAAGCTTATTGTGTTAGTAATGTGCATCTTTTAGTGATTACGAGTTCAAAATTTATTTCTGTGCCCCTACTTCTGGACTAAACAGGAGCAAAAAAAAACAAAAGCTTTGAACTTGCACTTAGTTTTTTTTGTTTTTTTTAAATCTTTTATGTGAAAGCCAAAATCTAAATTTAATAAAGATTATTTTGAAAGTATAACTGTAATAATACGATGACATACTTTGATAGGCTACTTTTTTTATTTTCATTTTGGACTGTCACAAGCTTGATTTTTGACTTCTATATTTTTTTTACTCTTTTATGTATTCTTTTGTTATTGTTTAGAAATTATATTTTTTAACTACTTTAACCGGTAATTCATTTTATGTACAAATTTGGCTGGCTATATGCTGAATAGATATCAGTACCAGAAACTGATTGTATGGTGTTTCTTAGTTAAATTTTTTTATTATTATATGCCATCATGTTTGAATGCTACATGTTTCCTACTCCCTTAGGTCTTTAGCAGGATACATTTTTTCAAAGTAATCATGCACAATTTATCTGTATTTAACTTGTGATATTCATCCAGAAGGAAGCCAAGTTTCTTTTGTATTACTTACTTACTCATTTGTGATGTCACATGCACTTTCTCATGAGAAAGGTCACTTTAAAGTCAATCGTGCTATGCAAAAGTCAACACTAACATTTTCTACTGGTAGGCCAGGTAATACCTCTTGGAAGGTCCTCAGTTAGATAGGGATGACCAGCAGTCATAAGTAGCATTATTGTTTTGTGTATATAATATTGTCTTCTCAGACTGGAAGAGATGTTTCTAGGCAGAACAACTAACTTGAACTTGTTTTCTCTAATAAAGGTGCAATTATTTGTATTAAAAAAATGCAAATACATACCCATTTTCTTTGTAATGTGTTGGTAGAATGAATAAAAAAATGTATTTCATTGTTTCCAGTCTCTTATTCAACACAAGGTCTGTCACATTTTCTGATAAAACCTCTAGTTATTCTGTAGATTCTACCTGATTAGTCTGAGGGTAAATCAATACACCTGAGAATACCACATAACAGGTAGGAAGGAGAAATTTTGGTATCATGAATACAGAATATACTTTTGCAAAGTTTTCTATTTTTTCTTTCTCTCTTTGAGAGCATTTCTGTATGTTTATTTTTCCTTCACTTTTATGTTATTTAGTTTAAAAGGTTTTATACTGTGGGAAAGGAAATTTTTCATATGTGAAAAGACTTGGGACCAAAGAAAAGTTAGATGCTGATGGAAGGTTGCTGTTACACAGAGTTTTCAGGTCTTGTAGAAGTTGTTCCTCTAAGACTGGCTCTCATTGTGCAGGAGGCATGAATGACTATGGATCATGAACGTGATATGCAGCTTGGCTGATCCTAGACTGAATAGAACAGTCTCTACAGGACTTTCAAGCCCTCATCACCCCTTCTGTGGTTGAAGTCATCCAAGATAAGTTGAAAGAGAAACTGCTCTTGGATGACATTTGCTAACTAGGACTGTTTTGCAAACAGGGGAGACAACAACCTTCTATTAATAAAGATACACTTTATGAGCCTTCATGAATTTGTATACACTGGAAAGTAAGCTGTCGGAGAAACCATGGATCATGCAAAACATTGTGACCATGTGGAATCCGTAGATAAGCTGACAACAGTAACATAAAATAGTTCTTATCCAAATGTAGAGGTCGTCCAACTATGTCCACTAAACTTGCACTATCAGCATTTAGAATGTTTAAACTTGGTCTAGGCTTGAAAGTCCATAGGGAAAAAGAGTTTGTGTTACTACTACAGGAATCTGTAAGACAAGAAAAATGTTTTCACCATGATGTTTAAGGACATGGCCATAGAAGATATAGATAATTTCCTGAAGTGTTTCCAATAGGTTGTTGTATGTAATGGTTGAATTTGAGAGTAAGCTATGCAGTGCTTGGTTCTGAGTCTGGGTTGTAATTCTGTCATGACACAGTTTGAATTCATGACTAAACACATTGCAAAAGAAGGAAATGCCAGCAGAGGTTGCTGAAGTAGTTGTATCTCGGACAGATTACCAGTCTGAAATGTGTGCCTCATATTTAGCTCTTTCAAAGGGTATCCAGCAGAAGGCACAACCCTATGATGCAGTGCAACCTTACAGCTTACCTGCAAATTATCAGGGCTTCCCTGGCCTTCCTGAAAGATCTATGCAATAACAGGTGCCAGTTATACTTCCACTTAGATGTTGCTCTGGAAGGAAAGACCAAAGGGTTTCATTCAAGTGTAGGTAGAGATAAATGTAAGACCTCAGTTTTGCCTGTTTGCACAGCATTTGCAGGAGGTCCAGCAGTGAAATATAAGTGCTGCCACTTTAGTTTCAAAAAACTAATGGACCCCAAGTTTGGCTTGGCTATGCTTAAGGTAGAGCAGCAAACAGCTAGTGCAAAATGTTTTGTGGTCAAATTCTTTCAAGACTTGTTGGTATATACTACTAAAGATACAGAAGCAAGAGCTAGAGTTCTAAGACAATACAGTAGAAGTCAGAATACTAGGTAACCTTGTAGTATATTGGGCATTTTCAGTGAAGTCATAATTTTGATCATTCAACAAACTTCCTTGTGGTGAATGATATTAACTAGGTAAGATTAAACAATCATCTCCAACCAAGTCTAGGGATGAAACCACAAAACAAAAGTGTTCATTTTTGACTCTGGATTTGGCAGTTGCATCTTAGAAATGAATGTGGTGCAAAAACAGCAAGTTTTGCCTGTGGAACAAGTGAACTGTGTATTTATTGGGAGAATCATTTAATGCCAGCTATATCTGACCCAATAATAGTGGCCATTATGAGTGTATCTTTCAGAGAGAACTATGGTGTACACAGGCCACATTCCATAATTTACTATGGTTTAGTGAGGCAGCGCATGAATACAGTTTCTTATTGAAAAAGCAGGCAGCAATCTCTCTCACAATAACCTGTTCATGACAAGATGGAGTTCTGCAATTAATGGCAGTCGGTTATTCATTTTTCTGCTGAAATGGACGTAACCAGTTGGTCTGCAATGGTTGCTTCTGTCATGTAACATTTGAAAGTAGATATGTGGTTTATGAGACATCAGAGGATGATTATATAGGTAATCTGGTTTTAGGATGGAGAAAGAAGTGCAGTAATTTATGTAGCTGAGCAGTATTGCATTTCCTGCAGAACGGACCACAAGGTACTTGTTAGATGTCTCCAATATATTGAAGTATGTAATATAACTCAATCATTTTCAGTAAGAGAGTTATGTTCTTTCCCAGTGCAGAATATACAAATAGAGTTGTAAAGAATGTAAGTAGAATAGCCCTCTCTCTCCCCCTTGTTTTCTGTTTTTTTACTCCTAACTTGTTCAATTTAAGATGAAGATCCCTGCTGGCTGCTATCCTGTTGTGATACTACAACACTGTTGTATGACTTCAGACCAACCTAACCTCCTCCTTAGCAGAGCATATGGATGAAGATGCATTTATGGTTGACACAGCTGACATAAGGGGGCTAACTGAGACTACCGTTTGACTAGCACTGAAACCTTTCAATCTGCTGCTGACCAACTTTTTAATCTTCATGCCAATAATAAGTAGGAATGTAGCAGCTACAAAAATCTCAAAACCATTGGTGTCAACAAAGATATCCATCACAATATTAGCAACTGACTTACTCTCCAACAAATCTTGATGAAGTGAGCTCTGCCAGAAGTAGATTACTAAGTGGACCATGGTATGAGCATTATGGAAACAAGAAAGGTACCAGTTGCAGAAACAAGTGGATCAAGGAAGAACTGAAGGCTGAAGTCTTAGCCCAAACGAAAAAAGCATGGGGCAAGGTTAAAGAAATAATGAAAAAAAAAATTCTACTAAAATATCCTACTCTTGTAACTTTGTAGAGATGTGGGTTATGATCTCGTACTATATGTATAAACTCAGTAAATGCAACAGGGAAGCCTGTGGGCATAGTGGTTAAGTTCAACTTCACACCAGTTGTAACCTGGATTTGAATAAATTCATTTGTGCCATTACAAACAGAGCACATAAATAATTAACTCAAGGAAGTTCGTGTGAAATGAACTTGCTCAAAGACAACTGAATACAAAGCTAATAGTTTTTTTATTATTTATTTACACACAGTGAAACTACTTATCTATGTTAAAACTCTCCCAGTGATCTTGAAGTCATTAATTCTAAAATAGTAAACATTTGTTGAGATGTTAATAAGACCTTATACCATATTCATCAACATAGAAACAGCATTAAATAAGTTTTCAACTAAGTTAATAATTCCTACAGTCATAACTGTATTATGTGAGACCATTAACAATCCTAGCTAACATCTAACCAGTTCAATGGTGTTACTAAATCTGCTATTTCTTTAGTACAGTTTAGTAATTTTCAATTCCATTTCTTCAGACCTATACGTTTAAATGTTCCATTGAGTGAAATTATGTTAGATTAGGTCAGGAATACTATAATTACAAGTAGTTTGTGCAGCAAACTTCTGAAAGCCTTTTGAATGCTGCCCTTATCAGTTTGTTTTGTTAGTCAACTTGAGCTGGAACAGGTGAAGTGCAGTTGGAAACAATATTTAGGGGTTTCCCTTTTTTTTTTTCAAAAAAGTCCACAGATTTATTGGTAAATGTATTATTCTAACTCGATTGGTAAAAATTTGAATCTTCCTTTTGCAATCATACCTAAAACCACATTGTAATTAGTTCCTACAGAACTTTTTACTGTTATCATGTACCTTTAGCAAAACAACCCAAGACCAGTCTCTCTCAGTGTATAAAGACAAACTATGTAACTTCTATCTCTTCATGAATACTACTGAACTAATTAGTTTTCACTGAAGTCCCTGTAACTGTTTATGCCATTGCCTCATTTAATCATGTTTTTAATCTAAAGATTTGCACTTTGTTTTTTTTTAAATTTCAGTTTACCACATTTGTTTAGTGCAAGAATTGTAGCTGTTGATTTCAGAATCTCTATGCACAAAACTGGATGCATATCCAACTAATTCATGCAATGGGCCTCAAGCTTTTATCTGTCTCATTCAGTGATATGTATATCTTTTTTATAACATTCTTTGTTCTGTTGTATTTCTCCATACAGTATATATTATATCTATTTCTCAAAATTCTTTGAAAGACCTAATATTTGTATTCCATAAATATTTCATTCCTATTTCTATTTGTTTTCACTAGCCTGTAAATATTTGTTTTATATATATATATATATGTATTGCTTTCATGTTTTCTCTGAATATCTTTTTTTCTATTTCATTTTGCTTTGTTAATACATATTTAAAGGTTTCATTGCAGTTTAACTTTATTTTATTTTTGTTCTAATATGCTTTATTTTACAGGATAAAATAATTTTTACTTGTAACAACATGTTTTGTTCTGGTGCTTTAAAAATACTTTTTTTTTTACTTTATAATGCTATACTGCATTTAATTTGTTCTGCCCATATATGTAACTTTCAAACATTGGTTCATTTTGGTTACTTGTTTTTTCTCCATTGTGTGTTACAAAGGGCTTATATTACATTTTCTTATGATTCTGATCTTTTTGTTGATTTGCATAAAGGGCATATTTTGTAATATTATGCTGCATTATTTAGTTGTAAAAGATTTAATTTGATGAGAATTTTTTTTCTTATCTCATGTTATTGATGTTTTGAAGGGATTTGCTTTATCCCTAATGCAAAATGAATTTCTGTATTTTTTTTTTGGTTGTTTGTATCTTTCCATCATTTTTGTAATTTATTTTGTTGTATTACAAATTAATATACTGTATAACATTATTTTATTTGCTTTTGTCATGTTTTATGGTATACAAGGACAAGAACAAATTACATTACTTTCTGACTAATCCATGCTTGTTTAAACTGGTGTTAAGTTTTTATGTTTATGTATACACTACATATTTAGGTTTAACTTACAATATTGGTCCAGTAGGCAACTAAGTTCCTTTTGCCTTCATTTTCACACTACTGAAGTACACCATGAAGCTTTAGAAGAAAACATATTTTGTGATATCTAAATGTTGATAGTATATTCTACAACCTTATTTTCATAACATTTAATTCCCTATACTTAATGTGTTAGAAACAATATAATTGTCATAAATTATAACTACTCTTGAAACACACTTTTCTTCCATTTATTTAGGTATAAACTGAAATGTATTGGACCATTCACTTGTGATGCATATCAATTGTACTTCCTTGTGAGAAAGATTATTGGAAAGTGATTATACCATATAGAAGTGTACAGTGAACTTTTCCACTAGTGGTGTAGGTGATACTTTGAAGCTGTCTTCCCTTATTTTTAGATGGTCCTACAAATAGTCATGTGGGTAGTGCAAACTACCTAGGAAAGCTAACATTATTCTTTTGGATATATAATGATGTCTTTTCTCAATCTTGAATAGAGAGGCAGAAAAAACTGTTCTCAACAGCACAGCTAACTTTAACCTACATTTTACATTAAATACATTTTCCTTGATGTACAAACATACACAGTGTCCTTATGTTGTGTTGGTTCAATAAATAAATATTGTTTCACTTTGTTTTACACTGTTCAATCTTTTTCATTCTATACAAGCTTAGTCAACATCACAGCATGGTGCATAACTCTTGCATCACATTTCCTGATACAACCTTTAAGATATTTTGCAGATCCTGTCTGGTCACTCAAAGGGAAGTCAGTGTACCTGAGAACATCATAATATTTATCAATGTTAGAGCAAAAAGTCTGAAAGACAGTACCGAACTCAATCATTTAAGGCACAGTCCCCTCTAATAATTTTTTTCCTTGTTTAAATTCCTGATCATTTCTTAAAAGCAGTAACATTGTATGAATAAATGGTGTAAGTTTTCTGGATTAGCTTTACATTAGTCAGGCTAGTGAGATGCATATTTTGATTAAAGAAAGGAATAACCAAAGAAGTGTGTGTACCTTATTACTTTAAAATAACAGAAGCATGAACAAATGATACTGATGAAGATCTAATAATTTGGTGTTTCATAATGTGCCAGGTCAAACTTTACATTAAATTTAACCATTAAATGTTCAAAACCTTGAATTTGGTTTTGTTTGGATAGTCCATCCCTATTTCAATACAACTTCTATGTATAAAATGCTGCACTTGTAGCATAAGCTTGTGCATGATTGTCTTGTTAGTGGTGTATTGGGTTATATCACCTGTGGGTCACCAACCCAATGTTCAGGCAGAATTGTCATTGTTCTGATACTTCATCAAAAATAAGTGTCAAGCAAATTTGATCACGTTATGAAATACCAAGATGTTTTGTTTTTACCTTATAGCCCAACTGTTCAACCCATTAGATTTGTTGTAACTTTAAAGGATAACATAACTATTATTGTATAAACAAACAATTATAATTACTGTTGAACTTTCACACAAAGAAATAAAACATCTTTCTTTGGGCCAGGTACTAAAACACTATATAATTACTGTACTCTGATTGTAATGTCAGAATTAATGATTTCTTACTCTTCTATTTTACCCTTAATTCCTTATAAAGTAAAACCTCTTATGTAACAGGAAAATATTTTTTCTATCACATAAAATTAAAATAAGGTTTGTAACAAAACTATATATAAAATTTTCCAATTTGTATTTTTTCATATCCAGTTTTCAATCTCCTTACACAAAGATAACCTATCCTCAAGCAAATAAACAAAAGGAAATGAATCAATACTTGATTTGATTACGAAAAGTTTATTATTCTGTTGACGACCAGCAATATCCATGGTAATAATTAAAATTCACATCTCTTTGGCTTTTAGTTTAACCCCTGAGGCCAATAACAGAAAATTAATTGCATAGGTAACCATATTAAGAAATGGACAGGTTGGAAGTGTACCATGTTCTAATTGTTCAGGAAACCACACGTACTTTAGACCCTACAAAATGTGAAAAGACTTGGTTTCTTTGTATTTGTGTTTTATTTTCCAAGCTTTGCTAGCAGTGATACTAAAAATCTTATTTCAAAATTTTCCAAGCATATTTTAATACCAAGTAAAATCTCGCACATACTTCAAATTAAGATACAGAATAAATGTTTAGTTCTACCAAAATGTAAAACTGAAAAGCAAAATTTGATCCAACAATAAAGTTCTTTCCTTTCAAAAAACCAGTTACATTCAAAATCACAGAGTAATTTTTAGTTTGTTTTTTTTCAATTATTTGGTTAAACTAGAATGTGTAACACATCAAGTGTAAGAGTGAGTTGTGGTTATTATGCTCACTGTAAATTATTAATAAAGTGCTTCTCATGTTTTTTTATTAATCAACCATAATCTCTAACAGTCCAAAAACTTTTTATTGTTCTCCCAAAACACTTTGTCTCTGCAACAAAAACATGTTAAGAAACTTCAGTTTATTCCCATGTGACAGCTCAATGAAACCTGCAATCATCCTGGTAGCTCTTCTCTAAATCCTTTTCAATAACTCAAATTCTTTTCTTATATAAATTACCAAAACTGAAAGAAAGATACTCCAAGTAAGATTCTAACAATTTCCCTACAAAGTTGTGGTTATTTCAAGTATCACATGATTTCACTCTTTCATAATAGCTAGTAAAAAACATACACATCTATTCATGTATATTTGGCCATCTTCATGCAGGTTTTTGCATGTAGTTATAATATCCATGAATATCAAGTATGGGGAGACTGTGCATTTGCTTTACCATGTAAAGCAGATGTAGGGAGATTGTATACCTGCTTTGATCCACTACCTCACTAATGAGACCCTGGAATTAGGCAAAATCCCTCACTGCCACTGGATATTTCCTGAATAACATGATATACATTATTTTTATTTAATACTCACTAAAAGGTTTTATCATATCCATGTTGTGGTTTCTTGACCTGCTTTAGGAACAAGAATACTACATTATTAGTTTGCCAGTTCTTCTGAACAAATAAATAATAATGTCTTAACAAGCCTTGACCAAATTCCAATTTCTAAATTGAGAAAAATTAAAACACTTCTCCAACTTAAATGTAGTTTACAACTGTTGTTCACGTAAGCTGATAGTATAAACAGCATCTAAGTCACTTCTGCACCAATCATATTCAAACCTAGTAAGACTAATATTTTTCATGTAAAAATGACCATATATCCAACTCCAAGAAAAATAATTATGGTTCTGTACATGTGTATGTACATATACACACAAGAACCAGTATTAATGGGTTATTTGTTTTTCCAAAATTCATAAAACAGGATAACTTCTGAGACTCTTAAAAATAAGGCTAAAAACCCAAAACATGAACTTGTTTACAAAAATACTAATTCAAAGATCAAGATATGACTATAGAAATTTATTTAAACTTTAAAACATTTCCCCCTTGCTTTAGATTTATTGTGACAATCACCAACTAGTTACCTAAGAGAAAATCTCATTGGAGTGGGGTTTCCATGTTTGGATTTTTGCTATTGAAATGGTAGTCCAAAAAACCAAACTTATATTACTAATAAAACTAAGTGTCTTCTGAAAACCAATATCTTTTCACATATATTGTAAAATAACCTAAGGAATATGTGGGCTACTTGTTTACCCCTTAGTGATGGACTTTTCATAAAAGTATATCAACCACGTTTATTATAAAACAATCAACTCAAAATTTGTATAATTATTTTAGAAATATGTGTATAGATTAGTTATTTATATTAACTTATTTCCATAAATATATTGCTTGATGTTAATCTTTCTAAGTTATTTATGAAACTATATACACTATTTTCCATTTATTAGTACAATGTAGTTTGGTATAAAAAATATTTTTTAATTTCGATTACACATTCCATCTGAAAGTCTTCCATTGTTCCAATGGATAATTTGAATTAAATTAAAACTGATATTTGTGAAATATCTATAATAAGAATTGGTCAGGTCACTAGTTTTCATGATGAAGACATCCATAATGAGTTAGTTTATTTAGTAAATGAATATGTAATTGATACTTTATTGTCTGGAATTTTCTATTTTGCAAGGCACAAAACAAACTAAGATCTGTAGCATAACGTATATATTATGTACAAAATAAGCAAAAAAAATGTTCTGCTGGAGGAGTGAAATATTAAAAAAAACATAACTTATGAAAAAATATTTCAAACATTTAATGTCTTTTCCACAATATTTTCTATTTGTATGTCATGTATAACAAACATCACAATTAATAGTTCTAACAAATTTCTTTTTTCTCATGTAGGGTTTACAAGTAAATAAACATTTTATGTGTAGTAAACTCATTGGTGCTTGCTAACTGAAAATTCAAGAACAAAAATTATATTGAGTACTAGAACTTTACTGTCTGAATAATACTGACAACTACTCATGGTCATCTAGTGACCAGAATAATGATGCATAATAGTTCAGCCTGAATTTAAAATAATTACTTTAAGAATAAAAGCAATTGATCAAATTCAAATCTTTTAATAATGTCAAGAATATTTATAATTTTGAAGAGATGAATTAATAAACAAACTATATTCGAGTTTACAGTGTTAGCAAAATGTTCGATATCATAAACAGAGCTAGCAATAATCTAACTGGTATGCAAAGTAGAAACTAAAACTGTGCCATAAACATTTCAGAGCTGTGTGTGTTTTATTTCTTATCTTTAATGCTGGGCTTGGTCACAATCTAATGTTTTTTAAAACCTCATTGCTGTGATTTAGTGGTGGAATACTGACAGGTTAATTTATTTTCACACACATCTTTTTAATAAACAAACCAGAAAGTGTTTAGACACATAACACCAGTTAATGTTTGAAGTCTTTCTTTAATAGCACATATAATAAACCTAGCTTTAAGAGCTAGAAACTGTTTTTTACAATTCACAAATTGTTCAACTTCACAGTTAGTGTTAGAACTGTATATTTTAACATTTGTAAATAGACCACACTTTACTCTCTTAGTACACATCTTCTGATGTTATCTTTAGTTACTAAATCCTTGCAGTCTTTCCTTGTTTTTAATTATCATGTATTTTCTCATCATTTGGTAATTGGTTCTGTAAAAATAATAATGCTTAAGTGTTTTTCCTTTAGCTCCCCCCATCCCCAAAAGAAAAAAAACAATAACAACAACGTATCCCTGAACAGCTTCTTCTGCCTCAGTTCTCTTAAATGCCTGCCAACTGATATAACTGAAATCTGAATTGTTTTGGCAAGTTGTTTGTTTTTACAGTACATATTTCAGTTGACAGTTTGCTGTTCTATTAAAATCATTCAGTTTCCCACAATGTATTAATACATTTTTCATTCGTTAATAAATTAACAAACCAAGGTCTTTTCACTATGTAAACGTAAATGCTTTTTTACACTTTCATTCCTAATAAAACTTTTACCACAGACATCACATGTAAAAGGTCTCTCTCCACTGTGAAGTGAATGATGACGTCTTAATGTTGTACTTTTTATGAAACCCTTTCCACAAATGTCGCAAACAAATGGCTTTTCTCCAGTGTGAATCAACTTGTGATGTCTTAAGCTTCCCATATGTCTATATTTCTTTCCACAAATGTCACAAACAAATGGCATTTCTCCAGTGTGAATCATCCGATGATGCTTCAGTGATTCACAGTGAGTAAATTTCCTTTCACAGAAATCACAACTGTATGGTTTCTCACCAGTATGGACAAACTGATGCCTTCTGAGTTTTGAACTACTTATAAACCTTTTCCCACAAACATCACAAACAAAAGGTTTTTCTCCAGCATGGACAAAATTATGTTCTGTTAACTGAGAAACATGTCTAAAGCTTTTGCCACACACATCACAAAGAAATGGCTTTTCTCCAGTGTGAGTTCGAATGTGCGATTTTAGGTTTCCACTAATTGAAAAACATTTTCCACAGAAATCACACCCATATGGTTTTTCTCCCGTATGAGTTAGATAGTGCTTTTTTAGATCCCCTTTTCTTATGATTTTTTTTCCACATATTTCACATACAAAAGGTTTTTGGGCTTCATGGACAAAACTATGTTCTTTTAAGTGAGTAATAAGTCTAAAAGTTTTCCCACATATTTCACAAACATATGGTTTATCTCCAGAGTGAATCTGGATATGAAGTTTCAAATTTCCATTAACTGAAAAACATTTTCCACACACATCACATTGAAAAGGTTTTTCTCCTGTATGAGTTAAATAGTGTTTTTTCAAATTTCTTTTGTTTTTAAATCCCTTTTTACAAAGGTCACATTCATGTAGCTTTTCGTTCACACTAGAGCTTGTAGGTACGGTAATAGTAAAATCACAGTGTTCAACATTCATTCTTCATTTGTGCCTGTTACAATTATTTTTGGTCTTGTCAGAACATCTGCATATGAGAGCCCCTTTGCAATTTAATTACATGTCTGAATCTGCATGAAAAGAAAATGTTTTACAACTTGAATATTGCTATAATAAACTAATGTTAAAAGTTAACATAGTTAAAAACTGACACTATGTATTGCTTTAAAATGGAAGGAATGTAGTGCTAGGAAAATTGAAATAAGTAAAATAGTTCATGTGCATATATAAAACATTACAGGAGTGAAAAATAACTAAAACGTAATGTATATACAGAAATCACATTATGAACTTCTAAATATCAAGAATTTCTATAGTTTAACCACGGTATATCTACAAATATTTAACAATCTATTGAAACTTATTGCTTGACAATGTTATTGATTTATGCAATAAAGCCTTTTCTTAGTGTTAACAGTAACACATAAAACTTTTAATTGCAGTAAATAATATGGGTAATTCATAATTCTGTCATCTCAGTATATTAATAAATGACTGAATAAATTTTATCTATTTAAAGGTTTGACTATATATATGTATGTATATATACATATACACACACACACATATATGTACATATTTATGTGTATCACTATCTCTTTGATTTACAAAACATGAAACAAATATTCAATAATTTAGAATGTGTTTTTATGTTTTAATCTGTTAAAAGTGTACGAGTATCACACCTTACTCAACTCACATTCAACAAAACTGTTGCATAAGTTGAGCACATTGGATTAATTATTACAAATACAGTGGTAGAACACAGTTACCAATCACCTGGATTTCATTTGAAAATAATGATATAAAATATCCTAGCTTTCTTACCGTTTACTTCCTTAAATTGTTCAAAATATTTTAAAAAACGTATCATTCAAGTAACTATAGCAGCAGGACTGCACTGTTAGGGGGAAGGCGGATCATTCTATGTTTATTTTTTTATTATTATATTTCGTTGACTTATTTAGTTTAAAGTTTGATTTTATTATTTGCTTTTATAGCTATAACCTTTATATCGTAATACTTTCTCATGGAAGATTATGCCGTTTCAGAAGCTGAATACAATTTACAAGTACTTTTATTTAATATCGTAATTTTACTATTCATTAACTTTCAGTTTTAACTTTTAGCTTTTGCTATACTAGCGTTAATAAGTAAACAGTAATTACGCCTAAAACTAAAAGCTGGGCATAATTTTGCCACAATCGTAAGTGATAAAGAACAAAACTTATATAACAAAAGGAAATTATTTAAAATTTTTCTCTCACCTTTCTTGCAGATCAGTATTTAGACGAAATACACTGAATACCGTGTTTTTAGCAAAACACTTTAATTCAACAAAAGGAACTTAAACCTTGTGACATATAACTCCAAAACAATTATTTTTATTAAGTTCATCCCTCGATTTATTGGCATAACTTTAAGATATATTGTATAACAAGTACTAGGCTCACAATCGATTAGTTCACAATTATCAATCAACGCCACGGTGCGATAGTTTCCTAAATCAAATATCGAACACATGTTTGAAGCACAACTGCACTAAATACAATGGCTGGTAGACAGTGCGAACAGTTGATCTAAATTTAACGTTGTGTAAAGCTGTTCATAAAATAAAGTGGGTTAGCTGTCTCTGTGATTAAACAAACATGAAACATTATATTTAATTAATAATTTAAAAAGAGGTAAAACTAAAAGAAAAAAGTTGCTGAAGGAATTGCAAAACAACTTACTATCTTAGAAAAAGAGAAAGTATTACATGCAAGGCCTAGCATGGCCAGGTGGTTAAGGCACTCGACTCGTAATCCGAGGATCGCGAGTTCAAATCCCCGTCACACCAAGCATGCTCGCCCTTTCAGCCGTGGGAGCGTTATATCAATCCCACTATTCGTTGGTAAAAGAGTAGCCCAAGAGTTGGCGGTGGGTGGTGATGACTATCTGCCTTCCCTCTAATCTTACACTGCTAAATTAGGGACAGATAAATTAGCGCAGATAGCCCTCACTCTAGGGGAGTAGCTTTGCACGAAATTCAAAACAAACAAATTACATACAATGTTTCATTATTTTTTATATCAAAGCCACATTGTCCACCTATCTGGCTAGTGTTGCAAGTTCGTAAACCTACAGTTATCCCACCGAGCTTTTAGATGTAATAGGTATTCATAGAAGTTCATCTGTGATGTTCAATTGCGCTTATCATGTGACTACCACAGTTCACGGCTCACTTCACTGAGCTGTCACCAATGAGACGAGGCTAATTCAGCCAGAAGGAATAACTTACGCGTTGCAGATGACTGACTACTGTGCTTCGAACTTTTAGTCTACTAGTGTCTTCATCGCAATGTTACTTTTGATACCTAATCACTTTGTCTCACTTATTAATGCACAGATTTATGTGGATCAACAACGGTAAAATGCAACCGCTCCAGCTATTCTGGTAGACTGTGAAGTACATCTATACTGAGTGAATGGCCACAATTATATATATCCAACAGGTGCTGCACTTCTCTTTCGTGTATCAGGAAATTCAGAGAACAACTAGTAGATTGTTGTTCAAATGCACATTATGCCATCATGGCTTATGATAGGTGCTTATCCCTATAGGTTCGTACATACAAATTCTGAAATATCGTTTGATTTTAATAGCTTTGAAGACTGCTAGTTGTATTACAGGTCATCTACCATGCCTTTATTTTTCGTAATAATGTTATTGCACAGTTTCCTACACTTATAACTTATCGTACAAGTGCATCTGTCAGTTTGTGACTTTTTTGCTTCCCTCTTTCCTTTGCTGCATATTCCAGTGACACAGCGATATGTCTGCGGACTTACAACGCTAGAAACCGGGTTTCGATATACGTGGTTGGCAGAGCACAAATAGCCCTTTGTGTAGCTTTGTGCTTAATCACAACAACAGCAACCCTTTGCTTCATGGTAAATATCACCCAAACTACCACTTGATCTTTTTATTGCAGTTATTGAAGTTTCCAATTAGTTGTTTGTATTTTTTATCCATATATAGAGTAGTCACCTGCCACGCGATAGGCCATCACTCGTCGTATGCAATGGCTCTGACCATTACATGATATCTATGATCTTAATGTTCAATGAATGAATAATTTCATAATTTAATCAGATCATCCATAGGCCATTTCATATAGTCAACTCGAATAGTAAATTTCTCACCTAACACTAAGTATAGTAAAGATTTTACAAATATTACAAGTGGAATGTATCGGCATTTAATGGCTACTAGCATAGGGTTAAAAAAATGTAAGCTCATGTTTCACATAGTTATGTTTCAGTGACAATAATATCTTTAACTCCACCATCATTAGTTTCCTGGATAAATCAAATGCCTTTGTGAAAATAATCTTGGTGACTTTGAATTAAAACATAATGTGGGGCCTGTGAATGGTTGCTCACATATTCCTGTCTATCCAAAGTGTTTCTGCCTTAGTTAATGTAATTGGAGAACTTGTCTACAAACCACCAGAAGTATGATGCAAAATGTGTTTCTAGCACTTTTGTGCTAGAATTCTTATTTGTTCTGTAACTAAATCCAGTATTTTTTTACAATTACATTTTGTTGCCGGATCATGGGATATTCAAAAAATGTCTACTACATGAATAAGAATTTCCACTTCAATACATACTAATACACATTTCCAAGATTCATTTTTAAGCCTGTAACTTTGATAAGCTGAAACACTGCTATCAAATTCTTAGTATTACCCTGAAAAACATGCAACTAAATGTCAAAATATCATCATTTAAATGTTCAGCCTCTCAAGAAATGGTTAATATGTAACACGGACTGAGTTACCTTGAAAAAAAAATTCATAAAATCTCAATGGGGTGCAAATAAAGCACATATAGACATTTTGTTCAGCCTATTAGTAACTGAAAGACAGATTCGCAAGTTGAACCAATGGGAACCTTCCAGCATGTCCATACACTCATCTGTTCTCAAGAAGGAAAATGTGTGCAACCATGTTCACTCACCTGAAGTCCAAGCATTTCTTTGGTGTCTCCTTTCTGATGAGCTGTAGTGCTATAACAAAAGGCCTTGTCGGTACTGGATACGTCAGATATAGTTCATTTCACGTGTTATTACATATTGTGGTTTACTATCACATATTAAAATAAGTAGTATCAATTCTGAGTTACACAAATATTGAGACAATTAGTGATAAAAGTGCTTGTTCATTTCTTTTGTTGTTACGCGTAAAGTTGTAGGTTTGACTGTTTTTGCTGTATCTACTGCAGGAGGCGAACTTTTTAAAAGCTCTCAAGATTATCGCTTAGCAACCAAGCAGCAAGTTGATAGTAAGAAATCACAAAAACACAAGAACAAAATTGTAGTATTTATTTGATTATAAAATTCTCAAGCTGGATTTTATGAATCTAGTGACCAACAAGTAAATTTTGGTATTACAGAAACATAACAAATAAAATAAAAGTCTTCAAATCAGTGTTCGGGGAAGGATATACGTTAAAACTAATCCGTTGAATAAATGTAAACAATAATACAAATTCCCACTGAATAAAATAATTAAACAAGGTGGATAATGATGTAAACTGTTTGTTTGTTACTTAAATAAAGCCATATTGAGCTATCAGTTATTTCTACAGAGGTGAATTGAACTCCGGATTCTAGCCTTGTAAGCCAGTAAACTCACCGCTATCTCACCTGGAGACCTCCTGTTCCTCCTATGTTGTTCTTATTTGTTGTTGTAGTAAAAAATGGATCTTCCCTTACCACAGAGGTGGGCAACTCCATGGCCGCTGGCCACATGTGGCCAGTGGATAGAACAGTTGTGGCCAGTTCGAGTTTAGGAATCAACTTTTTCCATTATTTATTTTTTTATCCCAAATTTGGTAATCAACAACTGCACTGCCTCATGTCATCGTTCATGTCGCACGCTTTATCACTGCCACAGACTCCGCCCAGTTTGTAACGTCAGTCTAGATTAGATGTTTGTTATCGAGTGTGTGTTGTTTTGCATGCGTCTGCAAATATATTTTTATTCTGCAGCTTTTACATGTTTAAATATATTTTGTTTTTAATCCCATGATATAGATAAGTGGATAATTTTAAAACGACAGAATCCAGATAATGGTGAACACTTAGAAAATAAAGGCAATTTAATTGATTCTATAATTACTGCTGAAAAAAGAATGACGCGTGACTGGAAAAACGTGAAACAAGAATTTAATAAAAATTGGGAGTTGAAATTCGTAATGATTGAAGTAAATAATAAACCAGTGTGTCTTTTGTGTAACAAAGCTTTTAGAAATAATAAAGTATACAACCTTAAACAACACTTTAACAATTTTCACAATGAATTTAATGTAAATTTTTCAATTGATAGCAAAAATCGTATGAATGAAATTAGCCATCTGAAAGCAAAACTTCATAAATAAAAGTTAGGCCTAAAAATATTTTTATCACTGATAGAACTAGCTACGTTAGCTAGCTATAAAGTAGTTTGGATTTTAGCTCAAAAAAGAAATCATTTTCTGATGCTAAAATAGTAAAAGAAATATTGATTGTGGTCACTGAAACTCTGTTGGAGAATTATAATTCAAAAATAAAATATAATATTCTTCAAAGGGTAAATAATTTGCAATTAGATCGAAGAACAATTGTCCTCAGAATGCTAGACTTAGTGAAAGACATAGAAAAACAGTTGCTTGAAGAACTAAAAACTGTTTGTATTTTTCTTTAGCACTAGATGAGTCAACAGATGTTAGTGACACTGTACAGTTGATATTTTGGGTTCGATATGTAACTTCAGATCTTCAAGTGAGGAAATAAATGCTTGAGTTTTGTTTAATACGAGATTGAACATGTGAAAAATACATATTTGAAAAAATCTTGAAATGTCAAAAAAATTTAATCTGGATTTTAAAAACCTGTTTTTCTCATAACAGACGGTGGTTCCGTCATGACTGGGAAAAAATTAGGGTTTGTTTTCTTTTGAAGCAGCATTTAATTGAAAATAATGTGAAGTCCACGCTGCCATCTTTCCATTTAATTTTGCACCAGGAAAAGTTATGTGCTCAAATGTCTGAAAGTGATGAATTGAAAAATTTGATGGTCATTGTGGTAAAAATTGTGAATTATATTAAAAGTTGAAGCTCTTTCATCCATCGACAGTTTGTTGAGTTTTTGAAGAAAAGCAGTGATTGTACTTTTGATGATCTTATTGATTTTGCAAATGTAAGATGGTTAAATAGAGGAAAAGTCTTGGAACGATTTACTTCCTTATGTCTTGAAATAAAAGAGTATCTTGTTGAAAAAGGTAAGATTGAAAATTTCCCTGAAATTGAAACTTTGTCATGGCAGTGTGATTTTCACTTTCTGTGTGACATGATGGCTCATTTGAATAATCTGAATATGAAGCTTCAGGAAAGAGGTAAAATAATAAGCGAGCAATCACAGTCTATTCATTAATTTCAATTACAAAAGATTGATTTGACACATTTTACAAAGTTGAATAGTTTTCTAGAAAATAATAAGGACTATGATTTCTCTGATGGTAAAAATGATCTCTACGTAAACTGGATCAAAAATCTATCTTAAAGATTTGAATCACGTTTCTCCGAATTAAAAAAATTGAAATTGATATTGATGCTTACCCTGCAAAGTATAGAACACATAAAAGGTAAACAAAAATGTTCTTTTAGAGAGATGTAGCTCACTATTCTGATAAATGACAGACTGCCAAATTTAAAGCCAGCAATTTCAAAATTATTTTCCATGTTTGGATCTACATGGGTGTGTGAGACAACATTTTTTTCGCTAGATCTTCTTAAGTCTAGATACATATCTCGGCTCACTGACATAAATTTAGAGGCAGAGCTAAGATGCTCATTGAGCATATATATTAAGCCAAATTTCACGAAAGTTGTTTATGAAAACCCCATCAATTTTCACATTCAAGATTAGTTGAACTGCAATTATTTTGATTAAACGAACATCTTTCAATTTTTTTTCTTGAATAGTGTGGCCAACGTTATTTTTATTAGCCTGAGTTGTGATCACTGTAAAAAATAAGTTGCTCACCCTTACCTTACCAGTTTGCAACTCGAAAAACAAAGGAAACTTTTTTTTTTAAATTTCGCGCAAAGTTACACGATGGCTATCTGCGGTAGCCGTCCCTAATTTAGCAGTGTAAGACTAGAGGGAAGTCAGCTAGTCATCACCACCCACCGCCAACTCTTAGGCTACTCTTTTACCAACGAACAGTGGGATTGACCGTCACATTATAATGCTTCCACGACTGTTTGGTGCGACCGGGATTCAATCACGCGACCCTCAGATTACGAGTCGAACGCCTTAACACATTTGGCCATGCCGGGCCTAACACGGGAAACACAGAATATAAAATGTAACAATGAAATTAATATAGTAGTTTTTGTAACATTGCAAAAATAATATGAAAGCATAAACACATTCTTCAAACGAAATACCTTTCCATACTTATCTGTTACAACAAGCTCTACTTAAATATAAAAAAAAAGTAGCGCCACCATACACTTTTATTTGCTTACAGCTATGAGAAACTATCAGAGCTAAAAATCCCTTGGCCTAGATATTTGTTACTGTAAATTTACCAATAAAAAGTGTTAAAACTTATTTATGTAAGAGTAATTTTCAGACTTTTCTTTTTAAATGCATGATGGCAGATTCTTCCTACCAATGACTTTAAGAAGATATTTGCCCTGTTGGAGAGTTCTCTTGCTTGTTAGCATGTTTTTTATGTTAATTTTAATGTTTAGATTTTGTTAACGATAATATAATAAAAATCATTATTACATATTTAAGGGGAAAAGCTCAAAAGTGAAACAAGATTTAAGGACCGAGACTTGAATTTATATATATATATTTACTTAATTAAACATTTGTTACTACTATGTGGGCCGGCATGGCCAAATGTGTTAAGGTGTTCGACTCCTAATCCGAGGGGCGCGAGTTCGAATCCCGGTCGCACCAAACATGCTCGCCCTTTCAGCCATGCGTGCGTTATAATGTTACGGTCAATCCCATTATTCGTTGGTAAAAGAGTAGCCCAAGAGTTGGCGGTGGATGTGATGACTAGCTGCCTTCCCTCTAGTCTTACGCTGGTAAATGAGGGACGGCTAGCGCAGATAGCCCTCGAGTAGCTTTGCGCGAAATTCAAAAACAAACAAATTACTACTATTTAATGGTTTTCTTACAAATTTAATGATAACAACAGAAGAAAAAAGTTTGTTCGTACTGATGATTAGGATAATAATTTTAGAGTTATATAATTTTTGACTGCATTGAAATTTATGTATATTTTGTTCTGAAAGGTTTCTAGCTGATAATTTTGTTTTGAGAATTGCAACTGCAGATTTATTCATATTTATCCACAGATGGCAGGACTTGAAGTTGAACTCTCTTTTAACTGGTTTGATTTTGAATTTCGCACAAAGCTACACGAGGGCTATTTGCGCTAGCCATCCCTAATTTAGCAGTGTAAGACTAAATGGAAGGCAACTAATTATCACCATCCACCGCCAACTGTTGTGCTACTCTTTTACCAACGAATAGTGGGATTGACCATCACATAATAACGCTCCCACAGCTGAAAGGGCGAGCATGTTTGGCGCGACGGAGATTCGAAACCGCGAACCTCAGATTACAAGTCGAACGCCTTAACCCACCTGGCGATGAGGACTGCTCTTTTAACTGTGTACGTGTGTTTTCATATAGCAAAACCACATCGGACTATCTCCTGAGTCCATTTTAACTGTGCGTTTGTGTTTTCATACAGCAAAGCCATGTTGGGCTATCTGCTGAGTCCACCGAGGGGAATTGAACCCCTGATTTCAGCGTTGTAAATCAGTAGAGTTACTGCTGTACTTGCGGATGACTCTCTTAGCTGAAAAATCAGCATGTTCGTTGATTTTACCGCATTTATAAGAAACATTTATTCACAACAATTTCAATAGCAATTATCTAAACCATAAAATAATAATTACAAACTTCTCTACAATATCAAAACGTAATATGTGTCTAAATATTTTATTATTCTCGCAGAATGTAATGAATTATTCTACAGAAAATGAAAACAGAAATTAATTTAAATAAATATTGATGTGAAATGGACAAAATCTCTCTATATATTAATTTTCTACTGAAGAACCATAAATTTAAATATAATGAATGATCTAAGGCGCTTCATAATATGAGTTTTGATTAAATCTTGCTCACCTGTGAAGTATACCAGTGATAAATTACATAACTGTAAGATAAATAATACATGTAATATACTGGATTATTTGGTCATGAGCCTACACAAAGAATAAAATCAAAGTTGAAGATTAAAACGACATTGTAAATTTATATTTGTACGGTTATTGCGACTATTAGATGCAAAACTCAAATACTAGAAAGAGTTTTACAAATTTTCGTCAGACCGTGAAAACTTATGGTCAACGAAAATATAATATAGTATCACTGTAAACGTTCTAAAGATGACATGTTGTTAAACGCATTTTGAAATTTATAACAAAAGACTACAATTAAAACGAGGTAATTATAGCATGCGCGATGTTTAAAACTATAATTATATATATATAATTATAGCTGTTATTACGGAAGGAAGGGCTGTGAAATGAATACCATCATGTTTACCGTTGAGTTACTTTGTTACTTGAACTGTATTTAACTGTTTACCCCACATTCACCACTTTCTGCTGATGACACTCACTAATGAATTTGACTATATTCAAATGAGTTTCGTGGTCGTTTAATTTGATTTCTTCTCGTGAAACTACCAGCAACTATATCTTCTATTCATGTTAACAAATTAGACACGCAGGAGTTGGTCACATGGTTGTATGTCACTCTCTCTTGAAGCGGCTCTGCTTTCTGTCTTTTCCCAATTTAATTTATACATAAAAAAGCACTAAATATGAAAAACTGACGAAACCGATAGATACATAAAGCATATGATGAATGGTATTATGTGCAGTTATCATTCTTAGAGCAACAAGTATTAGATGACCAATCAACCGACCAAATAAACAAGAGGGAAACAAATGCCCATAAATTATTACTTAAACATGCATATGTGAAATAAAACAAAATAAATGTGACATCAGGTTTTCCTCAAACAAATTGGATCTCGATCTACAAATTCTCACTTTGTTAATATAATTAAATTGTTTTATTTCGTGTACCTGTTTGAATGTATTTACAGTTGAGATTACGTGTATGGACGAAGACATTCTTGGATTCTGGGGGTACTTACAATGAGATGGCTGTAAGGCGAAACGTCAAATTCGTAATACGTTTCGCATTGTCAGTAAATGTCATGCTTAAGTTCTTATGAGCACTATATATTTTTATTAAGTCGAAGATTACTTTTAGAATAAAACTAAAATTAATGAGAGTATGGTGTTCTTTATTCAGCAAGTAACCACTTTGATAATTTCTTTTTTTTTCAGGGGGGGGCAGAGTTGTAGAAGTTCTAAACACTTGAAAGTTTCGTGTGTTGGAAATTTGCCATCTTACATCATTAGAAACAATCCGTCTGTGATGTAGTTTAACGATACTTTACTTCAGTTAGATAACACTGAGTTATTTAGATAGGAGACAACAGGAAAATGTATAAGTGATAGTGAAGTTACACATGCATTTTTACTACAGACCCGATATGACCAGATGGTTAGGATACTTGACACGCAATTTGAGGGTTACGGATTTTCAACTACGTCCCACAAACGTTTTCATCCGTGGAGGGTGTTTTAATGGTACACTCAGTCCCATTATTCATTGGTAAAAGAGTAGCCAAAGACTTGTCATTGGGTGATGATGACTCCTTGCCTTCCCTCTAATCTTTCACTGCAAAATTAGAGACGGCTGGCGCATATATCCTTTGTGTAGCTTTGTGCAAAATTCAAACCAAACTTTCAATATATTCAAGCATGCGATATGCTCGAGTTCTGTTAACTGTGGAATCTTTATCAGTTTCAACATTTTCATATCCATTTGTAACAAGGTTGATTATAGTATTTCACTGTGAGTTTGTATAACTGATTTCGCTGTTGCTTTCTTTTTCACAATATATTTTTTCTTTCGGATATACGCGCAAAGTTACACGAGAGTTAACTCTCTTGTTGTTCACAGTTTTGAACTAATAAGCTGAAAGCTGGTTCTGCATGGCCAGATGAATAAGGCGCTCTGCTCGTAATTTGAGGGTCGCGGGTTCAAATCTCCTGTCACACCAAAAACGCTCGCCCTTTCAGCCGTAGGGGCGTTATAATGTGACGGTCAGTCCCACTATTTGTTGGTAAAAGAGTAGCCCAAGAGTTGGCGGTGGATGGTGATGACTAGCTGCGTTCCCTCTAGTCTTACACTGCTAAATTAGGGACGGTTAGCGCAGATAGCCCTCGTGTAGTTTTGCGCGAAACCAAAAACAAACAAACAAACAAACTGAAAGCTCAATCGTAAGTAATGCTTTGATTTTGCCGTTGGCAGGATAACAATTTATGTTTTGTTTGAGGTAGTTTGGTTCAGGTAGTTAGTGTAAACAGTCAAAGCATAGAGGGAAAAACAACAGTGATTTCTTTTCGCTTGACATGTTGTTTGAGGATTTCACTGATAGTATGTATCTTTCAGTCCTTTATCCGCACAGACAATGAATTTATATTTTGTGTATACGTTTTGAACAAAGAGTAAAATTAGAAAAATAGTTATTCTAATTTTATTTTTGTTGTTTGTCTGCTGTTGAGTACAAAGCTACACGGGTATCAAAATTAGATTTTCAGCGTTAATAGCTCCAAGAGTTGTCGCTGAGATGCCTGGGGCAATTTTTTGTTTTATTTTCTGTAATTCAGTTTTCGATAGTAGAGTATTCGCTTAAAAAAGGAACGATAATAAGATATTCAGTTCGACTTCTCAAATTAACGCTCATTTCATTTGTCAGAGCCTCCCTTCTCCGCGAAATGAAGCGACTGAAGCCCGTCAGTTTATTAATGAAATTACTATCGAAAGAATAAAACTAACCATTTTGTGGAATGGCAGTGGAATGGTTTGGTTTCTTGGAATTTCGAGCAAACCTACACAAGAGCTATCTGCGCTAGCGGTCCCTAATTTAGCAGTGTAAGATTAGAGGGAAGACAACTGGTCATCACCACTTACCGCCAACACTTCGGCTACTCTTTTATCAATGAATAATGGGATTGACCGTCACATTGTAATGTCCCCACGGCTGGAAGGGAGAGCATGTTTAGTGTGACCGAGATTCGAACCCACGACCCTAGGAGTACGAATCGAGTGCTTTAACCACCTGGCTATGCTGGGCCGGAATGGTAGTGAGGTGGCTCTTAGGAAATCTTATTGAAAGTAAAAAGTTATAAACCTGAAACTTTCGAATGTATATATTTCATTGTACAGAATAAATTTTGGTTTATTTTATTCACAACATTTCATTTTTTTTATTTTACGAAGACTGGTTTTACAGACTGACAAACAAAAAGTATTGTTGTTATAATATTTTATAATAAGTACAATAATATATTAAAAGTTTAATTTTTTCGATCACTGGATTTTGTTTTATAAAATACATAGAGGTCATTACTTAAAGTAATTCAAAATAAATAATTATTTGTTTGGCAGTTTGTTCAATCTTTAGGCAGTTAGGCTTATTTTACTTTATTTGGTTTATTCTTGAACAAATATTTATGTTTAAAGAATGGAAGTTTAAATAAAGAAATATTACAGAACTATTAAGGTAAGTGTCTTTAAGTCATATTTAACACCATTTTGTGATAATTATTAAAAGGGTTAAAGTAGGGAGTCTTATAAAATTAAAATTAGTGTGGTTTTATTTCTAGTACAACTCACAAAGCTATTTGATTATCTAAATATTCGAATGATTGCCTAATTTAACATGATTTTGTGATACTTGTTTAAAAGGTGGAGGTTGGGTGTCTTAAAATTGTAGAAATGTAGCGTGGTTTACTTCTGTTATACGGCTCTTATATATATGTGCCTAAAGATTAATATGAGTGACTGCTTTTCCACAACTAGCTGCAAAACAACTAAAAGTAGTAAGAATTGAAGGTTAAGCCTCAACTGGTAATTCCTAATTGGTTCTCTGTGATAGTTAATTGTTCGATATTGCGTTTGAATAATGTATAATAAATGGAACATCCAAAACGCTTTTGGGAGCTGTTACCACAGATATTTTTCATTATGATTTTTTAATGCTAAGAACTGGTAATGGACAATTTTTTTTGCTTTGTACGTATTTAATTATTTTTCTCTTTGTATATATGTGTAATTATCGTTATTTTTGCGCTCTGTATATATATGCAATTATTCCTTTTTTCCTCGCTTTGTATATATGTGTAACAATGTTTTTCGTAGTTTATATCGCGTTCCTTTTCGTCACGATTCATTGTACAGTTCATTTTTTGTCGTAAATAAATTCAAAATAGACAACCTTTTGTTGCTCCAGCCTAGTTACCCATGGAATGAAAGAGAACAAGCTGGTAGAAGTAACTAGCAAAAAAGAAAAATGTTCTCGAAGATTAATGTACTCAAATCTTGTCTAAAAGAATTTAAAGTATCATAACTACCGTAGAGTCCTTCATGATAAATCCTAATTGTAAACGTTTTGGTTTTGTGTAATATTAATTTTGTTATACAGTGCTGATTTTATCGCTTATTTATAAATTAACGTTATGAATAATAATAATAAAAGTGTTACTTTATAAATATAAATAGATTTTTAGATATATACGTTCTCATGAACAGTAATTATTATTATGTGAACTAGGTTAAGGAAGTGAATTATAATTATTGTTAACTTCATTAAAGTAATTTACAAGTTAGGTTTTTAAGAGTAAGAATTAAACACACCAAATGTTATTTACAGTTATAATTTATTATTTATCATTTTCTGAATGTATGAAAATAAAGCAATTTTGAATTACCCATTCGCATCGCACAGATTTATTTATATACTGTAAAACTGTATTTAAAACGTAAATTCAGTTTTCAGCACAAAAATGAAATGATGCAATATGGATAATGCCCAGTTGTGTTATTTCACAGTGTCTATGAGGTATCGTCTACTGTTTTAAGCGATAAAACAGTTGACTTGATTTGAGTTGATTTCACGTATTTTTGTGTGGAACATCACACCATGCTATTATATATTGCTATCACTAATTTTTAACAAGACCTTTCAAGGAAAGCAACTTTTAGGGAAGTAATACGCAGATCAGGATACTAGAAACATGACGTTATGAAGTAAATTTAAGGATGGCAACGTGTGACAAAAAGTGGAAAACTTCAGTGATGCTAGATGACACTTTCGTTATGGGCTGGCCTTGTGAAAGAGTCTGGAAGTAGGAGTGTAATTTCATATTTGTTTTTATATTTTATATTATGTTCATGTCTTCGGACTTACAATGCAGAATCCTGGTTTCGATACCCGTGGTGGGAAGAGCACAGAGAGCCTTTTGTGTAGCTTTACACTTAATTTCATAACAACAGCTTCAGCTAAGCAGACTGAGATTGCATTCGTTGCTTTATGCCACTAGCGCTAGTGTTAGTCTTCAACGTAAAACTTGCGAGACAGAACAAGGAATTGCCGGCAGTGGTTGTTAGATGCTCGCGTTGCGAGCACTCGTCAAGCGTTCACTACTGCACTTGGCATACCTGCTTTTTTTCTTTTTTGAGTTCTTTTTCAGCGAGGAATAATGGCGAAATACGATATTTCTTGAAAGCCATTTTAAGAGTTTTTTTTTTCTATATATATTCGTACCACTAAAAAAATACTTACTATTTTTATTCGCCTATAAATGTTGGGGTGCTGAACATTTTAATTAAAAAAAAAAGACAAAGATGTTGGATGAAATTTTGAGGACCAGAATAAAACAAAACATTGGCCATTATTAATAATTGACTAGAGCAGTGGTTCCCAACTAGGGGTGCGAGATAACATTTCAGTTATTTTTTTTTTGGCCCGGCATGGCCTAGCGCGTAAGGCGTGCGACTCGTAATCTGAGGGTCGCGGGTTCGCGCCCGCGTCGCGCTAAACATGCTCGCCCTCCCAGCCGTGGGGGTGTATAATGTGACGGTCAATCCCACTATTCGTTGGTAAAAGAGTAGCCCAAGAGTTGGCGGTGGGTGGTGATGACTAGCTGTTTTCCTCTAGTCTTACACTGCTAAATTAGGGACGGCTAGCACAGATAGCCCTCGAGTAGCTTTGTGCGAAATTCCCAAACAAACAGTTATTTTTTGTTTATATTAAGGGTGTACTATCCTATATATTCAAAAATTGTGGTACGAGATTTTCAAAGCTTTTAAATTTAAATTGGTTTATGAACATTTGAACATTTCAAATTCAAAGAAATTTCATTTCATGCATGGATGAAAATTTCTCTTTTTGTAGGCCATGTAGGGTTTATGCAACTTTTAGTTTGTTGTAATATTTTTTCTTTTCCAAATGTTTCATTTTTGCTTATATATCATTAAAATCTAATTTATAAAAATTTGTTTTGGCCACCTTCACCTTTATTCTTAAATAAATAATTACTGTGAGGGGTGCGAGAACATATTAAAATATTTTAGGGGCGTGGGGCATAAAAAAGGTTGGGAACCACTGGACTAGAGTAATAGTTATACATTTTGTTTACATAATAAGAAAATATGTAAATAAAAAAGTACAGCTATTTTGTTTGCACTTTTCTTAATATTTTGACTACAAAAGTACCACTTTGTTTGATATATATGATAACATTTTGGTTAGATAAACAGTAAAATTATACAAGTCAAATTAGTAGAACCTTTTAAAAGTTAGAAAACATACTAAACTAAGATACTGAGAATTCCAAGTATTCTCTATTACGGTGAGTGAACCAGGACTGTGAACCTTGAAATTTAATGATACCGGATAAAGAAAATAACTTTATCAGAAAAGGTGTAACAGTTATAAACATCCAACACTTTAACAGTTTTGTAAGTATCCAGGTACAAGTAATTAATCTAATGATATAGCATGAAACAAAAATAGTCGCATGGCAAGAGAATCCTTAACGGGCTAGATCTTGGCACTCTAGGTTGCTGGTTTGTGACAGGGCTGTGTTGTCCAAACTTGTATACTTTGTAACTAGGGGTACGCTAAAGAGAAACGATCGAATCTTATTTGTTGAAACAAAAGTTCTCTTAGAATCGACAGCAGGTACTGTTGAATAGCCACCTTTTCTCAACTCCTATAATTTCAAAATTATGGAGGGCTATGCGCAGATAGCTCCTGCGTAGGTTTTGCGCGACATACTGAAACAAAACACATGCAGACCACCAGAGGCAAGCATGTGAGCGAGTTGGCGAGAGGACATCCGGAATTTGTAAATAAGCCTCAGAGCTAGCCGAAAGGTATATTTAGATATATAACTGATTATACTAATTAGTTGACCAAATAAAAAATAGTTATTATTAAACATTAATTTAAATAAAATAATGAATTGAAACTGTACACATTCAGACATGATTGTGTAATTGTAACTGTAAATAGCTACTGACAAATAACTTTAACGATTACACTAGTCTGTTCACACTTGTAATCACGTAAGTGGAATGAAGTCGAGGGTTCATTTTGCTAATAAGCAGAAATATTATACTGTGGGCTGTCTGTGCTATGCCTACCAAGGGTAAAGAAATCCATTTTTTTTTTGTTATACGTTCTCAGACTTTTGATTTAAACTTTGATAAGTTTGGTGTTCGAGATACGGCACGAAATAAGTACCAATTCATGACCCGTGTCCACGAACTATTTTGAAGAGATACTATTGTAACTGGCAGTTAAGAGTAGTAACCGTAACACAGGTTATTTGAACTATTTCTATTAGTAATCTGAAACTTTATAATTTCGAAACTGAAAATTTCAGTTTTAGTAAACTTTTTGAACCTGAATATTTGATTAAAGACAATTTGTATCCTTGTTCAGGTCGTAACGTTCTCTATAGTAGTAAAAGGACATGTTTTTGTGTTTTTTTTTCACGGAAAATTCTGGCGGATGAATAAGTTTAGCAGCGTTAGTTAAAGAATAATAGAGAAGCGGGTAGATACGGCATACGTAAAAATACAACAGATGTTTAAGCAAGTCATATGATTCTTTACTAACTAAGCTTCGTTAGGTATGCAAATTCAAGTTCAAAAACTACAATTAAAAATTATAATTTCTTCCAGAAAAGTTGCTACAAATATACAATAACAATTAATAATGAATAGTTTTATAACAGACAAACTACTGAGCGCTTACATAACCACTCTGCCTTAAGTAACTAGTCAAGTACTCTCGCTAACGGCTATCGGCGGTGCTTTCAAGCTAGTCCAGGAACTCGTGAAGAGCCTGAGACTGCTTTGCGAATAAACAAAGCACCGAAGCACATGTGAAGCTTCATGTATTATAGCCAGTAAGTATCACCAGTGTTGTGTTTACTACTTCATTTATTACCATCTACTAAATAATTAAAATATATAATAAATACATTAAGTATAATACTGTAACTTACTGTTATTACAGTATAAATTTGTCTTGTTTAGTAAGTATCAAACTACGGCTAAAATCCTCCTCCCCCCGAAAAAAAAAAGATGCCTCTTGTGCATCTGGACAAGTTCTGCTTGTTTTAATCCACCATAATATACAAAAGAGGATCTTGCTAAAGTAAGTCAGCCCAATGGACAGACTTGTTTGTTTTTGAATTTCGCGCAAAACTACACGAGGGCTATCTGCGCTAGTAGTCCCTAATTTAGCAGTGTAAGACTAGAGGAAATAGAGCTTGTCATCACCACCCACCGCCAACTCTTTGACTTCTCATTTACCAACGAATAGTGGAATTAACCGGAACATTATAACGCCTCTACGCCTAGACTTGAAGGGGAATTGGGAGGCTTATGAAGAAAACAAATCAAAAGCCACCAGTGCCTATAAGTGGAAAAATAATTTAAGAAAGGTTAACGAAGAAATTGAGAAAAGTCGAAGATAACAGATACAGTTTGAAAATTCTGTGGTGCAGTACATGCTTAGATTTGCATTGGAGTGTGTGAGGTTTATAATAAAGTAGTCATGTTTCCTATGGGAACAATTTTAATTTTGTAATTTATATTAAGTCAAAGTGTGTGTAGAACTTTTGATGACAACCGTGAAAAGTCGAGTACATAGTGTTGTGTTAAATTATGGAACTTTTTAGAGTAAAGAAAGTTATAGCGGATAGTAGCAACCACGTATTTCTTGTATTTGCTTACAGATACATTGTCCAAATTATATAAAATGGTTATCAAATAAAACGTGTCTAGTTTGTAAAACACTTAAATATCAAGCTTTCATTAACGTAAAGCATTAATTTGTCATAATTTAAAAATTTTAATTCTGTTGTTGAAAAAACAAACCATCAGTGAAAAAACTGGAAGAAAAATGATGAAAATAGATGATTTTCATTCAATTCCGAGGGGTGGTTAAGTTCCATTCATAGTCAGCTATCTGCTGAAGTTCGTTTGGGTTTTAGTCTGATAAAACAGATACAGTGATGGGCTTAGAAGAGTGTTCACATAGAGGATCCTTTGGTTACGCAGTAAGTTATGTTATTAACTGTGATGTCTCTAGTGATGATGTTTAGGTCATAATCTTCCCATGCCAAGATCGGACATAGGATCTGGCGCTGAACTCCGTCTTAACTGGCACAAGTAGTTGAGAACAATAACTGCCACGGCTTCTATATTGGAGAAACAAGCAGAAAAATGGTTGGTTATGGTGTTTTATGGCACAAAGCAGAAAAAATAGAAATCACACTAAAAAAACACGTACACACAAAAAAACACCATCACACATTTTTGAACACTGCAAAACAAATAAACACAACATAATCATAGAAAACATCTAGATATTAATTAGGGAAACAAATATAAACAAACGCAAAATCAAATAAGCCCTACTTATACAGCAACTGAAACCAAAATTAAACCAATACAAAGGAACACCTTTATACTTATACTAATTAATAACCTAACATCCAACTGCAACGCCCCCTACAATCCCGTACTCGTTTATACTTTCGTCCCTAAGACAAGTGTCCATCAACGGTCACATTCAAATTCTCTCTTTCTTAACTTGAATATGACCTAGGAAGGTCGAAACGTTGTTATCTCCTTATCAAAAGTATTAATACTCATAACAGCCGTTATGAGATACATTTTTATTTTAAGTAGGTTTCTCGTAATCAAGAATCATTTGAACTTTGTCTGCCTTGAGAGAGACATAACCTCAACTTTTATTTGTTTCACTGTGCACAAACCTAGACAATGGACTATCTCTTCTGTGCCAACGACGGGTATCTAAACCAGTTTTAAAGCATTAATAGTCAATTACACTAATCACTGATCCATTGGAGGGAAGGCCTTCTCTTTTGATTCAATCATTAAACTTATGGGGATAAACAGAAACATACGTCTTGATGATGTAGTTTAGTAGGCATGTTCTTTGAACCTTTTCACTTTACCAGCTCAGCAAACTTCCAAAACTGTATGCTTGTAAATTAGTGTTTGTAGTGTGTTACGTATTATAATTTATTTAGGACGAGTGCCCGATTTATTATGTTACATACTTTACGTATTACTGTTTCAAATAACTGGAAAGTCTAAATTAAAAGTTAATTAAATGTTAATATGTATCAAATTTATGATATTTGCCAACAACATTGATGCACAAAGTTTTATTTCTTAACACAAACATATTTTGATATACAAACAAAACGCAATACAGTTTATAATAATGGTTATTACTAATAGTTATTACAGATGATAGTTTATATACAAGAGTTTTACAAACTATACTGAGTTTTCTATCTGGTCTAGGACTGAATAATTTATCGATGATCCAGGTCTACGACGAGCAAATTAATTTTGAGTTGACTTTGTTGCCCCCCGCTAGTACAGCGGTATGTCTACGGATTTACAACGCTAAAATCAGGGGTTCGATTCCCCTCGGTGGGCTGAGCAGATAACCCGATGTGGCTTTGCTATAAGAAAAAAACACACACTTGACTTTGTTACGCCTCGTCTAAGCTAATGGTGTATTTTCGTAGCTGGCCTCACACTGGTTACAAACTCTCTTCTTACAGAAGAAGCTATTTAATGTTCTCGTAGAAATAATAACGTTTGAAGTAATTCACTGAAGTTGAACAGTTTGTAATATTCGAAATCTATAAACGTTCCTGGTCCAATTCTGCAGTTTTCCGACTAATAGGTGTTAATCACTGTTACAACTACCGAAACTTATAGCACACTGACTGTAGCTGACGAGTATTCTTTTACTTTCGTCTAGCCGCTTTTATACGAATCACGCGAGTTTCGCGAAGTTTTAATAATGTTTGAAAACGGCTAGCAGTTTCGTAAAACAGTTATTGTTGGTTCTTACTCTCAATCTTCTACAAATTTAGCGAACAGGCGAGACTTGCGCAATATACAGTATATATATATACACGTCACATGAAAAAAGAAAACTATGCTGAAACAGGCGTATGTATTAAAATAAACATACAACAGTAAATCCGTTACAAGTGACAGGCGGAATGTGTGTTTTAAGTTGGGATCAAATGACCACTGACACTTGCCTTTTCCAAATTCTGAATGTTTCGCGATATATTCAATTTTACGTTATCGGTAATTAATCAAGGAAAAATAGTGTCATGATGACCAGGACCACTGAAAGAGGGGGTAGTTAGAGTATCTGTGCTGGGGTCTTCAATCAGAATTGAACTAGTCTTCGAAATGATCACTATAATGACAAGAGCGGATATATTGCGTTGAGGAACCGCACTTCAGATTTACCCTAGCACTAGTCCTGTTGACCCTAATTTTCACGGTAAAATTGAAGTAGCTAGTAATGTTTCTAAGTTGTGTGGTAAAAGATTAAACTGTTTCATAGATATGTTTTTAAACCACTAAATATTTTATAACACGTGCATCAGAACAGCTATAAGTGTGAATAGATGCACTTTCCACAATTGCCATGGGAACCTTATTTAATCTGGTGTCATCCTGTATTTCTTGTTTTTACTTACTCGTAACATAAAAGCAACAGTCAATAACTTGCCAAACAGAGCCACTTACATAAACCAGAATTAAAATTAATCTAGTAAATAATGTAGCTAGTTTAATATATTAGTTTAACCAAGAGTATGAAATCCAATATAAAGTAAACATACAATGATTAGAATGTACTAATTCATTAGTTGAGCACCCTGTTATCAGTATTTTGTTATAATCCAATATCTTATGAACTCCTTAAATATATTAAACATGTCAACCAATACTGTTAGTGAAATGAAGATTTTATAAAGAGTGGAGTATAAACTTATTTACAATGTACATAAAATCGAGTCGTTTTCTTCCTGTACTATCACTGATTCTCTTATCTATTGAAAAACGCGACATCAGTATTTTACTCAGAACTTTATACACTTCTCACTAAAAAAATTACGTGACTAATGAAAGCTCAAGGCTCCGGCGGTTTGGGTTAACACTTGAAATAACTTTACCACTACACGTTAATGGAACATAAAGCTGGATTAACAGAAAACTAATGTAACTGAACGAGTAACAAAGCCGTATAGTTAATTTAAAAATATATAACTCTAATTAGGATAAAAAATATTGTGATCGACTCCTGACAAAAGCAAACAACTTGTATAGAACAGGACTAAAAATTATCCAGAGCGTAATACAGCTAAGTTGATAAACCGTTATAATTAGGAAAGTACAAGGCAATAATTTCATTAATAATGTCTCACGGGATCTGACCAACTAAGGGAACTTAGATTAGTTCTACATCTATATACAAGGCTAATGATACACAACAATCTTTATAATTAAAAAAAAAATGTGGTAAAAATAAATAGACATATACGATAAAAATGTTAGCAAATATTATTAATAACGTTAACGATTATGTAGTGTAATTTACATAACACACAAAATGCACTTGTTTACTTCGTGCATTATCACAAAAGTCATACCACTCGAAAAGAGTGATAATAACACCTTCTAGTGACCTATGGTAACCCACTGAAAAGACTCTCCTGGTGTACTTTAGTAGATTAATGTTTAAAATAAACTAACTGTAGTATGGTAATAGGACTCCAGCATAATACAGCATAAAACTAGTGTTTATGAAGATAAAGATGGTAAGTTAAAATGACTAACAAAATCGTACAATAGGGCACGGCATGGCCAGATGGTTAGGGGTCTCGACTCGTAATCTGAGGGTTGCGTGTTCGAATCCCCGTCACACCAAACATGCTCATCCTTCAGCCGTGGGGGCGTTATTATGTGATGGTTAACTCTTGAGTGGTGATGACTAGCTGCCTTCCCTCTAGTCTTACACTGCTAAATTAGGGACGGCTAGCGTAGATAGTCCTCGTATAGCTTTGCAGGCAAATTAAAACAAACAAATAGTACAATAGACAATAAAAATATAACACTAATAGAAATATTATAAAACGTATAATTTGCTAAACATACCACAAGTTGTGTCTAATTGAACTAATTTAACTTCAACTGTTTTCTACAGAAGCAGTGGGCTGCTGGAAGTTGTATATGAAATTAAAACGTAGAAACAAGCTGAAATATACAAAACATGAGAAACATCGCGGTAATAATAAGAGTTAAGTTAATGGAAGAAATAACAAAATGTTAAAAATAACCGAAATTAATGTAACTTACGTTATGAGGTTATGCTTTTTAATTACAAAAACTGTTTACAGTTTGCACTAACAATAATGTGAAATAAAACTAATAAGAAGGTGAAAATAAATCTGATACAATACTTCAGGAGAAAACTTCTATGTCAATAATTAGTGAGTTTGTTATCTCTGGTCATGTACAGTGTTGATAAAGAATAATGGGCAGATTATTTAGTGAGTACTAAACATTGTAGCATAACGTATGTGTCATGTTTGCATTGTGGAAAGGAAATCTTTAGAATTCAGAAATTGAAAATTATGTGTTTGAATGTAAAATTTGACCTTTGACAACGCTCATTCCTAAGCCTATCCCCTAGAGATGGATTCGTCTATGTGGTGAGGGGTCCTCCCAGAGAAGGTTCTGTACTTTCAGTTTACCTCCTCTGGGGTCTAAACATCCACCCACGTGTTTGCTGTGCGTGGCGATCCGTGAAGAGCAGAAGAGGATCCTGGTGGTTGAGGGATTCAACCCTAACATACCACTTTGGCCTTGAATTCCTGTAGCACGGCGGCCATGGGTGGCTCTCCCAGGGTCAATCGCTGGTCCACTTGGGCTAGGCTGAACCAAGTACCAGTATTGGACGTTCTCAGTAGGTGTTGTGGACATCGTGTCTGATGCTAGTGTTTGGGCATGGTGCTCACGAAACCCTGGCGTTGGTCCATTGTCCTTGTTTAGCATTGTGGTGCGTCCTCTCGTCAAGCTCCATGGTGGGTGGGGTCTGTAAGCACTGGAATTATTGCCTTTGTTATGGATACCTCCATTCAACAAAACATAAAAAAATAAAAAAAACAACAGATTATCGGAAAACGACCACGCATGGACGACTTTGATGTACAGTCAGATTCTGTACATCGATTTCTAATTATGCAAGAAATCCTTTGGGCAGATGTCTCAATTTATTTTATTGAAAAGGGACTAGAAAGGCTTGCTGGTTCTGCCAACTCAGCAAGAAAGCTGAGCTGGAGACAATTTGGTGGAAACATTTTCACCACAATATACCAAACTCCTCTTGAAATCAAAGGCCATTGGGAATATACCAATCGAGGTTACTCCTCATGCAACTTTGAATTCTTGCAGAGGAGTTGTAGTTGAGAGGGATTTAAAGAATATTCCCCAGTCTGAGATCCTCGCTGATTTGTCCAGCCAAGGCGTTTCTGCAGTGCGCCGAATCTCCACTCGCAAAGACGGAATTATGACGTTTACTAATATCGTCACGTCTTCTTGCCACAGTCAAAGCAGGTTATCAGATGTTTCCAGTATCAGTGGTCCAGTCACTAAAAGACATCATGTTGTGGCGGTAAAGACCACGACGCCTACGAGTGCAAACTGGAACCTCATTGTGTTAACTGTAGTGGTTCACACCCCTCTTACTCTACTTCTTGTCTTAAGTGGCTGAAGGAAAAAAGAAGTGCATGCTTGAAGATTATAAACAATATCTCCTACCAAGAGGATCAGAAGTTATTGTCCCTCACTCCATCTCGGACATATGCTGTTGCGCTCTATTCCTTTACCACAGTTGAAGTGCAGAATATCCATGTCTCCAGCAGAGTCATCTGCAAAACATATAAAGAGTCTTTTGCCCTCCATGATTAAAAGAGTTCACGAATCTACATATACTTCCATCTCTGTCCTTGCCACTCCTTCCAGTAACTGCCCAGTTCCATTTCCTTAGACTTCGGGTTCGGGTGTTTCCTCGGGTCCACACTCCGCGCCAGTTAGCAGTTGACCTGGAGTGAGCAACGTGATAACTAGGTTTTCCAGATCAAACTTTCTATTGCTCCTTGGCTATCTTGCTTCCATAAGGATTGGAAGGAGGAAGTTGTCCTGGCTAGGCTATGGTATTGGTCACAGTGTTTTAACTCATTATTTTCTTTTATCTGGGACGGATTCCCAATGTGTGGTTTGTGTGACACTCAGGTCACAATTGCCCACATTTTACTGTCATGCCGTTGTTACGACCGTAAGCAAGGGTACCATTTTAGACATTTTATCACAGGTTTATCCTTGATGTTGGGTTCTGTGATTGGCGATAGTGACACTGTCCACCTCAGATGTTTTTAAATTTTTAAGGATCACTGACCTTTTTAATTTCAGTTAAGATTTTAATTCAAAAATCGGACTTGGTTTTGTTTTAACATGATTTCTTTTTACGTATTTTAATAATTCTACTTTTATCTTTACTTTATTTACCTCGATTGTTTGGCGCAGATAACCTAGTTGCTTTGCGCCAATAAACGTCTGACAACCAACCAACCAACCATGTTATGTACTATGTTTTTAGTGCAGAAGTTTCTTGTTGCTATAGTAATTAATGTTAACTTCTGATAAGAGTATGTTATGTACTTAAACTACAAACCAACCTAGCAATCAGTATAATTAATTAAGCATTATTTTCTTACTTTTCCTAGTTATAAAAAGTTGAATGTATTGTTTAATCAGTTGAGTAGCCTCATTTTAAACCACATATTCAGTCGTAATCCCAATAACGTCTAGGCCCAGCATGGCCAAGCGTGTTAAGGCGTGCGACTCGTAATCTGAGGGTCGCCGGTTCGCATCCCAGTCGCGCCAAACATACTCGCCCTTTCAGCCGTGGGGGCGTTATAATGTAACGGTCAATCCCACTATTCGTTGGTAAAAGAGTAGCCCAAGAGTTGGCGGTGGGTGGTGATGACTAGCTGCCTTCCCTCTAGTCTTACACTGCTAAATTAGGGACGGCTAGCACAGATAGCTCTCGAGTAGTTTTGTACGAAATTCCAAAACAAACAAACAAACAATAACGTCTAATGTGGTTCGGCCATTTTAGGAAGTTAAGCCTAGTGTAAATACATGGCTAAGTGGTAACCTGGGGAACCATAAATTGGCCCGGCAATCTGAGGGTCGCGGGTTCGCATCCCCATCGCGCCAAACATGCTCGCCCTTTTAGCAGTGGGGGCGTTATAATGTGGCGGTGGGTGGTGATTACTAGCTGCCTTTTCTCTAGTCTTACACTGCTAAATTAGGGATGGCTAGTGCAGATAGCCCTCGTGTAGCTTTGTGCGAAATTCAATTCCAAGTGGTTAGGGCGCTCGACTCGCAATGCGAGGGTTGCGGGTTCGAAGTTTCGTCACACCAAACGTGCTCGCCCTTTCAGCTGTGGAGGCGTTATAAAGTGATGGTCAATCCAACTAGTCATTGGTTAAAGAGTAGCTCCAGTGTTGGCGGTGGGTGGTATTAATTAGCTGTCTTCCCTCTAGTCTTACACTGCTAAATCAGGGACGGCTACAGCAGATAGCTCTCGTGTAGCTTTGCGCCAAATAAAAAAAACAAACAACAAAACAAAAACGAATCTCTATACTAGAAGGTTTTAACGTATTAAAAATAAACCCCAATTCTGTACAGACAGTTATGATACTAACCTGCGGGAACGATAACATATCTACTACGTAAGTAGCCTAAATACTCATTTAACCCCTTTCTTGCTCATAAAATGTTCATTATCGTTAATAGTTCTTTAAGTATGATTACGTCTTTAACTTATTCACACAGTTTCTAAATACGATTTATTTTAAATTACCTTTTATTCCATTGAAATAAGACTTGGTGGAATAATTGTTGTTTCTTTTGGTGTGCTTCCCATTAAGTTTTGGACATTCCCCTAATTTATGACCTTTACTCATTAGTAGCTGTAAGTGTCGCTAGTTACGATAACCGATATCCCACGTGATTGGTAGAAGAATAAGAATTACATACGCTTTTTAAAAAATAAAATGTTGTGTAAGTCTTCGGTGGTTACATTATCTAGCACTGTATTATAACCAAAGATTTCACCATCAATAATCCACTTGGAAGAATATCTAAAAATTGGGCATTTTATTTTCCATATGTTAGTTAATAAACGTCATTGTATAAAAGTATTTGACTACCGACTAGCACCCCTGCGAGTACAGCGGTAAGCCTACGGACTTACAACGTTAAAATCAAGGGTTCGATTCCCTTCGGTGGGCTCAGCAAATAGCCTGATGTGGCTTTGTTATAAGAAAAACACACACACTACCGATTACTGTAGCTTAATTATTTCTAAACTTCTGTCAGTAAATGCAACTATAAAGTAAATCGTACTCTTAAACATTGGTAGTTGTATTAGGTTTAAGTGATTACAAGTCTAATAACTAGTCTACTCCGCTTATCAAACTTGACACGTGAATAAATGTGTTTGATTGAACAGAAGCAAATTTATTTACAATGTGACATTCAAACCTCTTGGACCTTTTGTTCCCTAAACTTCTAAGGGTTTTGTAATAAAGTATCCTGTTCTTCAGACATGATTTCCTCGTGTTTTGAGTCCAAAAATACTTAGTCCACGTGTAAACGATTAAGAAAAATATGGATTATTTAAGACGTGGCAGTTTTGAGAAACATTATCTTCATATTTAACTTGGTCATTAAGTTTTTTTTTGGGAGTGAGTAACTTGTAACTAGTGTTTCCATCCAATAGACCTTTCCTTCTACAGATTTGGCGCGTAAAACATTTAAATTATCACATCATACGAATTCTCTACATTATAGTCGAAGATCTTCAAGAGTATGTCCTGGAAAGTTAAAGATTTTATAGAGGGAACTTTCTGTGTAGAAGACCCACGGCCATTTCCTTTGGTTCTCAAACAGTGCTAGTCTCGTATATATGAAATTCAGTATATATATATATATATATATACTGAATATCATATCTTCTCCAGAAAGCTGTACAAACAAGTGTTAAATGCCTCATTGTAAATCCCGCAAACCATTATTAATTTCAGTTAACGTTTCGCTTGTAATGTGGCTAATTAATGTGTTGTTAACAAAAGGGAATATTCAGTAGCCGCGACTGTAATTAGATCTCAAATCGCCCAAGAGATGGAGTTATGAGCTAAACTTTTGCACTTGGAAAAAACAAACAAACAAACTCGTAGCCATTCTATGACTTGTTTTGCCGCGGCTAGAAACAGTGTGGACATAAGTTAATCAGTTGTGTTTTTTTTTGTAAAAAAATTTAAACTACTGATTCGTTTAAATGACTAGGTTGAGAAGGTTATTAGTACTGCCAGATAAATATATTTAACAGTTTCTAACGAACTTTGGCAGTTTGGTAAAACAATATCGTTAGTCAATTGTAAAGCCTTTTGTAATATTTTTTTACTAAGATGACCCATGCTGGGTCATAAGTGTGTTACTAGTGTTACAATGCTAAAATCCGGGGTTTGATTCTTCTCGGTGGATAGAGTGCAAATAACAAAGTGTATAACTTTGGGCTAAATAAAACAACATGCTACTAAGATTTTAACGACTGAAAATTCAAACTCTAATACTATTAAATGTGTAGGTTTTATAATAATGTTCATTGTATTTGTTGGAAGACGTTTTGGTGAAACTGCACAAATGTGTTCTCAGGTAAGATGTACATATCTTCTAATAATATAAGTATTGTGATACATTGATGATATATACAATTAACATTATCACGGAAATATCCGTGTCTACTAACACAAAACATTAATTACCAAAATTATTGAAATATTGAAGATTCTTGGATTTTACAAAACAAAGAGAGTACAAAAATAAAACGTTTCAGGTGTTTTTGGTTCAAAGTCTATTCTACTCTTTACTTTCAATGATATTAGCGATCATAGTGAATATATTAATAACAGTTATGTTTCTATTTAATTAGAGCAGGTAGCCTAGTCGCTTTGCGCCATAAAACACCAATAAAACTTGTTAAATTAAGAGTGTTTTTAACGATTGAACTAATTAATCCTTAGTTGTGGCTTAGTTGTCCTGGTAAAAGCCATAAAGTTATGGAACTTTATGTACTTGGGGAATATAAGAATTCTGAGTATTATATTATGATATTACTTTTAGAATGGACATAACATCTGATGAAACTAAGATGTTTCTATACGCTCCTCTTTATCGTATTTAACGTCTTATACCTTATTATCTGAGTGTTTTAGTGTTTTTTAGATTATTCATAGTTATTTAAATAACGTATAAATGAATACGTTAAGTGAAACAGAATTAGCTTTAAAACTATTCAATCTCGTTAACAACGAATTGTTTAAATATGTTTGTTCACTTGCTATTTTTTAAATTTCTAAGTATTCCTACTTATTCTTACTAATAATTAATAACGAATTTCTTTAAGTATACTGTGTTTTTATGGGATATGTTTATCTCTTTTTATCCACTTTTAAAATATGTTTATTTTTAATTTTTTTCACCATTTGTATGAAATTTTGTTAAGTGAATTACGAATTACTTGTTTTGTGTGACATCACTTGTTTGTTTTTTTAAATAAGTTTCCGAAATTCTGGACTATCGTTATTAAGAGTTGTAATTTACGATATTAAGTCGATAAGAAAGTAATTCATAGAAAAATAAACTAATGTTAGACAATTCCTCGTTGGTTATTTTACCTAAAACAGTATTACAAGTTAAAATTATATTGCCAGTGACCTCCTGGCAAGAATAGCTAATAATAGGGTATTTAATTTTGGAAGTTTAAGTAATAACTAGTTTATGGAAATATCTATAACTATAGATTATCATTATGGTCTTCCGATAAGTCAGCATTAAGTTTACAGGCTTACAGTGCTAATATCCGGGGTTCAATTCCCAACGGTGGATACAGCAGACAACACAACTATGAATTATGATCATTATAGCTTTATTAGTTCTATACTTTTATCAACAAATGAACCTGTCAGGTAAATCCTAACTTTTACTTTCATTAACAGTTGTTGTTTTAGGGTTAACTGATGACATGTAACAATTAACCTATATATTGCTCAACTCACTGAATGACACATCCGCTTATTCTAGATTAAATGAAGTTTTTTTATGCGATAACTATCGTAACGTAACACATAAACTTCTGACTTCTTTGAGGCCCTGTTGTGATTGGCTGCTTAGTTGGCTTGCTATTAAGGACAAAGCTTCAGAATAGGCTATTTCTGCTGTGCCCACCACAAACATCGAAACCCGGATTTTAGCGTTATAAGCCGCTAGACTTTCAGCTGAGCCACTAGGGGTATAAGAGGCGTCACGTTATATAAGTTGTACCAGGAGTCTTTTCATGAAGGAGCAAGTCTCACGAACACAACACATGAACATGTGAGTGAGGACCACAGAAATGGTCATTGTAAAAAATTTTAGTCAAAAACAAAGCTAACTATATAAATCGGAACTAAAATAAGTTATAACTAACTTATTAATTAATGAAGGCGATTATATATAATATTGTGACTTAATGTCACAAGTCAGTATACCAGAAAACTAAAATCCTTAACGTTTGATCGTACTGGATGAACATTCAGGTACCCTTCCCATTGTCCTCCGCTGGTACAGCGGTAAGGTTACGGATTTACAATGCTAAAATCAAGGGAGTGGTTCCCCTCGGTGGACTCATCAGATAGCCTAATGTAGCTTTGCTATAAGAACACACACTTCCCATCAATAGTATTTTTTGACGTAATCCCAATAATACCTCACGAATCTTAGCCGGCTTAAATGATTTAGTTTACTTCTAAAGCCACCTACTAAGCAGTCAAAGATATATTCAATCAGAATTTCACTCATTATAACCAATAAAGTTAATAAAATTTGGTTGAGCTACGAAGCTGGGTAGAGTAGTTATTGCTCACAAATTACTAAATCTCAACATAAGCATATCATCCAATACTCCAAGGAATATGCTAGTGTTTTTTCACCGATTCTGTAGAGACGTATGACACCAATATTGACAAATTTCTTTAATATTCACCTGAACATCAAGAGACCAGTGAACGACGATTTCTTGATACTAACTATGAAGTTCTAATCAGTTTGATGTAACACATAAATTGCTTCTGACACATGCTGTCGTTTAGAATTGATCTGGTTGATTATTGTTAAGCACAAGGCTACACAGAGTTATCTGTCCTACATCCACCATGGATATCGAAACCAGATTTTTAGCGCCATAAGTCTACAGATTCACCGCTGAGCTACTAGCAGACGATTAACGTATTTTTTTTCATAATTATCCCCTTAGGACTGTGCAAAGTTGAATAATGGCCTCTCGGCCTTTTATATAATTCTACTGTAATTTGATAAAGTTTTTTTGTGGGTTTGTTTCTTCTCCAGCTACTCATAGGCCTTTTCATTTGGATCCAACAGATGTAGTTTAACTGAAAATAATTCAGGATGTGCCAGTAAGTTATTTGCCTTTTAAAATGCATAGATTTCATAGCTCCAGTGGGGGTGGCCACTATTTTTAGTACTGATGGGATTTCTCCAGTTTCCTGTTTCATTTCATATGGTATATACACAATCTGCTGGCATAGTTAGAACTATAATAGAAACACTATGTATATTCAAAACTGGCAAAACTTTTTAATTCAACAAATGCATTTCGTAAATCATTTTAGATGTTTCTTTTCACATATTGTTTATACATACTTTTGAAGACAGACACTTATATTAAGGGAGTTCTTTTAAAGTCACATATTCTTTATAGCTTTTTGATTAAAAAGTAACTAAAATAGAAAAGAAAATATCATTTAAAAATAATTAAGCTTACTGGATATGAATGTTGTTGTTTTTTCTTGTGTACATTCAATCTTTAATTTACCACTAGCATATTAGCATATTTCATCAAAAGGTCTTCGTAAACCTTTCCATACATTTCTTGGATGTTTATGGTAATACAGATAATTGTGAAAAACACACACACATACAGACATTACTAACAATCCACTGAAACAGACTTTAATATAGTTAATTAAAGGAAATAAAGCAGTGGACCCCCAGTGGCATAGCGGCATATCTGCGGACTCACACCGCTAGAAACCAAGTTTCGATTACCATGGTGGGTGAAACACAGATAGCCCTTTATGTATCCTTGTCCTTTATTCCAAAACAATCAAACATAACCTATAGTGAACACACAGAGAGATTACCACATACGTAGTGTGCACAAACTGATTATTAAACTTCATATTCATTTTTCCTATATCGCATGGTGTAGTTAAGGAGCGGTTAGGCGGAAATAATAAATAAATAAATAGTCAACCTTTAAAACCTGTTTGAAAAAGTAAATTTAGATACACGAATGATTCACTAATAAGTTGACTTAATAGCATTTATCACCGGATATTAATTTAACTAAAATAGTGAGGCGAAGCTGAACAACGTGACCACGCTTGTTTATGTAACTTAAAATAGCTAGCGAAAAGGAATATTAATAGCCGTCTGTTACACTGAAATTGCTCGTTAAGTTTGTGATTAAAACAAAAATATGAAGGCGTCATCGTGAAGTTTCTGGAATGTTCATATTAACGTAGAATGTTTTATCGCAAGCACTAGTTGAAGAATGTTGAACTTAACACGGAATATAATAAACTTGGTGTTCAAAATATAACAGGAGAAATCTAATTAGGGAAAAAGAATGGGTGTATTAGACTTGTACATGAAATCGTACAACGTTCTGTTATATTAAATGAATCGTTAGGAGCTAACATTTGTAGCATAACACATTTGAAGTATTAATATTAGAAAATCAAAGCTTTATACATTTGGATTAAAATCAATTTATTGGTTAAAATGCTTATATATAAGTGTTAATTATGTATATATTAGTATAAATATGGATTAATTATGACGAAAAATATTTTTCTAGGACGACCTCTGGTGTACAAATAAATCCAAGCGATCAGTTAATAATACCTATATCTACGTTTAACACTCCTACGAAAAGTGGGGCCTAATAGGCCCCAGAGCAACTTGAAAGGTTATTAATATTAGGCTAATAATTTTGTATTTAAATGAAATTGCCATTTAAATCCATTAATGAATGGATTAACGAGATTCCCACTGTCCCTATCTACTATCTAGCGAAACCACAGCCAGGGGAACGGGCTTGGAGAAATCAGGACTAGAAATGTCTTTTCGTAGGAGTGTTAAGGAAAGTGTTTGTTATTCCTAGTGGATAAATAAGAGTGGTAATATTAAGAAAGCATTCAAGTGTAGCTAATATGTAAACTGTTATAGCTTTCCTTCCCAAACTTTCCCTCGGTCGACTCAGCAGATAGCCTGATGTGGCTTTGCTATAAGAAACACACGCGCTCTTCTTACCAAGTCTTGTGTCAAGTGTTATGGTATTTTTTCCTATAACCTAGTTATTTTGTGCCATGAAACACGAATCAACCAACCAACTAACCAACCTTAACAAGTTTTGTGTAAAATGTTAGTCTTTCTTTCTGTAGTCTAATTACTTTGTACCATCAAACACGAACCAGTCAACCAACCAACCTTATCAAGTCTTGTGTTAAGTGTTATAGTATTTCTTCCTATAGCCTTATTACTTTGTGTCATGAAACATCAACCAACCAACCTAACCAAGTCTTGTGTCAAGTGTTATTGTATTTCTTCCTATAGCCTAGTTACTTTGCCATAAAACATCAACCAACCAACCTTATCAAATCTTGTGTCAATTGTTATAGTATTTCTTCCTATAGCCTAGTTACTTTGTGCCATAAAACACCAACCAACCAACCAACCAACCAACCTTATCAAGTTTGCGAAATATGTTATCGTCGTACTTACTGAGTATTGTTAACAAAAAAAAATTCAAGTTGAATACAAATCAAAATCTGAAGTAAACAGCCATTGGACGTTCATAATATTTTATGACAAGTTACATAAATCAAAAATATTCTGAATTATCACATACACTGCGTGGAAAAGTAGCCCTGTGTGAAACACTAATACATTTTGTATGAAGTTTCATTATATTTAATGTGAGTTTACATTAAACATTTTGTAAAAAAAAAATTCTGAAGACGTCTTCTCGAGAAATTCGAAAACAAACTTCATTTACAATCTTTAATAATTCGTGTTTTACATCTGTTTTTTATATTTAATATTCGGCGATATTTTCTCTTATCACTATTTTCATAAAAGAATATTTTCGCTAACATAAAATTTTATGAAACTGAGTTATTGGGCGCAGGTTGGCTCATGATAGACCTTTTTATTTCAAAGCTGACGAACCGAATTAGAACTGTTGCGATACCGCAAAATATTCGCCACACTCTAACGTGTGGAGAACAGTAGATATCCTTAGTAGCTTTGTCATAAATACAAGTAGTAGAATTATGAAAGTATTTTCTTTGTGATGAAATACCTTTTTTTAATAAACAGGATGGCTAGTGTAAGGCTTTCATATCTTCTGCTTAAAAATTATTAATTTTCTGTTTATATTCGGTGAACTTGCATATTTTTAATAGCTGTCATTTCTTTGACAGTCTTACCGTTTCTGTTTAAATTATTTCATTTTATTAAACGAATATATCTATTAAGGTTAAGCCATTTGTCATAATTTCTTGACGCACAAACTACAATGTTTTATTTGTAAAGTGATTTATGTGACCTGAGTATCCCAGATAATTTAGTCATTATATAATTATACTTTTAAAGAATGAACATCGAAGTCTCGTAAAACTTCATTTGTCACGATGCTATCCTTATCAGATTGTGTGTTTACATACTCTTTGATATCTGAACGTTTATTGTTTGTTTGTTTTTGAATTTCGCGCAAAGCTACACCTGGACTCTCTGCGCTAGTCATCTTATATTTAGCAGTGTAAGATAAGAGGAAAGGCAGATAGTTCATTACTAACAACCGCCAATTGTTGGGCTACTCCTTTACCAACGAATAGTGGATTGACTCTCACATTATAACGCCTCCACCGCTAAAGGGCCGAACATGTTTGGTGTGACGGGGATTTGAACCCACGGCCCTCAGATTACGAGTCGATCGTCCTAACCACCTAGCCATGCCGGACCACGTGAACGTTTCATTGTTTACAGATTAGTTCTTTATTTACATAAAGTTATAATATTATAAATTAATACAAAGTTACTGATACTTTATTGGCGGTGGTGATGACGTACATTTCTTTATCTAAATATTTATTGTCTGTTTTACTTTGTTTATGGAATATCTTTGCTAATTAAAAGTCGTAAGTTATCATTACGTACGATATTAAGGCTACGGTGGAGTTAATGATTGACAAAAACATAAATCCAATGATACAGTGATTTACACTCACAATCAGATAAAATTATTCTGTACGATCCATCATAAATCATATTTTGTCTAAGAATGGGATATAATTAAATATTGTGCTGCCTATGATCTTCTTACCAGAATAACTGATTACCGGCTATTCCAAGTTTTTGGTAATAAGTGGAAGTGTGGAGGTTTCTCTAACTTAATGTTCTGTTTTAATTAGTTCCACCCTTGCATTAATAAATGTTATCAATAATCTCTGATTAAAACAGGCTTGATAAACATATTTTAATTAAAAACTTCACTTAGTAAATGATTTAGCTAATTTCACGTACCAGACTAACACCAGGAGTTTGTGACGTCACAAAATGTGATAATGATGAAAATTCATTGTTTCTTCAGCGATATTTCCAGTCGTAGTTCCAGAATACTTAACAAGATTTGAGCCAATTTAGGGTTTGTTTATTTGGTGTTAAGCTCTAAGTTTTCCCATCACGGCCAGGTGGTTAGGGAGATCGACTTGTAATCAGAGGATCATGGATTCGAAGCTCTCTCGCACCAAACATGCTCGCCTTTTCAACCGTGAGGGCTCTATAATGTGACGGTCTATCCCACTATTTATTGGTAAGAGTAGCCCAACAGTTGACGGTGGGTGGTGATGGCTAACTGCCTTCCCTCTAATCTTTACTAAATTATGCATGGCTATCGCAGATTGTTCTCATGTAGCTTTGCGCAAAATTAAAAATACAGATCAACAAACAGCTATCAGCTACCTATTGGTCTATTTGTGCTCTGCTCACGATGTCTACCGAAACCCGATTATTAGTGTTATAAGCCCTCTGTGCTACCAATAAACAGCCAGCGTAGAAGATTTAGGCTAACAGTGCAAACTAATCTTCACAAGTGTAAAGAAACAAAATACAAAACATTATAGCTAGCACTATTAATGAAACCAACCTTAAAGAAATAAAGGAATACACTTTTTTGAAACGCGTGAAAACTAGTTTTGCGTCATCTGCTGATAGCGATTTTGTCGCTTTAAAAAACATCACAAAACTTTACGTAAATCTCCCTAACAAAAACTATTGATCATAGAACGACCATTACTCAAACCCCGACAGTCTAACTTTAACTCGGTTTAACATTTGAGATAAATTACAACTACATATGCTACTGGTCAGCTACGGAGTCTGTAGCGGGACCGTATAGATAGTGCAGGAAAACGTAAATCTTTGCGTCTGAAAATGACATATTACCACGAGTAGCAAAATTAGTTGAATAGATAAAGAAAAACCAACAACAGAAAACTGTTGTATAGTAAGCAAAGTAAATGCAGTAAAAAGAAACAAGAAGTTATTGGATGTGGTAAATGTGATGTTTACGAACTGCTAATCTACTCTCCACCTAGTGATCGCTGTACTCGAGACTAGGGTATGTAATGTGCACTCTATGTAAAATAAAAACGGTAGTTTTGAAACACGAAAGCCTTCTAAGAATATGTACTCTTTGTTTCTGTTCGCTTACTAACGCAATGCCATTTCATAATATTGTTCATACTCTTACAACGCATGACGTTTCACTTTCGGTACACCAATCACATTTCTTGATCACCGTGCTTAGAATGGCCATCTGTCATTTACCCCTGATGAAGTAAAGTCCACTTTCCCAAAGTGCACTTGTTATTGGATCACATTTTCGTCGTGCTACTATCTCTGCTGGTCCATCTGCATGTGAATATTGTGAGTGTTGAATTTAAATACACATTCGGAAATAAACCCGACGACAAGTCGGAATGTATGAGAAATGACAGGTTACGAAACTGTTTGTTTGTTTTTGAATTTCGCACAAAGCTACTCGAGGGCTATCTGTGTTAGTCGTCCCTAATTTAGCAGTGTAAGACTAGAGGGAAGGCAGCTAGTCATCACCACCCACCGCCAACATTTGGACTACTCTTTTACCAACGAATAGTAGGATTGACCGTCACATTATAACGCCCCCACGGCTGAAAGGGCGAGCATGTTTGGCGCAATGGGGATGCGAACCCGCGACCATCAGATTACAAGTCGCACGCCTTAACACGCTTGGCCATGCCGGGCCGTTACGAAATTAATCGTCAATTAAAAAACATGCACGATTCTTGGTCGGAAACATGCAGGTTTGTTTTATTTCTTGGTCAGGCGGTTCGGCATGGCCAGGTGGTTAAGGCTCTCGACTCGCAATCTGAGGGTCGCGGGTTGGAATCCTCGTCACACCAAACATGCTCGCTCTTTCAGGCGTGTGGGCGTTATAATGTGACGGTCAATCCCATTATTCATTGGTAGAAGAGTAGCCCACAAATTGACGGTGGGGGGTGATGACTAGCTGCCTTCCCTCTAGTCTTACACTTCAAAATTAGGGACGGTTAACGCAGATAGCCCTCGTGTCGCTTTGCGCGAAATTCAAACCAAACCACAACAGTAACAAAACCATAAAAAACAAACAAACTAGACTAAATTAAAAGATTTACTAAGCAAACATTACAGTAATAAATACTGCAAAAAATCGATTTAAATATGAAAGTAATTGTGATTTTTACGTATATTGTGAAACTAGTAGAGCTCTTTGCGCGAAATTAAAAAAAAATTATTGGTAGGTAACTAAGTATCGTAGACTTGGAAGGGTCAGGTACATTTGACCTCTTTCTCTCCCTGGTAGATAGTGGCTGATTTCTGGATAAAGTTATTTTAATTACTGCATGAGGATCAGATATATTTGACCTCTTAATCCTCCTGGTAGATGGTGGCTGGTTTCTGAATAATGTTATTTTAATTATTACATGAGAATCAGAGTATTTCCGCACTAACTCTGACCCCTTTAAGGACAATATTCGTGTATGTAATTACAATGATATTCATGTGATAAACACACTTTCTCTCAATTTGTTATTACGAGAGTTCTGCACGCCGAGATGAGTTTCACATGTACTTATCACGCTTTCATTAATACATACCCCGTCATCACCAGGTGGTTAGAGTGCTAGATTCGCAGTCTCAAGGTCGCGGGGTCGAATCCTCGCCTCAATAAGCTTGCTTGCCCTTTCATCTGTTGAGGCGTTATAATTTGACGATTAATCCCACTAATTGTTAGTAAAGAGTAGTCCATGAGTTGGCGGTGAGTGGTGATGATTCTAGTCTTTTACTTCGAAATTAGGGATGGCTAGCGCAAACTTCAAAGCAAACCTGTACCTGAAATCCTTAACATCTCGAGAGAATTACACACACAAACCTTTTAATGCTGTCGTAGTAACTTAAACAAATGTTGGTTTTCAAGTCTAGCGTTCGATTGCCTGTGTAAATATTTATTTTTAACGTATAAATTAATTGTGTAAAGATGCTTAGGATTACATTCATCATGTACGCAGTATCGAACTAGTTCACGTAATAAGTCATTTTGTGTGCCAGTGTTTCTCGAAATGATTTAGAGTTTTGCAGGAGTCTATTTATTAGCATTTTTGAATTGATTTTGATGATGAAACTGGGTTTTTAGTACGCTGTATTTAGTAAAGAATTCTGTATTATTTGTTATTTAATGATTTGGTTTATGTAATGTTTATCCATGCCGGGCATACATATTAAAATACAGGACTTAACATGTTTTTTTTAGTATTTTATTGTGTTGTCAGCTGAAGTTTCGTTGTTTTTCTATTAGACGCCTAGCATAATTCGTGCGTTGCCAAGGTTTTGCTGGAACGTTATTTATGTGTTTAACCCATGTTAGTTTCGAATCGTACGTTAATCCTTGAAATTTAGCTGATGTTGTCTGGAGAAATGTTCCATTCATACACAGGTTGGGTGGGCGCTCTTATGTTATGTGAAGATCAATTTTATTACGGTATTTTTGGCAATATTTTACAACGTTGTTTAATTGGGTTTGTAAATTTGTTACTACTATTTTTCCAGCTACATCATCACCAACAACAAACTGTGTATATCCATGACCTGGATCCTTCAGGGGCATGTTGATAACATACACGATGAATTAGGACAAGGATGACCACTCATCCATAAGAGGCACATGCTTCGGGAGCAAATGATTCCGAGTAGGTGGCTCCCTCTACATTTTCTGTTTTCCAGAAAGTTTGACAGTCAGCGAAAATTAGCCCGAGCCGGTTCCATTTCTGAAATGCGGAACCTTCTCAATATTAAAAAGCATGGGACAGTGCATTCGTTTTTTAAAAATTAAAACTATATATTATGGATTCTGTTACGATGTTAGAAAAACACGTACGTTGAATAAGTCCTGATAGAAATTTATAAAAACCCTACGACCCAGCACTTTCGAAAGGTGGATTTTTCTTCTTCAGGGGCAAATTGGGAATCAGTTAGTCTAACGTTTATCTGGATTTCTAAGATTTCGATGTGGAATGTCTGTCACTGATTATTTGTTACAAACTTTTGCCTGTACAGTCAGGTTGACTGTTTGTTTTATTGGTTGACTTTCTCTATGGAGCACTAGGTGGAGTACCTGTCATTGGACGGGTGAAATAAAAGCTCATTGGTTGTTGTTGATGTTGTTGTTTTGAATTAAGCACAAAGCTACACAATGGGCTATCCGTGCTCTGCCCACCACGCGTATCGAAACCCGGATTTTAGCGTGTAAGTCCGCAGACATACCGGAGCTCGTTGGTAACAAAAGATAGGAAATTTTGCTTTTTTTTAAAACATAATTAACAGTGAAATAAAATACATAAAGGTGTCGATACTGAAAAGAAAGACTATCGTTTTGAAGAATTCGATCAATATGACGTTCTTCATGCCGTTCTGTACAATTGTGTCAAGTTTTACTTATTTGGTAGTTTTTCCTAAGTTATATATGAAATTATATGGAGGGGGGCTTCCTTCTTTCATCCTGTTTTATTGTGTCAAGTTTGGTGCTGATTGATCCAGAAATGTGGAAACGTATACGGAACAGATGCATATACACATTAAAGTTTGTGTATATAGGTTAAGACAACTACTTTCCTCCAAGAAACTGAGATGTATCCAAAGTTTAAGGATCGATTGAAAACAGCTGTGTGGTGTTCAAACAATTCCTGAGTACCTTCTTTGAGGATAATAGCCTAAACGCCATTTTCTATATAACCGATCTTTCTGTTATAGCTTTAGTTATTAGATTTGTCATAAAGTTATTTTTCTTGTAGTCATTTCTTTGGCTGGTAGATTATATATGTTTGGAATTGCGGTGTATACATATTTATGCTTTGTGTTGCATTCTTATTAACATTATCATAAAAAATAGGTATCCTTGTTTGGTTCTTGATATGTTTGTATCGTATTTTGTAGGTGTTAGGTGTTGTTTAAATGATTCTGTTTTGCTGTGTGTGCCATGTGTTTCTAATGGTCGATATGTACGTGTTTAATAAGTTTACATCTACGTCTGTGGCTATTGAGTAGCTAGTGGTATTGTTAGTACGCATCTGTAATGGTATTTATTAGAGGCGTTTGTTACAACCTCTTTTAATGCTAGGGTTCGTTCTTATTGAATCTTTCTTTTTTTAATTGATTATCCCTGTATTTTAAATCAATTATTTTTACATAAACAAGTTTCGCTTGTAACTAATGTCTGGTTTTATTTGTTGACTGATTGATTTCTTCAATCCAATTCTGTCTTCGATGTTTATATGTTGTACGATGAATTTATTTGAGGAAATATCCTGTTATTTATCTAATTATTTGTGGTATGTAGGATTTGATGTGTTGCGCTATTACTGTAATTCGTATGATTATACAGGTTTTTGCTTGTAATGGTTTGGTATATTCCACTATGAGCAGTGAAGTATTTATTCGTGAAATATTATATCAAAGCAATTTAGAAGTAATAGACTAGAAGGAAGGCAGATAGTCAACACCACCGACCGCTAACCATTAGGTTAAATCTTTATCAACGAAATGTGACATTGACCATCACTTTAGAACACTCACATGACAGGTAAGTGTGCTAACAGGGTTCGAACCTGCATAGAAGATTGCGAGTCAGGCACTCTAACTACCGGACCATGTCTAGTCAAACAATGAATCATATCAACAATGATAAATATAATGAAACACTAAAAAATGCTATTGACCTTGGCTATCATAATGGAGTTGATTATTTTCCCGAAAGGGGACCAAAGACCTCTTGAAGTGGTCACCTATTTTAACCATTCGCACCAGAATACATACAATGTGTTGTCTTTCATCCATCCAGTAAACATTAAAATGACGTCACAAAGGCAGTTTGTATTATCGTGACGTCAGCAAAACGCGCGAATGCCATGAATCACGAGAAGAATCATACATTTTATATGCTATAACACTGCATAGCTCGTGAACTATAAAAGCAAAAAATAAAAAACATTTGTTTTTCTTAATTTTAGTTTTAATTACTTTACAAGCTGAATACTTTCGGGAATCATGCGGAAATACATCAAGTTTTTTATTTAAATAAATGTCAGTAAGAGAGTGAAGAAAATACGCACATGCATATATACTCCCCCCCAGTAAATTTTTCAAACTAAAATGAGCCGATAACAAAACAAAACAACAGGTTACGATATAACAACATTCGAAAGTTATCAAACAATTAATGTTTTTCTATAATCGCGTAAAATTGTGGGACTTTGTTCTCTGGTCCTCCTTTTCCATGGAGAATGAGCCCTTTGATCATCCGCCTACAGTGTTTTGTTTTGTACCGTCTCTTCTAGAAAGAATCGCAGTATTATGTTTATTATTAATTCAATAAACAAGATCAAAAATATTGATGCAGTTGCAAAACGTTTTTGTAAAATATAACGTTTTGCAAGCAAGTTTTGAATATAGCTTGTAGTGTCTAATAAACTGCGAGTACTAAACATTGCACTAAATATCGTACTTAATTTTTTGGTGGGTTTGGTTTGTTTTGAATTTAGCGCAAAGCTACTCGAGGGCTAACTGTGTTACCCGCCCCTAATTAAGTAGTGTAAGAACTAGAGGGAAGGCAGCTAGTCATCAACACCCATCGCCAACTCTTGGGCTACTCTCTTACCAACGAATTGTGGAATTGATCATCGCATTATAAAACCTCCACGGCTGAAAGGGCGAGCAGCGTTGGTGTGACCGGGATTCTAACCTGCGACCCTCAAATTATGAATCGAGTGCCTAAACCACCTGACCATGCCGGGTCTGTATTTTTTGTTTGTTAAAATTCGTGCACAAACCTATGCAATGAGCTACTTCTGTTCTACTCACCACAGGCGGTCCGGCATGGCCAGGTGGTTAAGACACTCGACTCGTAATCCGAGGGTCGCGGGTTCGAATCCCCGTCACACTAAACATGCTCGCCTCTTCAGCCGTGGGGGCGTTATGATGTGACAGTCAATCCCACCATTCGTTGGTAAAAGAGTAGCCCAAGAGTTGGCGGTGGGTGGCGATAACTAGCTGTCTTCCCTCTTGTCTTACACTGCTAAATTAGAGACGGTTAGCGCAAATGGCCCTCGTGTAGCTTTGCGCGAAATTTAAAACAAACCAAACCCACCACACGTGTATGAAACTTCGGTTTCTAGCGTTGTCTAAGTCCGCATATATACAAATATGTCACAACCCTTTGTCTCAGTCGTTTGAAAGTTTCATTTTGAATTTTTGTGACTGTCAAAGTAAAATAAATTTGTTTTGTGTTTGAAACCTGGTTATAACGGATAATTTTATTTTGAAGCGTTACAGAAGTACTGGAGGTTGCTGAAAATAATAACATCATTTTACATTTATGCAAACACGTATATTATACAAAGAAAGATACTTTTTTTTACTCATTATTAAAGTGAAATGGTCACTAACCTGTTTTTTTTTTTAATTAAATAAACAAGGTTTCAAATGGTTACAACAATTTGGCATTAGTGAAATACGAACAATATTCTCTTTGAATCAGCTAATTCATGCTTTGGAACAACGTCGTAAAACAACTTTTGAGTAATTTTCTTCGTTCATGTTGATGACCTGTGTTAAATAAATCGCAATTTTGTAATGCGTATTACACTGTCTGAAAAGCTACTTAAACCACATTCGTTTGTAATTAGCAGAGTTTAAAAGATAAAGACTATGATAAAATGACAATGTCCAAATAAGTCTGTTTAAAACAATTTAGACTTCCATTTCGTGATAAATTTTAAAAAGGGTCATTTTCTACTCGCTGTTTGATAATATCTGGCGGGTTTTTTTTTTCCCCCCAGAGAAACTAATTACGTGTTTTAAATTTTATCAAAATGGCGCTTTCATTGTTTTTGCTGAGGAAGTGTAGGTTTTGGAGAATATCACAGCCTATTCTTTCTTCGATGTTAAATCTGAAAAAATTAGTGCATGCCTTAGACACGAATTAAACAATCAACCATGCTGCGTATTTTGAATAAGCTTACGCCATGTTTGAGTTAGCGTTGTAAATATAATTACTTTTTATGTTCAAACAATAATTGAGCAAAACTTTCGTATAAGAGTTGAAAAAAGAAAACAATCAGTTTAAATATTTTAGTCAGGTTAAAAACAAATTGATTTTTCTACCATAATTTACTGTTTCATTAATAAGAGAAAGAAAATCCACATATTTCTTAACTCTTTAGCAGGATTTTTACAACAGCAAACATTTGTTTGAATCGTGCGTACTGAATTAGACGAGTTTGTATAATGCAATGATAATAAAAAAACAAACTGGAATATACACATTTGGAAGGAATAATTAATTTTTATATCCTTTAGGCTTACTTACACCCTTTATTTATGTTGTCATTGTCTCTGGATAATTCACGAACTAAGCAATGTTGCTTCATTTCAAGAGCATTAAAGTTTCCATTATATTTTTTTATTCAGTAAGTTCCAATATATTCATTTTTAACACTTACATTTCGCTAAATGAGACAGCCTACAACCATTAACATAATTATCATCATAAATTACGCTTTTTTATGTGTATTATGTGTTCGTCCCATCATTAAATGGAACATTTAGGCAGCTATTAATGTGGCAGTTCAAATATGACCATTAATCGTTTCTTACACCATGAAGAAAATTAGTTTTTGTGGATGTTTAAATAACTAACTTACTACCCTTACTCGTCGTAGCAAGAGAGTAAACTGCTACTGTAATTACGTCACGAGTTCCCCAGTGATACAGCGGTGTGTTGATGGACTTACAACCCAAGAATCGATATCTGAAATGGGCAGAGTACAGATAGCCCAATGTGTAGCTTTGTGTTTAATTACAAACAACAAGAATTAATACGTCACGAACAACACACACACACAAAGTAGCTCACAGGTATGATCAAGAACGTATAATGTTAAAACATGGATTTCGATCTCTGTGGTTGAAGTAGCACATTGTGCACCTTGCGTTTAAACAAATAAACGTATTAAACAAAACGTTACGTTAACCAGTGAATTAGTAATTTGAAAACATTAAATACTAATATGTTAAACGGAACAGTAAATCACGTAAAGTGTTAGCTCAATTTTTAAATATAAATTTCTAAGATCGATCTGTTCAACGTTCAGAAGCAGGTCTGATGAAAGATAAGGCTACATAATTAAAGTGCTAACTTTTAATACCCATATTCTATGTACGTACTGTGTGGTACTGTAATCCGTTGTAACGTACGTACTGTATACTACAGTAATCCGTTATTACGAAGTTGCTGAGTGGGTCGGCTAAGTTTAAAGACTTGGCTAATAAATCCGGAATTCGATTCCCTGCAGTGAACAGAACGCAGGTACCTTATTAGGTAACCATGCCTAAAGCAAACAAACAAATAAACAAACACTTAAAACTAATATTTATAAGACATTTCGAACTTAAGAATAAAAACTTTTCCCTGATGTAATGTTATTATACTTCAGGGTCTTTTAACCTTACAAAATTCAAACTGGTATGGTCAGGTATGTTCGACTCGTAATCTGAGGGTCGCGGTTTCGAATCCCTTTCGCACTAAAACGTGCTCGCCCTTTCAGCCGTGGGTGAGTTACAATATGACAATCAATCTCACTATTCGTTGGTAAAAGAGTAGCCCAAGTGTTGGCGGTGGGTGGTGATGACTAGCTGCCTTCTTTCTAGTCTTACACTGCTAAATTAGGAACGGCTAGTGCAGATAGCACTCGTGTAGTTTTGCGCAAAATTCAAAACAAACAGACAATCAAACTGGCATATATATATAAAGTTACACCATATCGTTACAATGATAAATTTGGAAAATAATTTTTACGAAGGAGTTATTTGATATTCATATCTTCTTTACGTAAACCATAATAAATGCTAGATATTTTATCAGCACGATGAACTAGTATCGTCACTAAATATTCTTTAGAGATTGTAGAAATGAAACTTACAAATTTAAAATTTATACTTGCGGAAGTTTTATTATGATAGACCTCGCATTTAAATTATTATTATTATTATTTGTGTCCTAAAGTGAAAATTTTCTTATGATAAAAATAATAATAATGGAAAATTTAAATGTAAAGTTTGAGTGTCCAAAAGTGGAAATTTATGATTCTCCTGATTTTCATCAGTAAACTTCACACTGCTGTGTTTATTGTTCAACTATTGTGAAAATCACGAGACATGATCAGAATTTAATATTTTCCATGGAAGCACACAAATAAGTTGACATGAGATCAGTCTTGGAAGCCATGGAAATACCATCAGTCTAACCATACAGATTCCCACTGGAAATGAAATGAGACTTTTTAACAGCGAAATAGATTAATTAAAAAAAAACCTTCTTCGGAATGCTTTCTTTGTTGAAGAGATCAGTGTAAATCAGAGTAGCGCTCAGATGTATAGCTCTTTTAATGACGTATCAGTATGTAATGATTAGGTGTCGAAACTAACACAGTGAACATTACTATTAAACTTCAATTTTGGACTTCATGACAAAACTCAAAACTGTCTCTTAAAGTGTATTCAGTAGTGGCGAACTGCTGTAAAATTCCTGCCAAAAACCCGGTCAAACAATAATTACAAGTTTCATTACTGGATCCTGCTCTACGAATTTTGGTAATTCAAAGATTCCTGAATGTCTACCTGATGGTCTAGTATTCGAATACTTTGCTTTATTAATGTTATTTTTGTAAATACCTTTGCTACTTAACTTCTCGTTTATCACTAAGATCATATTATAATGTTACAAAATTAGTGGAATTACATATAATTTCTTCTGATTTTCTGAAATATTAACTTTTATTCCTAGGCCCGGCATGGCCAAGCGTGTTAAGGCGTGCGCCTCGTAAATTGAGGATCGCGGGTTGGCATCCCCATCGCGCTAAACATGCTCGCCCTTTCAGCCGTGGGGGCGTTATAATGTGACGTTCAATCCCACTATTCGTTGGTAAAAGAGTAGCCCAAAAGTTGGCGGTGGGTGGTGATGATTAGCTGCCTTTCCTCTAGTCTTACACTAATAAATTAGGGACGGCTAGCAAAGATAGCCCTCGAGTAGCTTTGTGCGAAATTCAAATGCCCCCACGGCTGAAAGGGCGAGCGTGTTTGGTGCGACCTGGATTCGAACCAAGGTCTGAAATCAACGTTCTTATTTCTTTTGGCCCGGCATGGCCGGGTGATTAAGGCACTTGACTCCTAATCTGAGGGTCGTCACACCAAACATGTTCACCCGTTCAGCTGTGGGGACGTTATAATGTGATGGTCAAGCCCACTATTTGTTGGTAAAAGAGTAGCCCAAATGTTGGCGGTGGATGGTGATGACTAGCTGCCTTCCCTCTAGTCTTACACTACTAAATTAGGGGCGGCTAGCGCAGATAGCCCTAGTGTAGCTTTGCGCGAAATTCAAAAAAACAAACAGTAATTTCCTTTAGTAATGTAATGTTAAAGCTATAAAACTGCGTAATAAACATGGAAACGTCGACCATACAAGGTTAATTGGTGTAATATCATTTAATTACAAGGCACACACGTACCTTAACAGATTTAAACTTGCAGAGTAAAATTGAACTTTAACATATCTTTATGTACTACAATCTTATAACTTCGGTACACAAAAGTCAATCCTACAAGATTCTGATGTAAGAATCTTGAACCTCAAGACATAAACCTCATCACACACAAACGTCCTTGTGTTAATACAGTATCATCTTTTAGAGCAAAATTTAATTGCAAGGTTCTTGCTGATTTTCTAGCCCTGAACTCGAACCATATTTCAGGCTTGAACTGGTGGCATTGATATGTTGAACTACGAAGCAAATTTTAAGTTTTATTTATTATCTAGGATGTAATATTAGTTAATATATATTTTATATATTTTAGTATTATATATAACGATGACGTTCTTGTTTTTGACACATATTTTTAAAACGATTTGTCTACCAAAATCACTACAGTTTTAGAAACTGCTTCTTGGTTATAAGCGTTGGCCTGTAAACAGTTACGCGTGTAAGTGTCTTCTTTAAAACATTAACAACTATTGAACAGTTATGAGTTTCTAAAACGAGGTTAGAAAAAGTACATAAAATATTGCGATATTTTACAACATTAGCATGGGATTTCTTCACATGAAAAAAAACGCTTTGAGGTATGGTGTATTTTTATAATGTGTTAATGACACCACATTCACGTAGTGAAACGTCATGATATATTTCTAGATCTCCTTTTATTTGATACTTAATATTCGGTTGTTTAAAGTGCGACTTACACCTGTTTTATTTATATTTGTTTATTCAGCTGAACAACACCTTAGGATCCCTACAAGATAAATGGTAAGGCCTCAAACACACTTAATTTTCATGTTATAAACCCCCAGTTCTCTCCAGCCACCCCAATTTTTGAAATGCGGACCAGACGGAAATTGAAACAACCAACAACATTGCTGCCTGAATCGGTTACTTTTGATCGAGTGGCAGAATTGACTGCTACTTTTACAACGCAGCCGTAGCTGAATGTGTGACGCGTGTTCATTATAACTGTTTGAGTAATCCGGTCCCTACTACACAACTCTCAAGTTATATTTATTTATCTAATAAGTACTTATGTTTTACAATTACTTTGTCTCTTAATGCTAATTTTAAACTCTCTTTATATTTTACACTGATATCAAGATTTTGTATCTTAAATACTTTATTTCAGCCACCCTTTTTATGTTTTTTTTTATCTTCAGCTCTTAAATATTATTTCTAAATCGACTGAGCTTAACTTTTTCTGAACATAAAAGGTGGAGACTCGGTAATTTTCAAGTAAATACATATGCGATTGATGAAGAGTGATGCATATTAGGTTGTAGAAGAATCCATTCTGATTGGAGCGAATCAGAGTATAGTACAGGTCAAACAAATCAGATACAGACCGACTGTGTACTCCACTTTTTTATTTCCTTACATGAATTCGAAGCAAAGAATTCCCTTTTGAATTTTGTACACAGCAACTACATGAAATTTTTTAGGATGAATAACCTGAACATAAACATTTATCTTTTACTTTTGGCAGCATTAAATTATTTGTAATTCACTGTAGCTGGATCTGAAAGAGTTCCATATTTTTCTTCAAACCTTCCATTTCACCTTCTTTGTAGCGTTGAAATTCCCCTGAAAAGATGGCTCTCTTTCAAGATTGCACTTCCCTCGGTTATTTGTTTTTAATAATAACTTTATGTTATCCGCGTTAGTCGCTGAAACAGTGGAGTTTAACTAGGGTGATTTTGCACAAATTTTTGAGGAGGAAAAACAAAAAGCAAATGAAGTGATATTGTTCTTAGAATAATGTTTGAGATTATAAGAAATTATTACTTTGTGTGTCTGTGTGTGTGTGCTTTCTTATAGCAAAGTCACAGCTGGCTATCTGCTGAGCCCACCGAGGGGAAATTGAACTTCTGATTTTAGCGTTGTAAATCCGAAGATTTACCGCTGTACCAGCGGGGGGCGATATTACTTTGTATGCTCGAGAAAACAACGACAACTGGCGGTGAGGAAAGATTGCTTGTTTGTGTTAATGCCACTTAGGTTTTCTGCCACCACTCTTAATTCTGAGACCTGGCGTAATTTGTGGGTTAAAGCTCTCGATTCGTAAGCTGCGGGTTGCGATTTCAAATTTCATTATCGAAAAATATTTTCGCTCCCTTTAGCCTTGAGAGCGTTATAATGTAACGGACACTCCCACTGTACATTAAATGTGCCCAATATATTGCGAGTCATCAAGTCTCATTAGACTCAGTAAGAAAGTAATTTCAAAGGCAGAGAGGCAAAGAAGATAGAATGATTTTAAGTGTATTTTGTCGCAGGTGTAAGATTTCATAATTTTCAAATATTTATATAATCATATATATTTTTCAGTGTTTTATAGAACAGTGTATGTAGTTTTGTAGTGAATTTAGTAGATGAAAATTAGAACTTCCCTTGACAAAAAAGTTAGAGTAATATAATCATAAACATTTTTATGATACTTAACGTTTTATATTCAGTTCTTCCTATTAAAAATATTTATATATTGTGTTTCTAATCCTCCTAATCTCTCATATATCAAACGATGTAACAAAAAATTTATTCTAGGCGTAATGCTAACACATGAACGAAGATTATCGCATTGTCTTTAAAGTGATATATCGAAAATCATAAAAAAAAACTTTGAACAGTTCGCTAAGGAATGGTAACTTGAATTTTACCTTTGGTAGAACCATGAACATGTAATCTCATACGACCGTTGGACAAAAACGATGAAAGAGGGCGCTACACTACAGTTCATTTTCAACTCTGGAATTTGCTTGAATTTCATTGGCGCATGAGCTGGAAGAAGGACATGCCAGTGGCAGAAAACATTAACAGTTTTGGAGAAGCAGAGATAACTATGATAGTTTTAATTTAAAAAGTTAATGTTTTTATAGAAAAAGTAATTACCACGTTGCATTTTTCTGTACCCAAACATGAGAGAAATGGTAAGTACGATAAGAGAAGATATTAAACTGAAATGGTTGATGCGTTTTAACAAATAATTACGTTATGGGAGGTGTGTGAGACTGAGATTAGGTGTAAGAAAACGAAATAACGCACTACTGAACTAGTAAAAAAACAAACAAACTTGCTTACTTGTAATGTGATGCTTTTATTCTGTTTTGGATTTCGGTGTATTTACGTTTTCAAGAGTTTGGTGCAACCTACAGTATATGTATACACACACACACACACACACGTATACGGTTTAGCTCACGTGGTTTCTGGGTTTTCAAGGAAAAATAAATAAACATAAAAACTACTATTACTACGCATAGTAATTTTAGGGTTTTGAAAAAAGAATACCCCATATCCTCGTATATTTCATTCATTTTTGAGAGCTAAATTCTGTTTATTTACCAAAGTAAACTGTTACCCATACCTCAAATCGTATACGCCTCCTAGAAGTCAAGAGAACATAACGGTTTCCTGCGGTTCAATGCTATGCTGTACACTGATAAGATGTACCCGGTTCTATATATGACAGAATTAAAAATAAGAGGCTTAAAAGATTGTGACATCACAGCATACTTTGGTACTTATTAAGTTGGCACCTGTCAAGCTACGTACATGAGGTTACTGTAAAACTGATGTGAGGGTTAGTTAAAAAAATAATACCAATCATTATTAGCAGATAAATGGAGTTAAAAACAACAGAAAATGCTTGGAGAAAGATTTGTTTCTATTTAGGCGCCAAGTTGCGTGATGGACTACTTGGTCTGAGCCAACTAGATTGTAACTCGACTCTCGAGGTTATTGTTGATCCATCGTGGTGATTAAAACAAGAAAAAAAGAGGAAAAATAACTCTTAAAAACTGAATAAAAAGAAAGAAAAATGACTCGATGAAAATATGTATTAGTATTTTATTTTAAAAAATATAATTAAAATGACAATTTAAAACAGAGAAAAAGAGACAGTGTATTGGACAGTGAACATGTACGTTACGACAGAGAAAGTGGGCCTAGAATTGTTTTTATCGTATTTACTAGTTTAGTCAGAGAGAAATCATACCTGCCTTAATAATATATACAAGTCATTCTACATAGTTGTTCTCACGTTATTAGTACGCCTGCGCAGCTTTTACCTGTTCTTAAGCCTTCTGGTAATACATATCTAACTAAAATTATTTTTTGTGAAATTATAAGAAAATTTGGATAATACATAATACGCAAAGGATTATATATACACACACACTGGAATTCCAACTTTAGGTGGCAAGTTTATCTTACTTCCACCCAAGTGGTAGTACCTTGTTTCGTTTTTTTTTTTCTTCTTTACTTTGGAGAGCAGTCATCTTTCCACAACTGTCTGCAAGCAATGAAGGGTGATATAGATGCAGGACATTGTGAGGCTTCAAGCACCCATATCTCGCTCTTCTAATTTTTATTTCTTTGATTATTCTATTATTTAATTATTCTTCATGTGAAATTAGTGAACTGATAGACGGTGTATCTCTACCGCTATGTGGGTCCTACTTCCGCAGTCACCTCCAAAACCTAGGGTAATTTTATATCCCACATTATAGTCTTTACCCTGAGGATCTTTTTAATTTGTGCAACATATTTTATTTTTTATTTGAGCTTAGAAAATACATATACATAAATTCTATCTATATATCTGTCTACCTATTTCTATATATAGAACGTATAAGGTAAAGCTAGTAGTAACCAAAAAGGTAAAGATGTGTATAGGCTGTCTATTGAAAGAACATAGAGAAATAAGAAATAATAAAGAATGGAAGAAACGGGAAATTGATTACCGATAAAAGCGTGTGTGGTGTCAGTGATTATGTTGTGTGTATTGGTGGCCTGAAACCATTTATGTCGGAGCTCTGAAGTTACTGGAGGCAAGTAGTTTTAGCCGTGCAATCTAAGTATGATAGAAAATCATTACCTTCTTACTCCCAGTATGGCTTGAAGATTTATTTAACTCTCATTTCCTTGTCGTTTCAAAGTTTTTAGCACACTTATAAATTATTATTATTAAAAATGTTAATAAACGTAACAAAATAATCTCCTCTCTTTTAAAACCTTCATTAGGAATACGTATGAACGAAACTATAGGATCTTTTCACTTTTATAATTACCGCCCTGCGTAACTTATTTCAGGTTTTTTTGTCTTTTTAAGTTTCCGTTTCGGTATTCATCTTAAACTCTTTTCTCAATAAGGTGATACAATTTTAGAGACAATTATACAATTCACAGTAACATAGTTTATTGGTAATTCGCTATAACTGAGCTTCAATTACCGGTCTGTACTCTTTATTATAGGTTACTGGATATGTTGTGCAATTATACAATTAACAATGATAAATAATTAGCACTATCGTTTTTTTTAGCTATTCTTTATTTAACAGCCAAGGTAATTCTTCAATAAAACTACAGGAACAAATCCACAAAGCTTATTGCTATTATTTTTATCATTTAACAACTCTGTGCAGTATTCTTTAAGGGATTTACCTCTTCCACATGAAATAACGCCATGATTTGAGGTTCGATCCCTACGAAGAATAGCCGATACAGCTTTCATTTATTTTAATTGATGACTCTCCACAGCGGTATGTTATCGGACTTAACAACACTAAAAATCGGGTTTCGATACCCGTCGTGGGCAGAGCACAGATAGCCCATTGTGTAGCTTTGGGCTTAATTATAAAGAAACATGTCTATGGATTTACAACGCTAAAATCAAGGCCTCGATTCCCCTGGGTGGACTCAGCAGATAGTCCGATACGGCTTTGCTATAAGAAAACACACACACAAACAAATATTTAGTGACTCAGTTTTTATTTCGGTACGTTGCAGCTATTTGATTCTAAAGAAAAAGTCATCTGATGAGTAACTTTCACGCAACTTATTTTTCGTTTCAAATAACTTATTTTGTCACTTTTTCCAATAAAATAATATGTAAGTGCTCCCTAAAGTACTGTTCTAGTATTCACATTGTCATCAAACATCCTGCCAATAGTATTATGAATACACTACCTGCTATAGTTTTATATAGAGAACATCATATAAACTCCATGTATAGATTGTTTACGTATGTACGTAATATAGGTCGTTCGGTTGCTCAGCTATAAGCTTTAGTGCTTGTAGCGCAGAACTCCGAGCCCCCTATGCAGAGAGCAAAGTCCATTTTGTAAGTTCGCGATACAGAATAAAATGAATAATAAATAATTGCATATATTGAGAGAGAGATGGTTGTATCACTATAAAACAAATAACATTATTATTATTTGATCGAAATATATATTAAAATTATTATTTTTTCGTTATCTAAGGCAATAAATACACGAGCATATATCAAAAACTCACATCACCAGTACTTTCGATTACCTTAGTGTCATGTCTGTTGTCCCTTGTAATAACAAGACTTAGCAATTTAGAATTGGATTTTAATTGGCTAACGTCATATCTCGTGCCTCGTTAATTCGCGCTACAACAATTTTCGCTCCAACGATTATTCAAAAGTTACTATTCTATAAAGGAAACAAAGTACCGGCTCTGACTGCAAAATAATTGTGTAGCCTTAACTGGATAAGTAAATAATTACGTTATAACACTGTTTTATATCTGCTATTTTGTTTTATTAAACCTTACTACATAACTGCCCTTTAATTAAAGTTAACTACAAATTCGATTGAAAGAAGTCAAGAATATTTGATGGTAATTATAAATTCTATTCTAATTCTCGGGCGTGACCGGGATTTAGTGTGTCAGGACTGTGAATCCGATAACTCAAATTCGAGACGCGCTTATAGAGTTACAGTCAAATTCAACTATTTGATTAGATAAGAATACCCTAAGAGTTAGTGGTGGATACTGTTGATTAGCTGCATTCACTTTAGCTTGTCGATTTAACAGGGACAACCATGCGCGTTGTGTCTCTTTGTGCGAAATTTGGAACCAAACGTTACATTTTAACATTTTTTAAAAGTATATTACCATGTTTATCATTAAAATTTATATGTAAATCTGCCAATTGGTGCACGTGATATCACTCTACAAACAAACAGAAAAGAAACAGAACAAAGTGAATATTGTATTGTAACTGGGATTATTTTGACTAGACCTGCTTATACCTAGAAATATTTAATCAGCTGTATTATTGTAATTACATAATTTGATGTTTTCGCTTAAAATCCTACTGATGTCGCTTCTGTACTAATTAATTAAAGCCAACTAGATTTATTTATGGTATAACTGCAGTAATAAATTAAGTAGCTTTTGTTATGCTTATGTAAATAGTGCGTTAATTAGATTAATTTTTGTTAGAAATATTCGTGCCATGTTACACTAGCTATATGTATTATCCATCCATAATTTTAAACTGATATGTAAGATGTAGAAGCAGCTAGCCAACAGCACTCGCTGCCAATTATTGAGTTTCACTAACAAATAATAACGTTTAATCTTCGCTGTTACAACTCATTTATAGCTCATGACACGATCTGCAAATTTTACGGTAATGATACGAAAACCATAGACTCTCGGATTCATTATCTGTCACGCTAACCTCTGAGCCACTCTGTCTATCTGTTGATATCACTAGTGCCATGATCTAAGTTTGTTTTTTGACTATTGATACCACTAGTGCCATGACCTAAGTTTGTTTTTTTAACTGTTGATACCACTAGTGCCATGACCTAAGTTTGTTTTTTTAACTGTTGATATCACTAGTGCCATGACCTAAGTTTGTTTTTAACTGTTGATATCACTAGTGCCATGACCTAAGTTTGTTTTTAACTGTTGATACCACTAGTGCCATGACCTAAGTTTGTTTTTAACTGTTGATATCACTAGTGCCATGACCTAAGTTTGTTTTTTTAACTGTTGATACCACTAGTGCCATGACCTAAGTTTGTTTTTTGACTGTTGATATCACTAGTGCCATGATCAAAGCTTTTGTTTTTTGACTGTTGATACCACTAGTGCCATGACCTAAGTTTGTTTTTAACTGTTGATATCACTAGTGCCATGATCAAAGTTTTTGGTTTTTAACTGTTGATACCACTAGTGCCATGATTTAAGCTTGTTTTATTAACACATTTTGTTTTCACTTGGCATCGAGTAAGTTGTAAAATTAAACGGTATTCATTTATATTCAAAACACAAATTTAGACCAGTCATGTGCAACTTCCTCCAGATCGAGGGTTTCAGAGCAATTTTGAAATATGCTTGTAGGTCATACCGTATGAAGCAAAAGAAAAATGTAAAAAGAATACGATTTCCTCAACGCAGTTTCTTGTTATTACATTAAAAAAAGAGTACAAATAGAGTAGCAGTAGAATATACAGTGAATGAAAGAATTATTCCAATAATAGAAGTTATGAAAAAAACAAAGCGTTTTAAATCGTTTGCAGTAACAGTAGGTGGATCAGATGCATTCATGGTTAATGATTCATATTTTATATTATATACATTTTAACTCCTTAAATTTGTAAGGCAATATTCTAAAAAGTCCTGAATTTTCCCTATTGTGGAAATGAGGCATTTTTCTCTAAACATTCCCTTTTCTCTAATTTATTCACCACTCTTTCATTAAGTAAAAAAAAATAACGTAAATTATCCTCTATAGTATCGTCATTGCTCAGACAAACCATAAATTTTCTAGTCTGCAATCGTGTTTGGTTACGAAGCATTCAGAAAAAAAAAAGACCCCTCTTGCCACACTCACCTGCCCCTCTTTTCAGGATTTGTTAATAGCTCACTATTACGTTTTGAGGGGACTTTACAGGGAAGGTTCTTTTCTTTCTGGTTACCTCCTCTGGGATCTAAACATCCACCCACATGTTTGCCTTGTGTGGTGACCCATGAAGGAGAGGAGGGAATCCTGGTAGTTGAGGGGTCCAACTCTAACATACCATTTTGACCTTCAATTCTTGTAAACGGGGCAGCCTTGGGGTGGCTCCTAGGGTCAATCGGCTGGTCCACTTGGGCTAGGGTTAACCAAGTACCGGTGTTGAATGTTTTCAAGAGGTGTTGTGGGCATTGTATCTGGTGCTGGTGTTTGGGTATAGTGCTCACGAAACTCTGGCGTTGCTGTGGTGTCCTTGTTTGGCATTGTAGTGCGTCCTCTCGTAGGGCTCCATGATGGATGGCGTCAGTGGGCACCGAAATATTCTTTTTTTTATTGTGGATCCTCCAAATAAAAACTTAAATAAAATAGTGAAAAACAGTTCATAGGTAAACGATCACGTCTTGAAGATTCTGAGCAGCAATCTTCAACATCTGTAACACCTCTACTTCATTTTCTTATACCGCATTCTCTTTCAGACAAATGTTTAGGGCAGATGTCTCCCTTTTTCATTCAGAAGGAACAAGAGGGACTTGCTGGCTTTCCAAAGTCAGTAAAGAAGCTTTAATCTGGTGACATATTGGTGGAAACATCCACATTTCAACATTGTGAACTCCTCTTGTATTCAAAGGCGATTGCGGATATACTTATTATTACTTTGAATTTGTCGCGAGGAGTAGGGATTTGAAAAACATCCCTAAGTTAGAGATTCTCGCTGGTTTCTCCACCCAAGGAGTTTCTGCAGTGAGGCGTATTTCCACTCGCAAAGATGACATTTACATCACTGCCTGCACCTGCCATCAAGGCAGGTTATCTTAATTGCAAGGTATGGCCATAAATTCCAAACCCTCTCAGATATTTCCAGTTTCTGTGATTCGGTCATTTGAAGATATCATGTCATGGTTCCTTGAATTGTGCTCATTGCGACGGCAAGGATTATGATGCCTATAAGTGTGAAGCGGGCCCTCATTGCGTCAATTGCAATGGCTCTCTCCCATCCTACTTTCGTTTTTGCCCCAAAGAAGAAAAAGAGGTGTATCATTTGAAAACGATTCAAAACATTATTTACCCTGAAGTTCGAAAGTTGCTGTCCACCACCTCATCTCAGACGTATGCTGCTACACTTCGTTCCCCAACTACAATGAGAGTGCAAACAAATTTCTCTGTCCCTCCAAAAGAGTCGTGCTCAAACCAGATGAAAAGTCTTTTGACCTCCTTGATTAAAACGTTGATGAATCAATATCAATACCCATCTCTGTTCCTGATATACATTCCAGCAAACCCTAAGATCAACTTCCTTTGGTTCCGGGTACGGGCATTTCCTCGGGAAGATAGTCTTCTTCTCCCACACCAAGATGCAAAACGATCATTCGTTCACGTCCTCAGTCGCTTAAATCCTCTTTCAACAACAAAGACCTGCCCAATCGACCCAGGGCAGGATCCATGGAGGTCGATAGACCTCCCTGGAATAAGGACAGTAAGGAAGAAAGACGTGGTCGTAAACAGAAGGGTTCTCCAGCCACTTCACCCACCCGTCATTAAAAATGGCCACCTTGATACAATGGAACTGTTGAGGTTTACGTTCTAATCTGGATGACATCAAAACACTGATAGCTTCCTACCTTTCTTATGTCTTTTCTTTCAAGAAACATTTCTGAAACTTGCCGATACAGTCATCTTTCGGCAGTTTTCTCTGTACAGAAATAACAGGCTGTGTGATGGACGAGTACATGGAGGGGTGGCACTGTTGGTTGATCAGCATGTGCCCACCCTGTCTTGTCACTCAACACACCCTTGGAGGCCGTAGCTATCCGTGTTTCTTGGGTCATACCATCACTGTTTGTTCTCTCTACCTGTTCCCTGGAGAGACATATGATCAATCAGACCTTGATGCTCTCGTTGAACAGTTGTCATCTCCCTTTCTAATCCTAGGGGATTTTAATGGACATCATCCCCTCTGGGGAAGTGCTGATATTGATGGGAGGAGTTGCTCCATAGAGCATACACTCTCTTATCACACACTTAACTAGACTACGCATTGGTCACAGTTTTTTAACTCGTCGTTTTCTTTTATTTGGGACTGATGCACCAGTGTGTAGTCTGTGTAACACTCAGGTCACAGTAAGCCACATTTTACTGTCTTGCCGTAGCTACGACTCTCAACGACAGCACCATTTTAAGCATGTTCTGTCTCAAGGTGTATCTGTAACGTTAGAAAGTGTTATTGGCGATGGTGACACTGTCCATCTTAGAAATGTTTTTAGTTTTTTAAAGGCCATTAATCTTTTTAATGCTATTTATATTTTTTTCAATTGATACATTAGACATTTTTAACGCGATTCCCTTTTAAAAATCATAGTACATCTAGTACGATTTGAAATCAGAAAATGGCCGTAAGTCAAGTAACTCGAAACCAGGAGTGGAAAGACCAACTTCAGGCGACTAACGCTGATGTTTGAACTTACCCGTTTATCATCCTGGCAACTTACGATAATTGGAATTTTGCTACAAAAAGTCCTTTACAACTTGTATTACTGTAGTTTTTCTCTTACAGCTGTAAACGAAATATAAAAATTGGATTTAATGTTATTTATGTTTTTAATTCAAAAATTAAACTTTTTTTTATCTTAATTTTCTTTTATGAATTTTAATAATTTTACTTTAATTTCAACTTTTTACCGGATGTTTGGCGCAGATAGCCTAGTTGCTTCGCGCCATAAAACACCAAACCAACCAACCAATCAACCAACTCTATTACGTTTAACACTGTATTAATTATAACCTAAGAGGAAGCTAAGGTTTTCGTTTATCAAGTGATGTATTATATTACATAGAATTGTCACTTTATCTTTTAGTACCAACTTCATTCGAACGAGAAAGATATCGACTGGGTTGGGGAATTTGTAACGGCGATTAATCCTAAACAGACAATAGTAGTCAGTGAGACAAAAATAGAATAATTCAAATGAAAATGAGCGCTTGTATTCCAGAATTTTGTCAGTGAGTAAACGTTGTAAATTTATTCATTTGTTTCGTGGGCGACTTGTGGTACGGATAAAACCATCTCTTGGGCCGAATGTGGACCGCGAGCTGCACGTTCAATATGCCTAATTTAGATATTCACTTTTGAAAAAGGTTCGCACTATTTATACGCTTAATTAATCAGCCTGTGTTATTTTATAAGATTGCATGTTTTACTTATCTCGGTGAATCTGATCGAGTGCGTCTTTGTAATAGCGAATGGTTTTGTTAGAATGTGATTTACTTGCAATTTAAATCTCTGAGATGCAAATATTTCCATCGAAACCAATTTTATTAGTTAGGAATTCAGCTATACAGAACAAAGTTTTATAGTTAAACTGTTTTTCAATTAACTGAAGAAAAAAGTTTAATTAGAGATCGTTTTGAGAATGTCATTTATGTTAAGGAACATATGCTGACAGCGAGTCGGTTTCATTGTCAATATATCGTTAGATAAGACCAGTGGAGCATCGTCACCTAAGAACGCTCAGATTAAAAGTAGGTCAAGTTAGTATGTGATTGGATCAAATTGTCTAAAAAAGTAATACTCGGGGAAACAAGCGCTTTATGGGATTCCTGTCCTGTAAACCTCAGCCATTGAAACACAAAGCTTTCTGACGTCATATAGTTGGTTAAGGCTTTGAAGTATGGGGCTGTCAAGCAGGTCTCAAAAGTGTTGTATGAGATTTAGGTTATCCTGTTGGTCAGTCCGTGACACTATTTATTCCAGTCTGAAGCAGTTCAATTTCAACCTGGAAATATGACCCCCATCAGAACAAAGTGTGGTCCGAGTACTCCCGAGAAGGTCCTAAAATACACTTCTTACCACATCAGTATATCGCTGAGTAGTAAACCTGTCTCTAGGAAGCGTTGAAGATTGGCGTATTAATTTACATTGATGTTTCTCTTCGCCATAATTGACCAATTGAAACAAACGTTTTCAGTTGACAAATATCGTTCATTTCTGACTTTCTAGTCATGAACCTATAGATCTTTAATAGCCTTGAAACCTTGGTTCATCCATGGAGTGTACGCGAGTGTCCAGTGGTGTTAGTTGGAAGTACGTGATCTCGACAAACGGTCTAGTTAAGCTGTGTAGTAAATAGGTTTCATATTGTTTGGTCACTGGGAGCCACTCTAGCTGCTATTGATGTATGTACTGAATACATGAAGAGTGGAGCGGCGATTTCTAATGATTATAACGTGCAGATGTGGACATTAGGTAACTAACTTGAGTTTCATGACCACGACTTTGTTCGGGCTATCTTTTATATTCAGAGTCCTCACACAATTCTCTAAGGGACAAGATAAAATAAAATTAGTCACCTATTGTCTTCGTATGTTTATCTGGTTAATAACGTTTGAACTCCTTTCTTAGTCTGTTTTTTCTGTTAAAAAAAGATTAACATGACATGAGAAAGTAACACTTTCGTAAAACTATGTAGAAACAATAATCACAATTGAAATCCACCAAAGCAGCAAGTGATCAACTCTGAGAATGATATAGAGGATACTTCATTTCCAGCGTTTTTGCACTCGTCTCTAAGACACGTGCCCGGCAATGATCAGTTGCAAACTCTTTGTTAACCTGAAGATGACTTAAGAAAGTCGAAACGTTGTTCAGTACTTTATTTTAATCAAAGTTTTAATACCCATACCAGCCGTATTGAGAATACATTGTTACATCAAGCGGGTTTCTCGTGATCACGTATTACATATCACTTTGTGAAATTGTATTAATAGTTTTAATTTTCCGGACCTTTTTGAATATTTATTTTCGCAGTGGTGTAGTGGGAAGTTTAACGTCAGGTGTAGGTTAGTGAGATAACAAATTCGATTTGATAAGCAACCAAATTTCAAGACTCATTTATGCCATGCCACTGTAATGATTAAAAGTTACCAAAATGCTCTTCAATGAAAACAAGTTAGCAAAAGGCTTATCCTGTTCTGTCCAGGTCTTGTTAAGTAATGCTAAGTAGATATGGAAATGTTTCATTTACAGGAATACCATGATCTTCAGATTTTATACCAGTTGAAATGGGAGGTGAGCATTCTTACTATCCTAATTATTTATTAGCTATATAAATGTTTACGAATGAATTGGATTGCTTATTAAATGATCCCCGCTGGTACAACGCTAAAATCAGGGGTTCGATTCCCCTCTGTGGATTCAGCAGATAGGCAGATGTGGCTTTGCTATATTAAAACACACATAATAAATAATATCGATATAAGCAATGATTCGTTCTTGGGATGACCAACAAGCGACAGTATCATTGTCACATAGGTTGTCCAGACAAGATCTGGTAAAATTAATTGCTAAAATGTTAGAATGGATCCAGTTACAAATGTGACTGAGTACAATAACATTTGGAATTCGTGAATATTGAGCTTTTTTTTTTTTTGTTTAAGAACGAAGCTACACCTAAACATAAGTTTTGTTCCCTTTCTATTGTCAGAATCAATAGTAATATTTTTACTTTGTTTATATGCTAACGAAAAAATAAAGTTTACGTCGGAAGCTAAATTGAAACTTTGTTGAGAATTTATTATTTATAGAGAGTGAAAATCCAGCCAAAGCTAACATATGAAAAGTTTTTGAATAAGTTACTTCCGACGAAAAAATCAAGAAACGTGGTAACTCCAAACAAAAACGAAAGTTAAGTAATAAATAGGTTATGTATACATCACTTTGCTGATTTTTCTTTAGAACTACTGGAAATATTTAAGATCATGTGTCACTGAGACATTAGAGAGGCTGTAATAACCACATCTATTTAAACACAAAAACCACTACAAACAATCAATCAATAAAAACATCATAGTGGTTTTTGTGTTTAAATATATATTGTTATTATTGCGACTCTAATGGATCGCCACAGCCAGGTGGTTAGGATGCTTCACTTGTAACCTGAGGATAGCGGTTTCAAATCCCCGCCACACCAAACGTGCTCGCCCTTTATCGGCTATGGGGGCGTTACGATATATGGTCAATCCCACTATTCATTGGTAAAAGAGTAGCCCAAGTAGCTTTGGTGATAATTAACTACTTTCCCTCTAGTCTTATTTACACTACTAAACTAGAAACGGCTAGCGCAGATAGACCTCGAGTAGCTTCAGAACAAACAAACAAAGCGTCTCTGTTATAGTATTAACAATTATTTCGGATATTTAAATGTAATAGAAATTTACTTCCAGCGAAAAACACACGTCTATAGTTTATTTGATGTTAATAATAGTTTTGTATTTATTCTAATTAATAATAGTGTCTCATGAATCTTATGATTCTGTTAAAGAAGGCCCGGCATGGCCAAGCGCGTTAAGGCGTGCGACTCGTAATCCGAGGGTCGCGGGTTCGCGCCCGCGTCGCGCCAAACATGCTCGCCCTCCCAGCCGTGGGGGCGTTATAATGTGACGATCAATCCCATTTTTCGTTGGTAAAAGTGTAGCCCAAGAGTTGGCGGTGGGTGGTGATGACTAGCTGCCTTCCCTCTAGTCTTACACTGCTAAATTAGGGACGGCTAGCACAGATAGCCCTCGAGTAGCTTTGTGCGAAATTCCAAAAACAAACAAACTGTTAAAGAAAGTTATGTAGAAGATTATAAGTGAGATAAATTATTTGTCAAATATTTACGAATTATTTAAGTTTAATTGATAAACTGTTATGTTTGTTTTTTGAATGTCGTCTCTAATTTAGCAGTGTAAGACTAGAGGGAAGGCAGCTAGTCATCATCATCATCCACTACCAACTCTTGAACTACTCTCTTACCAAAAACAGTGGGATTGACCGTAACATTGTAACGCCCCCATGGCTGAAAGGGCGAATATGTTTGCTGTGACGGGGATTCGAACACAAGACCCTCAGATTATGAGCCGAGTGCTTTAACCCCCTGACCATGCCGAACCAAACTGTTATGTGGAGAAACGTGATTTTCCTCCCAGTTTTAAAGCTGTTCTTTAACATTTCATACTATTCTAAATATTTAATTGTTTAATATTTGAAATGTACGAATGTATTTTACTGTTTATAACCATGGGAAACTACCGTGCTGACTTTTTGCTATTTTTTTCGGTTTATAAATGTTATTAAGCTAGAAGATAAATGAAGTCTAAGCAGCACATATGAAAATTTATTTTTTTTATATTTACTATAAGGTGGAAAATGAAGTGTAAAGAAACAGAAATATTATTCAAGAAACATATTTTTTAACGGACGTAATGTTTTAACCATACAAAGGAAAATTAATAATAGAATCGATCATTTGGGTTTCATCAAAGCCTTTTTTTATTTTTCATTTATTTCTTAGGCGGTTGTTTGTTCCTTGACTAGGAAATTCCAGGCCCGACATTACGAGTTCGAATCCCCGTTACACCAAACATACTTGCCCTTTCAGCCGTGGAGGCGTTATAATTTAACGGTCATACCCACTATTGTTTGATAAAAAGAGTAGCCCAAAAGTTGGCGGTGGGTGGTGATGACTAGCTGCCTTCCTTCTAGTCTTACACTGCTAAGTTAGAGACAGCTAGCACAGATAGCTCTCGTGTAGCTTTGTGCGAAATCAAACACCCTAATATCAATCTTTAGTTTTATTTGTAAGAATAAGACGTGCAAATTACATCTAACATCGAGTCAATTGAAATTTCTGTGAAAAGGGTTTGAAAAAAAAAATGTTTAGCTAAAGTTGTCCAAAACGGGAAAAACAAAGTGTTGTTTCAAGCGTTTAATTTGTTACAACGCAAAGTTTTGTCCATTATTAACTAAAACATCTAAAAGTAAGATTTGCTCATAATTTAAGTGAACATAATAAATAATGGTATTTAAGAAACAGTGCCCTTCGATATATTAGTGACAAGCCTGAGGGCTTATAACGCTAAAAATCAAGGTACGATACCAGCGGTGGGCATTATTCTTTTCTCTGTTTAACACCAAACAGACAATAAAAATAGTGTAAGAGAACAAAAGAGTAATTTTCTTTTCTGTTTCTAGTTGTTTACATGTGAGATTTTAAACCTAAGATGAACATAGATGAGATAATCAGGTTGTCTCTTCTCAGAGTTAAAAGATGGTATTTGTGATCCTCTAAACCGCTCCAGCCAAACAATATAAGTTGGAAGAAAGCTTACAAGAAAACGAACCAGAATATAAAATCTATAAACTAGCCGACTGAACAAGGGAATAGATTTTTACACAAATCTTAGAGGAAAACTAAATTAAGAACAAGATCAATAAGTTCTTTGTTGGTTAGAAGCTTTAATTAAGTTCTCTCCAGATATTAAAGAATGTAGGGAAATAAATAAATCTTAAAATTGCTTGTTTTATGTTATATAATTAAATATTTGTTAAGCAATTAAATCTGTTGTTATTTAGTAAGTGGCTTCAACTTGATTTTATGGATATATTAAAACTAATCTACTGTGTAGACAGCAAGCATTCAAGTGGAGGCGATTGGCTCCAGAAAGACAAATATAACAATGAATAGGGAACTGCACTTGTTCAAATTCGCGTTTCTTCCGCCATCCTTTGTGAGTTACAAAAAGATTAGAAGAAAACTTCGAAGTCCGCTCTTGAAAGAGACTGACAAAGAGAAGACCGCTTTTGATGAGCAGTTGGTTTCAGATGTTTAAATAGCCGAGTCTGTATAATGCTTAATGTGCTGCTTTGTTTGCACATAATCTTGAAATTGTATGCCTATCTGAGAGTATTTAATCCAAGCGTGCTTTAAAAACGCATCATTTCCTTTCTTCTGTGATCTTACTGTATTATTTAATGTGGATCAATGACGTTCTTAAAGTTTATCATAACGAGGACAGAAGGATTGTTTGTTGTTAATTTTCGCGCAAAACGACACCAGGGCTATCTGCGCCAGCTGTCTCTAGTTTAGCAATGTAAGACCCACCGTCAACTCTTGGGCTATTCTTTTACCAACGAATAGTGGAATTGATCGTAACATTATAACGCACCCACAGCTGAAAGGGCGAGTGTATTTGTTGCGACGCGAATTCGAATACGCGGCCCTCAGATTACGAGTCGAGCGCCCTCTACCCACCCAGCCATGCCGGCCGAAGATAAAAGGATTAGCAAAAGTTATTGTGGTTTTGATGTCCAAAAACATAAATGAAATCGAAATACTTTTTATTCTGTTACGCTATATTTTATGCTAAAATGACAGTTATTTAAATGATCAAAGCTTTCAACAAGTCAGCGAAAACGTTAACTACTGTAAAGTGAACGTAAAACCATTTGAAAAGGTGGATATTTGTAGTTTACATTCGAAGGCCAGTATGATAGCCTTTTAAGAAAACAATGATAGAACAAGACCTGAGCTTATATGTTTAAAAATATCAGGAACTGCTCTAACTGCTTTTGGGCCGAGTGTGGCCTAGTGATTAGTGGACCTAGACCGTGAATCCGAGATTTCACAGTTTGGGTCTCGTGCTATAATAGTTCTTTGTATAGATGTGAGATTTTTGAAAATTCCAAAACAATCAAATTGTTACCTTTCGTTTTCACACCAGTAGTTGTTTTGTAACTTCCTGTACAACCTCTGTTGACGAAAATAAGTGACATTAATTTCCTGTGATTAAGTTTTGTACTTCAAAGACCATTACCTTCGATAACACATAAATACTTGTACGTAATTTCAATGAAATTATCCATATTATTTGTTTGTTTGTTATTAAGCACAAAGCTACATAATTAGCTATCTGTGCTATGCCCACCATGGGTATAGAAACCCAGTTTCTAGTGATACAAGTCCGCAGATATACCGTTGTACCAATGGGGGACTATCAAAAAAGTTTCTGGTGTATAAATTGTGAAAAACAACTAAGTGACTTAAGATAATACTGAATTGATAAATCAACTGAAGTTATGTGCATTTCCTTCTTCGATAATAACAATAATATGAAATCGCTTGATTTACATGCAAGAAAGACTGAGCGTACTATCTGTTAGATATTTTGAGCAATGACTTTACTACTTGCTACCCAATCTTTTGACAACCTACATTATCTAAAGGTTTGGCTTTCCCGTTACAATACCGGCGTGTTTATGGTTATAAATTAAAATACGAACTGCTGCTTATTACAAAATTGAGTTTGTTGAAGTTTCATACATTCACCCATGTAGATTTTCATCTAAATGGTTGTGTTTTTGTCACGTTGAGAAATTTTTCCAAAATGTTTGTTTGTTTTTTAATTTCGTACAAAGCTACACGAGGGTTATCTGCGCTAGCCATCCTAAATTTACCAGAGTAAGACTAAAGGAAAGGCAGCTAGTTATCACCACCCACCGCCATCTCTTGGGCTACACTTTTACCAATGAATAGTGAGACTGACCGTCACATTATAACGCCTCCACGCCTGAAAGGACAAGTACACTTGGGATAACGGTGATTCAAACCCGCGACCATCAGATTACGAGTCGAGTGTCTTAACCACCTGGCCGTGCCGAGCCTCTTCCAAAATGTAGTCGTGTATAATGTTTCGTAGAACCACGAAAGAAACGCAGTACAAAAAGGAGACATATTGTCAGATTTACTTAAGATTCACTAAATTGGAGATTTTTAAAGTAATAAAACGCACATCCGTTATTTGTATGAAAGAGAAGGAGATAGAACAATTTTTTTTTCGAAAAACACGTGAAAATTGCAGATACAGGTTTCACTATTACTTCACTGGTATTTCTCTGCTAATAGTCATTAAAAATACCACATTCATTAAAGCTAATTCTGTAAGAAGTATGAATTGAATTAATGACCCCCTCATAAGCAGTTAACTCTTGATGAACCAAGAGTAACCTAATGGTTGGCCTGTTCGAAGTGTGAAGCGAGGATTCGTCCAACGTTTCGACTAAACAAGAGTAGCACACTTACATTTCATCAATTATTTCTTTCCAACAGAGATTTTCAAAAGGCAATGCTTTACTTACGAACACTTTGATTATCTTTACCAAACAAAAAACAACAGGTAAAACTGATTCACTAGAGTAGGAAGAAGTTCAAAAACAGGGAAACATTTTCGAGAAAGTCTCATAATTAGCACATGTAAGCTAATAAAATGTTTGTTTTAATATTACTTAATCTTAAAAGTAAGCTAATATCATACTTGTTATAACTTTAATAAGGTTTAAAGAATATCTAATAGCATACTTTTTTTATATTATTACTTAGGTTAAACAGTAAGTTAATAGTATGTTTGTTGCAATATTGTGTTGACTTTAGTAAAAAGATAAGTTAATGACGTATTGATTCTAATATTACTTAGGTTTAAAGAGCAAGATAATGTTGTATTGATTATGAACTTAGAAAGTGTAGGCTAAAGTGTAGACCGGGAGTGAGGTTCGTAGACAAAGATAACACGATTTTAATTAAAACGAACCTAAGATTTCGTATTTTGTCCACTCGTTTGCCTATCTATAGATAAACGAAAAGCTACACGTCAGATCAGCTGACTTGCGCCCACCACGACTATCGAAACCCCATATTTAGCGATGTGAGCTCTCCAGCTTGCCGCTGAGCCACTAGGGTGGGGGGTTCACTTGGTAGCTTTCTAAAAACTGTGAAAATCAACTGTACATATGAAGTAAGTTACCAGTAACACTGAAATGATGGTAAAATGAAATTCTGATGTTTTGATCTAATTTTTTTCTGTATACAGTTAATACTTATAAACAGTACATTGTTAACACTGAGAGTTAATACTTATAAACAGTACATTGTTAACACTGAGAGTTAATACTTATAAACAGTACATTGTTAACACTGAGAGTTAATACTTATAAACAGTACATTGTTAACACTGAGAGTTAATACTTATAAACAGTACATTGTTAACACTGAGAGTTAATACTTATAAACAGTACATTGTTAACACTGAGAGTTAATACTTATAAACAGTACATTGTTAACACTGACAGTGGAAATTTAATGATACCCAGCTAGCGTAAAAGTTCAATAAGAGCTCCTGGGATGCTGACACAATGAATCCAGATGGAACTTCCAAGCACCTGTTTTGCACCGTAAAAATACCTAGCAAGTCGGTTGACAATTATCAGGTAATTACTAGTTATTGAACGGACATGCGCACAGATTTTTGTTAAATAATAGTTTGATAGATTCCAGTTTTGTTTTTAGTATTAACGTGCTATATCGTGCACTTATAAGTTGTTGTTTTGTTATGTGCAGAATTGACTGTTCATTTTTGCTCTGACCTGCGTAGTTAGATTTATTTTGATCAGAGTTTATTCGAATTTTGTTTCATATCGTGATTTGCTTTCACTTTTCGAAATAGTTAATCTTGCAGAAAAAATATGTTGTTTAGGTAAATTCACGCTTTTGGACTTGTGTAAAATAACATTTCGGTTTCTGTTTTTTCTCCTGTTTGTTCAACGTATCAATATTCGTTGCTTACCATTTGAAAGAAAAATGCATAATCGATATTCTAACACGTGCTTCCTTTTCTTATCACCAAATTCAGATGTCTACTAGAGCACGTGCTTAACATTTCAAATGCTCGTGCCTCTAGAAACTAACACTTGTTAAAAAACAACAAAAACAAATGACAAGTATGACATATATATATATACATCTTTGGTTTGAAAATGTATAAATAATAAAGGCAAACAGGCAAAGAAACTTATCTTAATCTAAACGTCTCCTTGCTAAAACAAAATGGTTTGTGCTAGCGTGATTCTGGACTGTGTTAATTTTTTTCTTAATGCAGCTGTATTTTAGAATATTTCAATTTTAGATATTTCGTTACTTTACCATTTTACGAAACTAAAACTGCATACTGCTCAGTGTTTATGTAAACCACAAACTTTCCAAACGCAAACTGTAAAAGACGTTATAATCTGTTTGTTTTTGTAGTGTTCACAACTAATTGGAAGCCACAGAGTATCCTAAACGCTCAATATACGCTATCATTCTTATAAAATTTGACGCAGCTCTCCCAAAGGCATTCCAAGGCGCTATATGGTTTAGCGGGGAGGCCATTGTATGCAAGCATATTCAAACTGAACTCTAGTGCCATTACTTACCAGTCTTCTCAAAAGTTCGTAAGGCGCCAGTGGGCTTCAAACGAGCTATTTAGGCTGTAAGTAGGACGTAAATTGAAAATTTGAAATCATCAAAACAACTTTGCCATCAATTTTTTTTTCTTTTTATTGTCAGTTGGTGTCAATAAAATAGCTCATTATTGGTTAGGAAAAGTTAAAAGATAAAGAACCTTTCTCTCCACACACACACACACACGAAGAACATTGAACTACAGCTTTTGCTTGGCTGTTATCGATTCATTAGAAACTCCCTTTAGGAACAGTAATAATTTATGGGAGTGTTTCAATGTAAAACAGTCGTATAACATCGAGCTTCTTTTCACGTAGTAAACGTTTCGTGTTTCAGAGAAATTAACGATACGACCATTTGTAGTTCAACTTGCAGTTTCGAGAATGACGTGGAAATTACAACTACGAAGTACTCTGGATGCGAGTAACGAACTTCAGCCTGTAGTGAAGAACTATGACCACTTTGAACTCTTACTTGACGAATTTTGTGGTGTTAGTGTCCGCGAATTACTGACTTACCATTGAGCCCTGAAATGTACACTAAGAAGGCCCACTGGGAGGAACATGGGTGGTAGGCGTTAGGATCTGACCCTCTCATTTCCGTGGACCCCGTGTCTTTTTATCATGCGATGAACGAGTACCTCAGTTTAAGAATATTATAAATCATTCTATGAAAACGTGGCGAAGGCTTAAATTTGTTGTAAAGTGACATTTCTTTAGGTAGAAAGGATTTGGTTCTCTGAAGACACACAAGCACGCAACCGTTTTAACACACAAGAGAAGTGCTTACAGGAGTTTTTATTCAGATTGTCACGCGCCACGATGCACGAGTGCTGAACACGCGAAATTGAATGACAGCTATGACTTAACAGTGACATTAGCCATTATTGTTAGATACTCGCTACATATCGTGGTGAAACGAAATACGTTGCTTTAACTTTACTTCTGACCAATTAATTTAAGAAATAACTGCAAGCGAGGTTTAATATCAAATCTCCATTATTATGTTATATATATAAACTGAAACTACTTTTATATATTATATTAATGTTGCTCCGAGGTGTATTAATACAAAAATCGCATCAATTAAACTTCTGTAAATACAAAATGTATCAGTTTATTTCTCTTCTTTGACTCACTGAAAATGTACACGTGCTTACTTAATAAAACTCGTGTTAATTTTGTGCTACTGGTGAGACCTGACCACCACATTCGTTAGCGACATACATCTAAAGCTGTAATACACCTCCCAACATTTAAAGCTCTAATACACCTCCCACCCCTAATATGGTAATGTTTATGATTCTTTAAATTTAATGGCGGCAACTTCCTTATTATGTTCTGTTTTTTTTTCTATTAAACTAATAAACTGATATTGTGAAGAAAGAATAAATCATATTCATAAATAAACAAGCCGAGTTTTAAAAAGTTACAAATGAGAGTTTTTGTAACGTATTGACGCTTTACTAGCAGTCGTTCTCAAAATCTGACTAAACCATCCACTGCCAAGGTAATAGTTGGAATATGTATGGTATATTGCGTTGTCAGACTGTTGTCTGTTCGATTAGGGTTAGCATCTGCATTTGGTTCACAGATATTTAACAGATAATTAGAGTAACAGTTCACCTAGAAGATGCTCAAAAAGAAAGAGATTCAGTGTTGTGTTCAACTAAGATGGCTGAAGTCGCTGTCTTGTTAATTATAGGTTCAGAGAACACGAGCATGGCGAACTGTTGAATTGTTGTATTGGCAAAGTTCTTCATCTACGGGGAACCGCAGCAGAATGAAGAACTTCTGTTCGCTCTGAGTACTATTCATCCTTCTAATGCAATCAGAATACCAATCCTTGCATCAATAACATACTACGCTATTATCCTGATTTTAAATTGCACTGATGGGGTAACACAGGCAGAATCTTGTGCTTCAAGTGTAGTTTTTCTCCATCACACACAATCAGGTAAAAATGATAGGAGACTTATCAGGTCAAACCACACGCTTTTAACCGTACACCACACAACACATGAATGGCTAGGTGGGTTAAGGCATTCGACTCGTAATCCGAGGGTTGCGGGTTCGAATCCCCGTCGCACCAAACATGCTCGCCCTTTCAGACGTGGGGGCGTTATAATATGACGGTCAATCCCACTATTCGTTGGTAGAAGAGTAGCCCAAGGGTTGGCGGTGGGTGATGATGACTAGCTGCCTTCCCTCTAGTCTCACACTGCTAAATTATGGATGGCTAGCGCAGATAGCCCTCGTGTAGCTTTGGCGAAATTCAAACAAACAATCAAGCTCTTATATTTTGCCAAACGATATTGCAAATTAAGGTTTCTGTGTTCAATAGAAACACTTCCACATTCATATTCAATTTCATGTATTCCTGTTTTTTCCATTAATTATATATTATCTTTAGTATTACCGTCAAGCATTTGTTCTGTCTTCGGTTTGAATATACAGTGAAATATTTGTTTTTAAAGACTAACTAATAAACTAGAGGTTGCTCCCAAGTGGCACAGGTTTCGATACCCGTGGAAGACAGAGCAGAGATAGCTTATTGTGCAGCTTTGTGTTTAACTTCAAAGACAAACAAATTAAAGATTAAACCTGGAAACCGTTTAACAGTCCCTTTTAATTTTATCATAACTCGGTTTTAAAGTAATACCTTGATGCATTATTATCACTTTAGTGAATTTCCTAATTATGTGATCTTTATTCAACTCGTATATTTCATTAGTAACTATTCATTTTACGCCCTCTTGTTTTGTATATGGTGACATGAGAGTAAAAAAGGTTTTTAATTACGTATTGAACATAACGTTGTATATTTCTTATTTACTGTGTTACGAAAGGAGTCTAGTGAATTAGTCAGTATGCTTAACTCATTCTTTTTGTTGTAAAAATAGTATAATTCGATTTTTTTTATCTAAGAGTTATTTGCAATTAAGATAGCAATAATTTGATTGTTATAAGTATTAGAAAGTTATTTTTGAGATATAAAGCTTCCAGTGCCTTAGCGGTAAGCCTATATCTGTGGCAGTTCATTGTGTCGATTTTGCTTAATAACAAACAGTTATAAACAGCAACAAATAATAATAATAATAGAAGCAAGAGTCTCCCGGTCGGACAGTGGTATCTTTGCAGATTTATATTACTAAAATCCGGGGTTGATTCCTCCCCCGGTGAACACAGTAGGTAGGCCAATCTGACTTTGTTCTAAAAAACAAACACGCAAACAGATATAAAGTAGCACGATCCATTGTTGTATTTATACTATTACAAAACCATGAATTTTAAATACAAGGTAATCCTATCTTGAATAAACTACATCTCAAAACGTGTGAAAAGCATATTAATATTTAATTGATATCATAAAACAAATTTCATTTGAAACATATTTATCTCTTTTTGTTTAGTTGTTTTTAAGTGCGAAGCTCTATAGTGGGATTTATATGCGCTGCCTCACCGCAGGTGTCGAAACGAGAGTTTTAGCGTCATAAGTCTACAGACCTTCTGCTGCGACAGTGGGAAATTCTCAGTAGAAACACAAAAAAACTATATTATTTGTGACTAGTAAAATATTAATTCCTTTGTTAAATACTTAAAACAAACACTGGCCGTGTTTTATGATACATATTTATCTTAGTATATGTATATTACTGATGTAAATATTGTGGATGATATGAAACATAATCCGTGTGCGTTGTTCTTCAATGAATGTATGTTTTACGAAATTTCCATAGTGAAAGAATTCACCAGAGGGTTTAAACAGTGATAAAATATTTCTAAACAACGACTAGAATCTTTTCGTTTTAAGAATGTCAGTACTAGCGTTTTTTGTTTTTTTTTAAACTTTCTTAGAATCTAACCAAAATCAAATATTTCTTACTAAGAAATGAAATAAAACATCAAAGTAAACGCGAGTCTGAGTGAAACTTTGTGTAGAACTCAATAATACATCCGACTGTAAAGAGTTACAGTAAATTGTGTTGACTTTATCCGGATGAACCTGTTTATTAATTTATCAGACTTTGAAAGAAACAGAACATTTATGCATAAGTGTTATTCCTAAACATTTCGAAAGATTAATACTAAAATGTGCTGAAACAAAGGAAAATAAGCAATGTTTAAAAATTTACTTTCTTGAGTAATTTTATTGAGTTAGATATTGCACAGTTGGCTAAGTTAGGTTTTATAATGCATATCTATTTCAAACGTTGATGCAATTACAACAGGACTGTAGCTAATTGCTGACACTGCACAAGACAGCTTGGTTTCGCTGTGGTCAGGTTCTGGATGTGAAGGTTAATGGGAAGAGAGAACGTGATTCTGCCGTGGTCAGGTTCTGGGTGCAATACTTATTGGGAAGAGAAAACGTGATTCTGCCGTAGTCAGGTTCTGTCAAGAGACATCCGATTTATGAAAGGTTAGTTGGCCACTAAAGGCACCAAGTAGTTGCCAAGACCTAATCATAATGCTAATATGAACTCCATCGAGCACCTGTGGTTTGAATTGGAGAGGAAAATGGGCAACACCAAGAGTGTCCCCTGTTCTAATATCTGAAAAGTCACACCAGATTAGCAAAGGACCTAAGCTGAGAACATTCTGCGTAGAGGCAGGCGGTAATTAGTCTGTCCTTGGGTGGAACTGCATTATATTAAATCCTGTGAATAACAGAACTGTAAGGATACTGTTGTTTTAGTTTACTTTTGGCATGGTGATGTGCTCTTTAGTATGTGTAAGATTATGTGTACTACTAAGTTATGAGATGTTCACTAAGGGAGGTCAGTGTGTGCATGTTACTAAGCAGTGTTAGAGTGCTTGTATTACCATAGCAACGGTTATTTGTATATGTAAGATTATTTGCATCACTAACTGATGAGATGTTCTCCAAGGTACTTCAGTGTGTGCATGTTTGTTACCAAGCAGTGTTTATAGTGCTTGTATTACCATAGAGACAGTTATTTGTTTTTTTTTACTTTGCACTGTGGATATCAAACTATATTAAGAAGAGTAAAAAGTGAAAAATCCTGAGGTAAATGTCTATGTTGCACATTATATTACAAAGAAGATGGTAACTGCTGTCCTCTTGCTATTCAAATTTCTCGCATCTTTGCGGCTTCTAGATCATTAAAAGTTACATTAATCAAATGAATGAGGAGCACTAAAATCCTTTCGGCTACTTTCAACATAATAGATAATATGTTATTTATTTGTTTATATAAATTTCGCGCAAAGCTGCATCCGGCTAGCAGCGCTAAACATTTTGAAGTGGTAAACTAAAGGGAAGGGGAACAGGTAGTAAACGCCGCCAACACGCAGCTGTTGTCGTCAGACAAACAGTGGAAGTTTATCGTTATTCTGTATCCACAAATTGCGAAAACGCGACTTTATTTTTTTCTTTTGTAAGAACTGAGGCCCGAACCACGAAAACTCAGTTCCATATTCCGGTGCACTAACAATGGGCCACAAGGGTGGTATACCTTTTATAGGAAAGAGAAACGGATTCAATGATCACTATCTATAGAATTAAATATGTACAACTGAGTACATATTAAGTATGCACTATATTGTAGGTTTAAACCATTTCCAATTTCAGGATAATTACATAGACAAAGGAAGCAGCAAAACGTGACTGATTTTGACATCACTATCCGCACCTAAAGGGTCGTTCATAGACGGAGGAAACTTAAGTGAAGAAAGCACCAGATAATACGGTGCTAATGGTATGAACATCAACATAAGCACTGACAAATCCGCAGTAAATAAATACGAATTTTTCAGACAGCAAAGACTACGATATTTCTACTGGCATCAATAACAATACAGAGAACTCGAAGAACATAGAAGCAGCAGGGAATATGGCATTTAAATTGACATCAAAAACCACCTGGAAAATAGCATAACGAATGAAAACAGCAATGTCGACAACAATTGTATCAGGAACCACATGAAAACAAGAGAGGAAGAAAACACTATAGAATAGTAAAGGAGTACTATAGAAGGCCTTACCAGATCAAATACAAATTACCCTTACTCCGTTGATAGACGCAAAATCTTCAAATCAATTCTGTAAAATAATAAAAACAGATTGTGTGTCCTATCCTAGCAGCACTGAAGGCCTAAGGATTAACGTGATAGGTTGTAAAATGTTAAGCAGGGAATATGGCATTTAAATTGACATCAAAAACCACCTGGAAAATAGCATAACGAATGAAAACAGCAATGTCGACAACAATTGTATCAGGAACCACATGAAAACAAGAGAGGAAGAAAACACTATAGAATAGTAAAGGAGTACTATAGAAGGCCTTACCAGATCAAATACAAATTACCCTTACTCCGTTGATAGACGCAAAATCTTCAAATCAATTCTGTAAAATAATAAAAACAGATTGTGTGTCCTATCCTAGCAGCACTGAAGGCCTAAGGATTAACGTGATAGGTTGTAAAATGTTAACTATTAAAACAAGTCGTCATTTATACATGTTTTATGGCCCCCCAGTGGCTCAGCGGTATGTCTGCGGACTTACACGCTAAAATCCGGGTTTCGATACCCGTGGTGGGCAGAGCACAGATAGCCCATTGTATAGCTTTGTGCTTAATTCAAAACAACAAACAAACAAAAACAACATGTTTTATTTACCTTGGTTGGTAAGCAGTAAGCGTAAAAAAACAAACTATAGAATAGTTTGTGGTATAATAGAAAGGGGAAAGATCTAACAGATTATTCGTTTGTCTGTTTTTGAATTTCGCGCAATTATTATTGTTTATTGTTTTGAATTAAGCACAATGGGCTATCTGTGCTCTGCCCACCACGGGTATCGAAACCCGGATTTTAGCGTTGTAAGTCCGCAGACATACCGCTGAGCCACTGGGGGCGAATTTCGCGCAAAGCTACACGAGGGCAATGTGTGCTAGCCATCCCTAATTTAGCAGTGTAAGTCTAGAGGGAAGGTTGCTAGTCATCACCACCCATCGCCAACTTTTGGGCTACACTTTTACAAACGAATAATTAATTTATAACGCCCCAACGGTTGAACGGGCGAGCATGTTTGGTGTGATGGGAATTCGAACCCACGACCCTCAGTTTGCAAGTTGAGCGTTCTAACTACCTGGCCATGCAAAGATTATTTATGTATAAATTATTATGGTTTGCAGTGCTTTAATAAATCTTTCTGAAGTGTTAATCATTACCCTTGTCTCAGAAACCAACTTTTGTGTTTTTTACACTTATAAAAGAAACGGTACTTAGTTGGTACTGTATCAGTGTGTACCACGATTCATCGACAACTTTAAACAGTTTATGAAACTGTTTTTATCTCGTAATACTATTCTTGAAATAAGCGCTTGTACTGACAAACTTCAGTTCCTTTCCTTTGGAAAGCAGCTCCATACCAAGTAGTTTTCATTTCACTCCATTAGATTTTGGAGTCAACATCGTTTAGTTATAATCATAAAGCCTTTACAGTCCGTTGCTATGGTTTCATAAGAACTATGACGTCAGAAAAATCTTTATAGTCGTTTATCTCTAGGACTCCAAGTGAATTTCATGTAGTTGAGTCTATTTTTTCTTCTTGTGGGAACATTTATAGAAACTTCGCGTGTTTAAATTTGTTGCCATGTCGTGAGCCGTATACTCGTATTAGGTCTTATTGTCTGTTTTCTGTGAAAAGCTTGTCAATCTATTCACTGCATTTTTATGGGTACGTCAGTTGTTGTAATATTCAAACAGGTTTGAAATCGTTATTATTGTCTTAGAAAATGATTTCAACAGGAAAACTCCAATGTGCAATCAAAATATCAGAACCACCTTTTCGGTTTTTTCTGACTATATGAGTAATGTATAAGAATTTTACTAGTATTATAATATCTGGTCTTCATATTTACATATTAAGTTAAACTTTGTAATTTTATATTAGTTCAAGCTTTTTCTCAATCTTTAATTTAAGTTATTCCAATAATTATAATAACAATGCATTGATTTGTTAATAGAATAATAAAAAATCCAATGTTTAACACATCCAGTTTCCATACAATATTCTGTTGGGTTCTTCTGTTCTCAGAAATTCCAAAACTGGTACTGATACAGTTATTCTTTGAAGCTTTGTCATCATAATGATGACAATTTCTTATGTGGTGTGTTTGAATTTGTGTGTTTTTTTAATTTTAGTTTAATTATTCTGAAAACACATTTCGATATTAACAAGTTCAAGCATTTTTAGTATTCAAATCTTTCAGACTCAGGCGCCACAGAGCTATGACCAATTCGGATATCATACGAAGATGTTTAACTTTGTTAATCCACAAACTTACTGTTGACCTATCAAACAAAAAACAGAAATTTTGGAATTAAGGATTCCACCAAAGGATAATGTTGCTTTTAGTCGTATATTGTGATTTCTCTATTCGGCCGAACGTAGTCTAGCGGTTGGCGTGCCAGACTATAAACGTGAGGGTTCGAATTTCGGGTTTATTTACATATTATCTTCGATGGAAGTAACTTAAACTTATTGGTGGGTGCTATCAATTAGCTGCTTCTCATTCTAGTCTATAGTCAAAACAACGGACGAATACATTTTTTTTACACAAGTATCCGAACCAAATTACATTTTAATGGTAGTATTTAATTGGCTAGTCGAAAAAAAATTGTTTTAGACGTCAGACGAGCTTTCTTTGTTCCCTCCTGTTCAGCGGTAAGTCTACGGAATTGCAACGCCGATACCCGTAGTGGGCAGTGCACAGATAGCCCATTGTGTAGCTTCGTGCTTAACTGTAAACAGTTTATAGACACGTAACCAGAACTAATTGAAGTGAAACGAATAATGAATATGAATTACATTACATACATGTTGTTCTGTATAACTTGAGTCTAATATACATATTAGTCCACAAATAACATATTTTTAATTTCGTTATTTTCAGGAAGAGGAAAAAAAGAAAATACAAAGAAATATTTAACCTGCATGTTTGAAAATAAGTAAAATCATCGGTAAAAAATGTTTACAAAAATATTTAGCGAAGGAACTTAGATTTTTATTATGTAAAGAACTATAAGAAAAATAATTTACTGCGTTACTTCCTGCGATACACAAGTGTATAAACACACTCCACTCTTATATTGTGCTCTATGTATCTAAAAACATCATTTAGGTTTATCTGACTTAAAATTTGTCGAAACTGTAGGAACCTTTTATTTCACAAATTTGTCCTTTGGAAATTCCTGTACCCATGCGAAATAGAAATTCTGCAGCTTATTGTATTTGGTATACAATTCTAATTCTACTTACACACTCCAAATTACTGTGGTTTTTGTGTAAACAATATTAAACTGAAAGGGACTGTATTGTGACACTTGTTTAGTGTGTACATCATATTGAACAAGTAACTGCAAAAGAGATTTAACGAAATAATTTCCATAAACACACAAAGCTTGTTATTTTTTACTGTTTACTTTATCTTTAATAAGCGGTGCCACAAAACATAAACAGTTTTGGATCTAGTATTAAAAAAAAAACACTTAGACTTCGAACACTCAATTTCAAAACTTTCAAACATTTTTCAAGTGAAATCTTTGTTTGATATCAAGCAGAAAGCCACACAAAATGATAGCTATCCGTACTGTATTCACAAAGCCACACAAAATGATAGCTATCTGTACTGTATTCACAAAGCCACACAAAATGATAGCTATCTGTACTGTATTCACAAAGCCACACAAAATGATAGCTATCTGTACTGTATTCACAAAGCCACACAAAATGATAGCTATCTGTAGTGTATTCACAAAGCCACACAAAATGATAGCTATCTCTACTGTATTCACAAAGCCACACAAAATGATAGCTATCTGTAGTGTATTCACAAAGCCACACAAAATGATAGCTATCTGTACTGTATTCACAAAGCCACACAAAATGATAGCTATCTGTACTGTATTCACCAAGCCACACAAAATGATAGCTATCTGTACTGTATTCACTGCAAGCATCTAAACCAGATATTTTAGCGTTAAAAGTCCTCAGACCTGCCACTGAGCCACCCGAGGGCATAAAAATTAAAAGTTGCATTACTGTTTACAGGTGTTATTTAATTCCCGCATTTATATGTGTCTTTTTCGTCATTCACGCTGTAGAATATATGAATACATTGCCTTAATCTAGAACGACAATTCCTTTAAAAATCAATACATAGCTTACCATTGAGTCATGTGCGTTGCCTACTTACGCACTACAACACAATTTTATCCTTGCGCACGAACTGCAAACCTTTTTCATGAGTACATGCTCGCCCTTTCAGACGTGGTGGCGTTATAATATGACGGTCAATCCCACTGTTCGTTGGTAAAAGAGTAGCCCAAAAGTTAGCGGTGGGTGGTAATGACTAGCTGCCTTCCCTCGAGTCTTACACTGCTAAATTAAGGACGGCTAGCGCAGATATCCCTCGTGTAGCTTTGCGCGAAATTAAAAAACAAAACAAAAAATAAACATGAGTACACATCTTTAACAAGGTTTTAGATATTCAATATTATCTAGTGAAATGTTGTTTATGGTTTCAACTTTAAGATACTATATATGGTTCAGTTTTGTTAGAACGTTTTTCTAAATTACGGAAAGTCTCATGTTATAAACTTTTCACGTAACTATCGATTCGTTTAAACGAATTTTTTTTGTCTTTCTTCCTTGCTTCATGTATAATTTAACGCTGCTCATAATATTATTTTATTGTTCATAAAATCTGACGGATTAGCAAAAACGAGGGGTAAAAAAGTAGTTGTGTATTGACAAGTATTTTGGTTAGAATGTAAACATAAGTAAATACAAGTTGTCATAAGAGATACGCCACATCATTATGGTCCAATAAGTAGTGTTCCAACAGTTACGACCACAAAGACACCAGAAATAAAAATAATGAAAACTTTATTGTTGGCCTTGAATGGCTACTGGAAGAACCACCCTTTTAGTTTTATTCTCATTTATTTCCGCAAATGATTTTGTTCTGTCTTGTTTTACGTCAAAACAAAGAGCTAACTTTTGGTTTGTTTACTATGAAGACTAGGAACGAAGTCCAGAAATATCAGGTTTTGTTTTAAATAATTTATTATAATGGTTGTTTGTACTTGAGTTTGTTAATTTTGCGCATATCCACACATAAACTACCTGAATATATCGTCTGTAACTTTAAACTAATAGACTAATCAACAGCACTCGTCTCCAGCTACTGGGCTAGTTATATTGTACTTGAGGTTTCTTAAAGCAGAGCAGCGTTTCTCAAGGTAGGAGACGCAACTCCTCCAGGGTTCTGTCAAGCATTTTCGGGGTGACGCCAAAAAATGGGCCGTAAACAAAGATTAATTTATGTTAATTCTAGAAAAACGATAAGCCTGTAAAAATTATGTTGAATTAATTAAATGATACAATTTGTTGAAAGTAGATGTTATTGTTTTTACTACACCACTGTTTTTTAATCACCATAATAAAGTTATAGGTTGGGGTGGGTGCTCAAACTTTTTTATTCACATCAAGTGAGTCTGAGACCAAAATAGTTTGGGAACAATTATCTTAAACAATGGAGCACGATTTTGCCGCAGCCATGAACTGTGAATTATGATCCTCGAATTCACATTCCGGGCACTCTAACCACGAAGACACGTTCTGCTCCTATCCTAAGTTTGACAAATGTAATAGATATTAACGCCTTCAATGACTATTTTTCTCAAATGTTTTTATTGGCCAGTTATAACTTGCTACTTTTCCTCTTAACGTATGTGTTACTAAAAAGAAAGGCCCAGCATGGCCAGGTGGTTAAGGCGCTCCACTCTTAATCTGATGGTCACGGGTTTGAATCCCCGTTACACCAAATGTACTTGCTCTTTCAGCCGTGAGGGCGTTATAATGTGACGATCAATCCCACTATTCGTTGGTAAAAGAGTAGCCCAAGAGTTGGGGGTGGGTGGTGATGACTAGCTATCATCCCTCTAGTCTTACACTGCTAAATTAGGGGCGGCTAGCGCAGATAGCCCTCGTATAGCTTTGCGCAAAATCAGTTCCCGGTAAGACACCTTGAGATATCATATCCATGTTTACCCCTGTTTTATACTTTGTAAACTATTACAATATTTACTAAGTAATCTCTTTTATTTTTTATTACTTCAACGCTTAATTACAATCTCCACCAAAATTGTCTTCTACTGCGGTAAGTATAACGGCTTATAATAATAAAATTCGAGATTCGATCCTGTGGCAAACAAGGCGTAAATAATCCACTGTGTAAATTTTTATAAAAAAAATATTGTGTTTCTTGGAAAGATTCCTTTAGTTAATTATATAAAAAGCTTAATTAATTATGTATGCACTACTGAAAGTTTAGATGCCTTGGAGAGTGTATCGAAAGTTATTTTGGATAGACTGTATAACTACTGGAAGAAACAAGGGCTTTAGCGTTCTAAACGCTGCATTTTTAAGTTGGAGTATTTGGTTTTGTAGTTGTTTTTTTTCAAGAATAAATAAATAGAGCCCACAAGTCATGTTGCAGTTTGAAACCCAACTTTCAGCTTCGCCTAATGATCTCTTTTGCGAGATGAACACAATTTAATCAAACCACAAATCTCTTCATGTAAAGCTCCGCGCTCCCAAGAGACTCGGTCTGTGATTGGATAGTTATTGAGCTCTCTAAATATTCAGGCGAACATACTGAAAAAAAAATCGAATGTAAATCTGTATAGCTGTCGTTCTGCTGGTCACAGTATGTGTATTCTTTCAGTAGGTTATGCAAATAAAAGTCTTGCTCAGTTTGGGCGTTTTATCAATAACCTTCTCTTTTACGTGTGGCTGTAACTTTTGAACTCGATATGGATTTTCATCGATTCGTATCAGTTAAATAATCTGGCCTGTTCAATTTATTATTGATTTTGTGTCTGCTCCAAAAAAGCTAGTTTGATATGTTTTGTTTTAAGCTATTATTTTAAATATATATTATGTTTTTATTACACTATTATTTTAATACTCTTTCACGTGCTTATTATACAAACAAATAGTTTGCGCTAGTCAAGAGCTGAAAAAGTGACTGATACTTAAATATATATCGTATATTTTCTTTTTTAACTAGAATTTCAGCGTTAGTTTAAGAAAAGTTCTCGCCTTGTTACATAAAAACGTTTCCCGACTGTTGAGCGGTAAGTCTGCCGACTTACAATGCTAAAATCCAGCGGTGAACAGAGCAGTAATAACACATTGTGTAGCTTCACTGTGAAAAAGCAAATCCATAACAAATACACAGATATAAATGTTAAAGGGGGAATACGTCACATTGTTCATTTTTTAGTTAGAGTGTGTTTGTATTTTTTTACAGCAAAGCCACATTGGATTATCTGCTGAGTTCACCGATGGTAATGGAACCACTGATTTTAGCATTGTAAATCCGTAGACTTACCGCTGTACCAGCAGGAGACCTTTTAGTTAGACCATTGCGGATTCCATACGATAATAAATTAACGCCGTGGATTTAGAATTAGCCTTAATGTAAGAAGTTAATCCTTGATATTTCACACGAATTTATTCGCTTGTTGCTGGTGTCTTATTTCATTTGTACTTGCTCATCTAAATAGATTTATTGTTAAGGGTGTGCCAAGTGTGTTTTTACCATAACAGATTTTGGAGGTGTAAGTCCTTAATTTTCCGATGACTTTCTCAATAAAAGTCACGAAACATTTTAAGTTTCAACCTATTTCTGTTTTTTATGGCTGGCCAATTTGTTAGGGCGCTCGACTTGTAATATGAGTGAATCCGAATCCCCTGTACCTCCTTTCAGCCGTGGGGGCGTTATAATGTGCGGTCAATCCAACTGTTCGTTGATAAAGGAGTAGCCCAAGAGTTGGCGGTGAGTGACGATGGCTATTTGCTTTCCCTGTAATCTTTCGCTGCGAAATTATGACTATCGCAGATAACGTTGGTGTAGCTTTGTGAAAAACTCAAACTACATTCTTTATAAGTACAGCTTTACACAATGTGTTATTTGTGCTATACATAATGCAGTGATCGAACGCCAATTTCTGATGTTTTAAGCTGTCAAGTTTACCGTGTTGTTACGAGAAGACATGAATTATTGAATAATTAAGCATTAATATATAAATTTCGTTTTTGAAATTTACGTTATGCTGTAAAATATTAGAAGACGAGATTTTTTGCTTAGTTTTTGTGACACTAAAAAAGTGGACAATAACGCACAGTTTAAAACTTTATATATATATATATATATATCCCCACAAAAGAGAGACTAAAAATCATGCTGAAAACAAATTTTGACATCGCGATTAAAAAAGGCGCTGTCGATTCAAACAGTTCGTGGTTTTTTTTCGTAGTTCGTTATGTTGCCGCATGGATTCGTATATGATTTTTATATTCACTCAGTAAGTGCGCTGCGAATAGAAGTTCGAAGCTTATCAATTTAGAAAATATTTTTCACAGATTAGTTTTTAAGAGCGTAAAGATGTCCAATGAATCAACGTTACCTTGCACCATGTAACTGACTCAGGAACATTAAGCTGTTATGATTTCTTGGATAATTTAAACAGAAAACAACTTCTAGAATTTCTGATAAAGCGCGGAGAAATAAAAAAAAATGCTGGGAAAACGTTGCATCACGGTTGAAATTTAGAACGTGCAGTACGTTGATTACACGAATGTAGCCGTATTAGTAGGAGATAAACATAAGTTTTGAACACCGGTTTATTATATACTGTAATCACTGTTGATTATGGCCAGGTGGTTAGAGTGCTCGACTCGTGATACGATAGTCGCAAGTTCGAATTCCCCTCTCACCAAACGTGCTCTCCCTTTAAGCCGTGAGAGCATTATATTGTGATAGTCAATCCCACTATTCGTTGGCAAAAGAGTTGACGGTGGGTGGTGATGACCAACTGCCTTCCTTCTAGTCTTTCACTGCTAAATTATAAACGGTTAGCACAGATAGCAATAGTGTAGCTATTTTAAGAATTCAAGTTAACTTTTCGGTTGTGTTAGATTTAAGTTAAATATTATTAAGTACATTATTGTTGTTTTGACTCAAAGCTATCCAATGGTTTATGTATAATGGGACCACGGATATTAGTATTGTAGCTCCGTGAATTTATCTCTTACCTACTGGAATATAATTATGTAAGCCTATACTGCTAACACCAACAAGGTTTACCTTCTGAATGCATTGTATTATAAAGAATTCACTTATAATTACACAAACTTGGATCGTAAAATAACCTTTATTTTTCATTTGTGGTATCATGACAGCTTTAAATAATCGTTTTTTTGCCTGAAAATTTCTTGACACAAAATCATTGTGGTTTGAAGGGCTAATGTTGCGCAATTAATTTTTCTAACCTATACTTTTATATAAATGACCATTTGATTTTATTTTTATAGGTTTCTACCTTATCAAGCCACTCTTTTTTTGTACACGTTTCTTGGAGCCTGCTATTTACTCGTCACTAGAAGTGTGTAAATGTAGAAGACCCTAAATTATTATGACAGACGTTGGTTTTAATACCTAGAGCTTTTTTCAACGTAATACGTGTTTTGAATATTAAATAAACTTACAAAATACAAGTTTATTGCAGTGCGCTTCTGGTATTCAACAAATACAAAATCTTTTCCGTTACTTCGTCTATTCTTTCATTGGGTAACCTTGTATTGGTATTTTTTACTTAGACCTTATTAATGACCAAATTTCAGACGAAAATTTCACATTTTGTACATGAACCAAGTTTAGATAAGTGTTATAGAATCTAAAGGTTTCTTACAGATCATATACATGTATTATCCAATATCTAAACTTTGATATCTTAATAGTATGTGTGTGTGTGAAAATATCTTTTTGAGATGATAAATAATAACAGTATAAAGGTCAATTATATGCTCTGATTTTTTTGTACCATTATTAGCCATTTTCCTCCACATCATCCAAGTAAGATATTACAGTGAAAAAGACGTTTGTTTGGTTATATATGTTTTACAAATGAAGCAATTAAAAATATTGGTGTAAAACTCGACCTTCCGTAACACTTGTTTTATTTTATGCACATATTTATATTTCATATTCATTTCTTGTTGTTATTGTTGGAATTTTCTGGTGTGTATCAAAATGCGTGCTGATTCTTTAAGTTATTGTATAAGATAATATAATGTTGAGGGACAACAAGGGTTAGTCCATCTCAGCTGTCCCATCCTCTAAGCCAAATTAAAGCTATTTAGTAAATGAACTAAAAATGAAATAAAGTCAGCCATTATCATTCGTATATCTTTCAAGCTTCCTTTCAAACTCACTCAAATTTACTGTCTCCACAACATCCAAAGGCAACCCATTCCATAGGCCAACTACCATGTTTGAAAAATAAAATTGTCTTAGCTGAATACGGACGGCTTCTACCTTGCCTAAATCCATATTTGAGTCTCCTAGTTCTATGATTCTCGCTGTTAACTGTGAAAAATGTTGAAGCATCGACATGGTCAATTCCTTTTACAATCTCAAATACTTCAACCAGATCCTCTCTATCTATTCATTTTTCTAAAGAAAACAATTTAAGGATCTTAATCTCTCTTCATATGACGATTCCTTCATCCTAGGTACCATTCTAGTAGACCTCCTCTGAACCATTTCTAACAATTCAAAGTTTTCCTAAGGTAAAGAGAGCCCAACTATTTATTATATCTTGATAACTATTTAATATATCTTGCAAATGTTGACTAACCATTTACCTATATAATGAAGTTATAACCACCTTAAACTTCTATTCAGTATTGCTGTAGATACGTTATAAAATACTATTTGCACTACCACTAGCAACAGTACACTGTTCAGATGAATTAAGAGACAGACTAATCAACCATTACATCAAGGTCCTTTTGTTTCATGACACACTTAAGGCTATTCCCATCCAAATTATACTTATAATTGCAATTAGGATAACCCAAGTGCAATATCTTAAATTTATCATAATTAAAACCCACCTATCACTTAATAACTTAACTAACTAAATGATCCAAATCCTTTGTAAGGTAGTATTCACTTGACAGCCAGCAGCACCCAAAACTTTGACACCATCAATAAATCTGAATAATTTATTGATCAGTCCTTCATTTATATCATTAATGTAATTCAAAGAGAATAATGGCTCTAAGACTGAGTTCTGAGTTACACCACTTGTAACATTAATCCAGTTTAACTGAACTCCATTAATAACAACCCTCTGCTTTCTTCCATCAAACCACTCTTCTATTCAATTAGTTAACTTGTTCCCCACATCTAAAGAAATCAGTTTCTTTGCAAGCCTTTTATATGGCACTATATCAGATACTTTCTGAAAATCCAGATACACAGAATCTACACTCTCATTCTCATCTACATATGCAGTAACATTTTTAAAGCACGTCAAAAACTTTACTCTTTCCTATAACGTTATCCCTTACGTCCACAGCAAAACATGTATCGTTTCCAGTCTCCTTCATTATATCTTTTACCCTATCAGGTATGTCTTCCACTTGTGCCCCAGGATAGCATAATATAATTGTTTTCACCCTATCTATTCCGTAGACTATTCTTCATGACTATAATATCTTTAAGTTCATAATATATATCCTTCTCTATTCCTTTTTTTGCGCCCCCCCTCAGTATGTCTGCGGACTTATACTGCTAATAAACCGGATTTCGATACACGTGGTGAGCAGAGCATAGATAGCCAATTGTGTAACTTTGTACACAACAAAACAAACAATTTCTTCTGCATTTCCTCTCTCCAATATATTTTCTCGTCTTCCATAGCTAAAGGATGATATCTGTTGCTCAACAGAATAGGGTCTTTACAATTAAGTTCACTGCTTTTAATCATAATACTACCCTTTCTAACTTCCTGAATGTCATTGTCAGTCTTAGGTGATGCCTCCCTTACATGTAAAAGCTTAAACTCCTCTTGACGTTCTGCTGTCTCTTCCCACAGTTCATACCTCTCTTTATCTATTTCCTGAACGTTAGTTAGAATAGCTTCCAACCTGCAAGCTACACATATAAATTAAACATCTTCAATATTAGCTTCTTTAAAGGTGCACAGTAGTCCAAATTTTCCAATTAAAGACCCATTCATTGCACCTCTCGCACCTAACAAACTAGGAACACTACATCCCCGAACTAATCTTAACCATTGTATTATTTGTAGAATTAAAATCAACATTCGACACTATGATCAAATATCAGTAACCTGTTGTTAACACTGCTAAACCTAACTTTGACAGTTAACTAGTTTTTAGATTGTATTTAATTCGCCTTATAATATCACTGCAAATTGAATTGTAACTAAGCCTAAAGAACAATTACGTATACTAAGCCTAATCTAACATTATACTACATGTTACACAACTAAATTCGAAATGAAAAACTTGTACCTACAATTTTAGTCCCCACTTCTAATTTTTTTGCTGTTCAACACTTATTTCTAAAGATAAAAATGACAAAGCCAAAGAATATTAAAAATCCACAATATTATGAAAGCTTTCTAACGTCTTCTCTTTTCAGATAGCTCCCTCTATCTATCTTTACATCCATTCGAAAAAAGTATTAAAGTTATTGGGTAGAGCAGTTTTGTTGGTTATTTGGTTATGAGTTACCGTGCAGTGTTCTGGAGTAACATTTAATACGGCATATAGTGTTACTAGTTTCAAATCTAATTTGAAGTCGGTCCGAGGGTTTAGATAAAAGGTAGAAAAGAAGTTTTCGTTACTATCTTATAACGTGTAAAAATAACATAGAATTACACGTAATAATAGTTTTTAAATTGGAAAACTGATAACCCGCGCACATTCGGCAGGATTACCTTCCCAGAAGTACTCGTACTAATGGATATTCTGTGGCTTTATCTTCCGAGTTTTACAAAGTTTTCTTTCTTTGTTGAACTGTAGAGATCAACAGAGAAAACACTTTCACAGGGGTGAGGGGATAAGAGCTGATCTTAATGATATTTCAAACCAATACGTTATCGGTACGGAGAACAATAACGTGACACGAATTGTGGAGATTAGGATTTGATTTATTAAGTTATTGTTTTATTGGAAATTTCATACGATAAATGGGTGAATATGAGAAGGGATTCATAGCCGTAAAACTTTAAATCGCCCGTGTTTCTTTCCCAGTGAAGTAGCAAAGAGCTAGTTAAAGATGTCTAGAATAAACTATCTGAACAATTTAATTTCTGATTTATAACTGTCATAACGAGAAACCATTACTTTGTGATTTCAGAATAAATCACATTTCATAATTACGGCTTTATAAACGTTGTGATAGTAACCAGTTTGGAGTAGCTTGTTATCCACAATAAGCTGTTGTTATAAGCGGAAAAGTTAATGGGTGTTGTTATTTTAAAACGGGGGAGAAACAGATTCTGTTTGCAGATTTATGACAAGCGTTATTTTTACGTTGCACACAATGACGTAACTTCCACTTCCGGTAGGTATTACCTTTTAGTAAATTTGGTAAATTATTTCGTTAATCATATCACGCCCAAATATCTCCTCTCTAATTGTTTATTTGCAGGCAGATAGAAAGATAAAGTACTGAAACAATGTTGCTAGCCTGACCATTTAGCAACAATTAAAAAAAATCTATTTTATTTCCTGCATATATATGAAGTTCTGTTGCAATTAGAACACGTGCATTAACCAATCGTAAGACTGTTTGATGCAAAACTCCGATAAGGCTGGAAAATAACTAATTGACTTGGCGATACTTTTTGCTTGCCCGACATTTATATTTGTTGATATGGCATTTTATTATACTGTCGAGAAAAGTATAGTCAGAAAACACCTGAGAATAATTCTTATCTTAAAATACATTTAGACAATATAAGCATAAATAAATCGTCTTACATCATAATTTCCTTCACCGTTATAAGCTAGGTTAAGGAGAAAAAAATGTGCTTAAGCATTTGGAAATGTTTGAACTTTATCTTAATTAAGTAAATATGGTGGTGTTAAGACAGACGACAGTGATAAAGTTAGGCTAAAGAAGTGTCACGTCATTTACACACATGATATCTTGGCCTGACATGGCCAAGCGCGTAAGGCGTGCGACTCATAATCCGAGGGTCGCGGGTTCGCATCCCCGTCGCGGCAAAGATGCTCGCCCTCCCAGCCGTGGGGGTGTATAATGTGACGGTCAATCCCACTATTCGTTGGTAAAAGAGTAGCCCAAGAGTTGGCGGTGGGTGGTGATGACTAGCTGCCTTCCCTCTAGTCTTACACTGCTAAATTAGGGACGACTAGCACAGATAGCCCTCGAGTAGCTTTGTGCGAAATTCCAAAAAACAAACAAACAAACATGATATCTTATTATGTCTGGTTACAACACCTCCTGTTTGATAACTGTATTTTCTTAGTTTAATACGTTAATAGGGCCTGTGAGTTTCCAAAATGATAAAATATTTGGAAAACATTTCATGTTAGAACAAGTGCAGCAGAGAATCTATTTGTTTGTTTTATTGGTTCGGAAATTAAAATTGTTCTTAAATCATTCTTAATGAGTAACTGCCAACTTTTCAACGTTTCGTTTTAAATGGTGATTTGAAGTGGACTCTGCTTCAACTTATTACTGATTTGACGAAAACAGTTAGTTAGCGGCCACTCTACGAAAACATTTCTATTGATGAATATTAGTTTCGCTTTATTCTTTTATGAGATTGTTTTCGGTTGTCAGTAAAATTTGGAGTTATTGATCCTTTTCACACTGAATGCCAATGACTAGAAAGAGAAAATTACACCATTTAAATGTTTTTCCAGAAAGGAGGTGTACAACATCCTGAAATTATTTCCCTAACCATGTTTGGGAGAACGATCATATGTCAGGAAACCGTGGTTCTACTGTTAATGTTTCTTTCGATCACGTAGTTCAATTTACTGAAAATAATTTGTTCCAGAGATCAATTCTAAGGCTTTTAAATTTCTGTGAGCTTGATGAATGTGAAGGTAAAGCCACCTACTGGAAACCTACTGAAGTGATTACAAAATTTAAGAACCTTCCCGATTCTTCAGCACGTGATGTTTGTCAGTGTAACATCAAAGAGCATTTCAAATTAATTTCCTTTATTCTTCACCAGCGCAATATTTATCATTAAAATTTGGAGTCAGAGTTTTCTTATACATTGAGTTTTTCCTTAAACCTCCGCAAGCAGAAATTTTATTTTTAACAGTTAACCTTGACTATTCATTTAGTGATATTTAACAAACATGCACAGTAAAATGAAACAAAAGTTCATCTAATAAGCCTTAAGTTTCTATAACGTAGAAGTTCGTTATGTTTAACACAACAGACATGCATAAACTGATGAACCAAATTACGTTATTTAAACATAAATGTATTTGTGAAACATTTAGTAATGTGTAACAGAAGACGGTTCCACATATAAGTTTCTAGGTTGAAATAGCTTATGATACTTACCAAAATATAGGTTAGATTAGTAGTATTGTAATAATACTTACCAAAATACACATTTCTACAGTGATATCCCCGTGGCATTTCCCTAAACAAATTGTGTATAAATATGGTAGAGATATAAGCTCAAATACTAACATCTGTAGTTGCGTGATATTGATAAAATACTTGATAAGGGAACTCGAGTATTTCTCTTAAACTTTAAAAAAAATACACTTCATTTTATCCTGAATAACTGAGAAAACGCCCTAAACTAAGACGTTTGACGTATTCAGCGAAGATACACTGAATTGGTAAAAGGGGAAGATAATATTGCAATATCGTTTTAAAACTGTTTAGAAGATGCGTAAGATAGATGGCGTTCAATAAAATTAAAGGGGCATCTTTTTAACTATTGTGTTAGGTTTGTATATTTATATTAACAATAATTCTCTAATTTTTCTTTTAAGTACGTCTTATTCTTCACCAAAAATATCTTTGTTTTAATCATTTATTTTATAGATAAGTTTTTTATGCACTCATTTACATCTGAGAGTGCCTCTAAATGTTCATTAAATATTTTTTAGATCTCTACCAGCTTCACAATATATGTAAAAATCACAATTACTTTCATAGTTAAATCAATTTTTTGTAGTATTTATTACTATAAAGTTTGCTTAGTGAGTCTTTTAATTGTAGTCTAGTTTGTTTGTTTTTCTAATAATTATGGTTTTGTTATTTATGTTGTGGTTTGGTTTGTTTTGAAATTCGCGCAAAGCTACACGAGGGCTATCTGAACTAGCCGTCCCTAATTTTGCAGTGTAAGACAATAGGGAAGGCAGCTGTTAGTCATCACCGCCCACAACCAACTCTTGGACTACTCTTATACCAACGAATAGTGAGATTGACCATAACATTACATCGCCCTTACGACTGAAAGGGCGAGCATGTTTTGGTTGACGGGGATCCGAACCCGCGACCCTCAGATTTCGAGTCGAGAGTCTCAACCACCTGGCCACGCCGGACCATTTATGTTGTGACTTTTGTAAGTTAGCCCCATATTTTATGAGCCGTTAACCTCTGTTCCTATTTATGGGACAACTCCTGTGATTTGATCTTTATTTACTTGTGTGTTTTCTGCAGGACAACTCCTGTGATTTGATCTTTATTTATTTGTGTGTTTTGTATAGGACAATTCCTGTGATTTGATCTTTATTTATTTGTGTGTTTTCTATAGGACAACTCCTGTGATTTGATCTTTATTTACTTGTGTATTTTCTATAAGACAACTCCTGTGATTTGATCTTTATTTACTTGTGTATTTTCTGTAGGACAACTCCTGTGATTTGATCTTTATTTACTTGTGTGGTTTCTGTAGGACAACTCCTGTGATTTGATCTTTATTTACTTGTGTATTTTCCATGGCACAACTCCTGCCATTTGATCTTTATTTACTTGTGTATTTTCTGTAGGACAACTCCTGTGATTTGATCTTTATTTACTTGTGTTTTATGTGTTGATAGTATTATTTTTGTCTTACTTCTTTCACTAACTAATCAGTGACTTTTTAAAACTTTAACTTTTAAAGCAAGTAGAAATGTAATTTATTTCATCTACCATTTCCTTTGGTGGAAAAAAAACGAAAGCGATATTATATAAGCCCTTAAAAGTACGTGTTGTTTTTTATTAACGTCATGTGCAGATTACGAATTGATGTACGTTCCGTTGTGTCTGTTTTCTTCTAGTGTATTGTGATGTGAAGTGGTATGATATATACAGTTACGGACTTTAATGTTACTTTGTTTTCCCTATAATTTAACTTTTTTTATTATGACTGATTGAACTAATTCGTTTAAAGAATTAGTTTTATTCACTTTAGTTATTAAAAATGCATACTACACAATCAATGTTTTGGAGCAGAATAAGATTCTTTATATTAGTTTTGTTCCAACAGAAATAATGATAGAGGGTTTTTCATACTCAGCTTATTTTTTTATGTAGAGCTGTATTAATTTAAAACAGTTGTATAATGCAAAATAAAGCAAGGTTTTAAATTCTGTTTGCATAAGATTTGTTTTACTCCTTTAATGTAACGTTTATGGTTTCATAAATCAGTTGCGTAGTTGATTTTTCTTGATGTTTTTGTTAGTGTTTTGGTGATGCCATATATTGTTTCTGGTTTATTTATTAACTCTGACAACAGTTAAGAGATATGCTTGTCTTGGTTATATTTGAATGATGCGTATGTGAAAATAACTGTTCTGATGCTAATTCGAGTTTTGTGTATTTTAAACGGCCATAAATGTGTGATGTTTTACCATCCGTGTTTGTGTGTTTTTTGACAGATGTTATAGTTTAATGATTTTGTTTTCTTTATGTAATCTTGAAAGGAAATTATTCGACACATTTTTGGTAATTTTGTATCATTTTCTTAATAATTTAGTAAGTCTAAAGTAGGTATGTTGTATTTTACTCTATCTATAATTGCATTTGCATTACTTTTATCTGCTTTAGTTACTAAAACTTCCTTACCTTTCTTTATAATTCTTTCACTACAGATATTTTAAGTTTTGTTGCTTTTAAAGTAAAGAGTTTGTCTCTTTTAACAATTCTTTCAAAAATGATTATTTTTGGTTTATATTTAAAGAATTATCCATGTAAAACGTGACTGACGGTTTAGGTCTCTAGTAATATTTAGTTTATTTAATGTTAGTAACCTTCATATTTTTTTCACTATTTATTTTCTAACTATGGCTTTTCAAAAACAGTTTTTAGTTCAAGTTTTGGCGGGGAAAATAGCGGAGTTCAGACCTTTGCTGAGGAAATCGTCTTGTGTGTTGTTTACTACAACACTTGAAAACTATCGTTCGTGTGCATTTTTGTTTTGTCTTGTTGAATTTCTTACAAAACTATGCGAGGCCTACCTGCGCCAGCCGTCCCTAATTTTGAAGTAATAATATAGAAATAAAAACGGCTAGTCAGCACCACCAACTCTTGGACTTCTCTTTTATCGAGATAAAATTAGAACTAACACCTTCACGGTTGACAGGGCGAGCATTTGCGGTGAAGGGATTCGAACCCACGATCGGCAGCTTCCAAATCGAGCATCTCTAATCACCAGGCTATACCAGAACTTTGATGGATGGGTTACGTTTGATAAAAATGGACGTGATTTCAAAATAATATATTTCGACACAACAGAATGAAACATCCTAAAAGCCCACTGAGTTTTATATTTTTTGAGAAATTCAAAATCAAACGAACAGTAAATTCATTAGTATGAGATAGATTAAGAGAAACGGCAACAATGGTAAGTCTGTGATGTCGAGAAAACCCACTTGTAGAGAAATATATATGCAAAAACGGCTCGTTTGGGTTGAGAAAATATTTTACATAGAAGAGCGAACAACGTTTCGACCTTCTTCAGTCATCGTCAGGTTCACAAAGAAAGAGGTAACTCAACCCAAACGAGCCGTTTTTGCATATATAATGGTAAGTCTGGATCATTGACTTTCCTGTATTTATTATGATTAGTTGATAATACCAGGAATTTGTTTGTAGATGAAAATGTGTGGAAAGTGGCCTTCAATACTATTCATACTTGTTATAAATTGATAACAAAAGAAACGTTCTTAATTACGTTACTCCAACAATTACTGGGCCAATAGGAACATGGGATCACTAGACTGCCCTTCTCCTTTCCGTGTTCTCCAGGTGCACTCGTACAGCCTACGCAAATAACAATTTCAATAGTGAGAACATTGAAGTAAATTACACGCTCTAAAGAGACGTTTAACATCGCTAATGGCATATCGATTTCGCTTTACAGAAAATTTGTGTCGAATATTTTATTTCGTATTCGTTAAAAGTACGATATTTTGAAAGTGCGCGAGCTGTAATTCGATAAATTTACTCTTCTAACCATGATTGTTCGGAATAAATTAAGAAACTGATATGCACGTGACTGTTACGAATTGTCTATCAAACTGAAACTGAATAGCATCCCTTGTATTTATTCAAATTATTGTAAAGATCCACAAAGAGAAGCTTCCTGCAGTAAAATCGTTCATATTCTATTATAGCATATTCTGAATATCAACACTGTCTTTTTGAAGTAACTTTACTTGATAGGCAAGATTTTATTTTTCCTTTCACTTGGTCTCTTGCCTTTTGCCATAACACTGCTGGTTTGATTATGATGGTGTAAATATATCTGAAGTTCTAATGCAGGGTTGTGAAAGACACAGTAAGTACACCACCTTTATCACATATAAATTAATGTATCCTAGTGTATTGTTATGGGAAAATATAAAACACCACCTTTATCTAATATACAAATATAAATTAATGCCTTCTAGTGTACTCTTACGGAAAATATAAAACACCACCTTTAATTAGTATACACATATAAATTAATGTGTGCTGGTGTACTGTTATGGAAAATATGAAACACCACCTCTGATTAATACACACATATAAATTACTGTGTTCTTGTGTATTGTTATTGAAAATATAAACCCCATCTTTATCCAGTATACAGATATAAATTAATGTGTTCTGTTTATATTCTTAATGGGTGGAGTGTTTTCATTGTTTGTATTGATGTTGATTCGTGATACAAATTTCACAATACGTTATTTTTACCAGAAAAATAATTTAATGGAATTACCCTTGAGTTATAATATATAATTTACTGTAGTTCTTAAGCATTATAAATAAGTGAAATTTTTGTGATTGAAAGAATTTCATATTTGTCTTTCCTACTTTTCAGATTGCATTGCACATGCGTGTGATGGTTTTGGTATCTTGATATTTGTGCATGTTCTACACTAATTTTTATACGCTGAATTGGCCCGGCATGGCCAAGCGTGTTAAGGCGTGCGACTTGTAATCTGAGGGTCGCGGGTTCGCATCCCGGTCGCGCCAAACATGCTCGCCCTTTCAGCCGTGGGGCGTTATAATGTGACGGTCAATCCCACTAGTCGTTGGTAAAAGAGTAGCCCAAGAGTTGACGGTGGGTGGTGATGACTAGCTGCCTTCCCTCTAGTCTTACACTGCAAAATTAGGGACGGCTAGCACAGATAGCCCTCGAGTAGCTTTGTGCGAAATTCCAAAACAAGCAAAACATACGCTGAATCAGAAAATGATTATCATTTTCTCCATCATATACAGATTTATTTGCAAAACGTCATATGTACGTTTACATAAGTGAATTATTTTCATTGAAATCGGGTCACATTTTGTTATGTTTTAAAATGTTTAAAATCACTGGCTATGGATTTCTCTTGACCAATCACGACGTAAGAGTCTTATCGATCGTTATAAACCGAAACGTAACTTTATGATATAAAAAATGTTTATTTTGGTAAATGAAATAAAAGTTACATCTAAATAAGAGTTTTTCTTCCCAGTTTGTAAAAGGTCCTCACATGATAGAAAAAACTGAATATTATTTTGAAATCTTCGTAGCTAAATTATGGAAAATCCGTTATCAAAACCAAAACAACTTGTATCAACTTTAAATTGGTAAATTCGTAGGCCTGAGACGTAAAATAGAGCTCTGATCAGAGTCCAGATCTTTTGGAGACAGTAATAATTAGTGGACATTTCCCACTACTGCTTTAGTGGAGCTACGTTTTGGTGTAGTTTCGAAAGTGTATTTGAGATTTTTTTAGTTTTCTGTTGTTTTTTTTCCTCCCTGTAATAGTTCTTATATGAAATATATTAGATACAATAAGACAAAACAAGTCGGATATTATCAACCTTTAGCAACTTTATTAGCAACTTTAACGTGCTAAAACATTTTTGTTATGCCATTGTCACTCTTCGAGTACTTCCACTGGAGCTTAGCAATAATTCTAAAAGTCAGCTTTCGATACTTTTGGTCGGCGCAGGTGAATACCCTCAGAGCTACACAATGGGCTAATTCTACCTTCTCACATACATGTGAAAGCTACTAATTATACTTATTGCTTCTAGGACTGTTAGGACTAATTGTTTCGAGAAACGTAAACGATTTGTGCTGTGTGTTTCGAGAAACGTAAACGGATTGGTTTTAAGATTGTAAGTTATTTCTAGTAATTGGTTCTAGGACCGTAAATTTAATTCTGAATGTTTGAACTGCTAAATTTGGAAAAGTATAAACCAGTATTGTAAAACGTGCTTTAATCAAAGTAAGCACCATTTGCTTCAACACACTTTTGTTAACGTTACGATGCTGTTTATGCCCCCGCTGTAGAAATCAGAGTTTCTATAATCATTGAACTCCCTGAAAGCTTCTTCTGCAGCTGCCTGGTTTTGAAAGCATTTATTCTTCAAAAAGTTGTCAAAACGCACGAAAAAAAAAGAAAATCTGTAGGGGAAAGGTCTGGAAAATAAGGTGGATGAGGCTCAAACGTAATTCCACATCCGTTCATTTTCTGGAGCGTCATCCTTGACAGGTCTCATAACGCCGATTTTGTTGATCTTTAGTCAGCCCATGCGGAACTCACTTATCCAACTTTTTCGTCATTCCAATCGCACTCTGATGGTTGCAAATGCTTGATTTGCTCATGTCTATTCTTTCTGCAAGCTCACATAGTGTTGTGCGAGGGTATGTCACAACTGCTTCCCTTAATGTGTTTTCATCTAAGGATGGCTTCTTTCCACGACCTTCGTGTTCTTCAAGACTTTCATCTCCATGTCAAAACCTCTGCAACCAACACTGAACAGTACGTTCAGTGACAGATCCATGGCCGAATGCCTGGTTGATGTTTCGTATAGTTTTGTTAGCTTTTCGTCCAAGTTTGAAATTTTAAAGGAAAATCAGACGAAAGCCTTGCGGGTTGCAAAACGTATTCTGAATAAAATTAAAACAGTAGACAATTAAGACACCTTGTAATCGATAAACGTTGAATTAAACCAATCTATTAATTATAAATTACTCAATATTCAGCTTCTAAATGTCATCATGAGAATTCCGACATTTATTTCTGGATAACCTAATATTGCATCTATAAACCTGTTTATGTTCATTGTTCATAGTAACATCAACTAACTGTGCTCATTTTGTTTATTGTTTATTGGAACTTTATCACACTCTTTGTTTTGAGAGTGTTATTGCGTTAATTGTTTCTATGAATTTTGCGTCTTTTATATGGGAAAGCTATTATGGACTATTCTTCAATATTAATATACCACGTAAAACTATTCCAAATATGTTTGTTTATCAGTTTACTAATACTGTTACTTGCTGGTTGAATTGTATTTTAAGTACTTGACGAGAGCTATTAGTTGTACTTATTAAAGTTTGAATATTGTTCATTCAATTTAATAAGTGTTTATTTTAAGTAGAACTTTTACTGGATACCTACGTTCGATCCACTGACTTTCGATAGGGATTATGCGAACCAATGAATAAAAGTGAAAGCGAATATATTATTGCACAGTAAACATACTACCTCTGCTATATACAATGCCGACTAGGCTATTCGCTTAATACCAAGGTTCATCAGGCTGACGTAAATAGTTTACTGAAACACACTAGTTTTTACCTGGGAAGCGCGAACGAATCGTAAAAGCTTTGATGTTTTTACTTTTCTCAAGGAAGTTTAAAGAATGTGGAACGTATTTATTTATTAATAGAGTGCGTACACCGAATAGTAAATTAGGGTCAAATACCGAAAGTTAGAGTTTTACATGTATCATAAGTGTATGATACGATCAATAAACCTTTAGTTGAGAGACCTCGTACCATCAGAAGTATACAATCAAGTTAAATCTGCATGTTATTGATAACCGTGTACATTTTCTGGTTTAAAGATCACATATAAACGTAAGAAGTAAAACATTAACTCGGTAAATTACGCAGTAACGTTAATGCACCAGTCTGCTTACAGTGTTTTGAAACAAAATTTTGTAGTGATTAAAATGCATTGATTTATCAGTAGGGAGGATATACTCCCTTTGTCTACATTTTCGGCCGTAAATCAAACAATATCTCGACTAACAGCTCAAAATAACCTTTAGAAAATCAATAATATGTATATATATTTAATGGCAATAATTAGCATTTATATATACATTTTAATCTACTGTTAATGAAGTTAACGTTTGAAAAATTTTGAAATATAACATTAACTCAAGACGTAAAACTACTTACTTGGACTTCATGCACTGTCACGGACTTCCTATCTCTGTAGGCTCGGCGTGGTCAGGTGGTTAAGGCAGTGGTTGTCAACATTTTAAGTATAACAAAATGTGACCCGATTTCAATGAAAATTATTCACTTACGTAAAAGTACATTTGACGTTTTATAAAAATTTTGTATGTGATGAAGTAAAATGGATATTTTCGAATTCGTTGTACATGAATTACTGTAGAACATGTAAACATTTTCAAAGCAATAAAACCATCACTCATCTGCGTTATTGGTTGAATTTTATGCTGCGAGTTTAAGCACTTTTTAAAATTATATTGGCTCGGCCAGATGGTTAAGGCGCTCTACTCGTAATCCGAGGGTCACGGGTTCGAATCGCTGTTGTACGAAACATGCACGCCTTTTCAGCCGTGGGGGCATTATAATGCGACGGTCAATCCCACTATTTGTTGGTAAAAGAGTGGCCCAAACGTTGACGGTGGGTGGTGATAACTAGCTGCCTTCCCTATAGTATTATACTGCTAAATTAGGGACGGCTAGTGCAGATAGCCTTCGTGTAGCTTTGGGCAAAATTCAAAACAAACAATCAAAATTATATTATCTTCGGACGACCGTAATCTTTAGATGAACTCACATGATTTTTATTTGTTGTTGTCTACTTTCGTGCTAGAAATTTCCTAGTCTAGTAAAGACTGGATGAGATACAAAAACTTATTTAGTTCTCTACACTTGTTTTGTCACTTCGCATTATTTCGCTATGATACACCTTTTTCAATACATATTTTATTAGTCTATTTAACCAGGTAACGACAATAGTGTTACCCATACCACCATATTTGAGAGACAAGAAGCAGCATTGGAGAGGCCATCACTTAATTACCTTATGGGGAACCAGTGCAAATCCTATATCGGCACCTTTAATCTCAAGAGATTGACCCTCACCACCGTGGTGATAATCCGGGATTCTGAATAGCAGATAAGAAGATTTCAACTGGCGTCGTTTCAAAAACGGGGCTTTTCTTAACTACGTTGAAAGCTTTTATCTCGTAAATAGAAACTTTTTAGCAGAGTATGGAAGGAAAAAAACAGCCTTGCTAGTCGTGTAAAGAAAGACGAGGTTAGAAACATTTTTTTTATAAATTTGACATTTGAAAGGATCAATTTCTACTGAAAATCGTCCTTACTGAAAGTCCATTTCTTTCTCTTCTGTTTTTATTTAAATAATGTTAGTAGTTAGAGAATAATTTTAAAGATGGTGTAACACAACAGAATATCTGCCCTCGCTCCACCACGAAAATTCGAACCCCGAATTTAAGAGCTGTAATTCCCGTAAATTCTTACAGCTGACGAATTGGAAGACGGTGCAGCATGTAAAGAACTCTCTTTCGAAGGGGAACTTTGATTTACACTCATGTCACGATCTCTTTGACAACATTAGTTTGATTTCAAGTACTTTTTCATATTATTGTAGCTGACGCACGGAGCGTTGTATGAATGGTAAAGTTATTTTGGTGGATTTTGCTGCCTCTTCTGCACAACTATGGCTCCCTACTATGCATTACTTCACTGCCTATGGAAACTTACTCTACCTTAAGTGATGCAAGAATGATATCAATAACTTGTAGAGATTATTCATAAAGATATTTCCTTTATTAACACACCAGATAGTTATTAAATTTACATGGTTAATGGTACGTTCTTTCATACAGACGTTCTTCAATGTTATTCAATAGTTATAGCTGGACGACCACGTGTGTTGGAACAGACATTAACATTGCATCTGTTATAAACCTAATTGTCCTTCTTGTCAGACTTAGACTGTACACACACGAGCGAACACATTTAATTTGTTTTTTTTTGCTGAGCACAAATTTACACAAAGGACTGTCTGTTCTCTGCCCACCACGAGTATGGAGACCCGGTTTCTTGCAGTATAATTCCGTAGACATACCACTGCGCCACTAGGGGGACAAACTTTGGAAGCCTGCAATATATTTATTTATATATTTGTTTTTAACCTTTTCCTCCTCTCGCCAGTGGCTTAGCGGTAAGCTAATATTTGGAGTTATATCTCTGGATGAGTACATGTACAGTATGGCGCTAAAACAAAAATTAAAAGAAAACTTAACGTTACCTTAGACAATGTAATGTATGAATTGTATAATATGTAAGAATAAAACATCTTCAACATGGGATAATTTGAATTTTCATGACAGTCATTAACACTGAAATAATTAAATACATTACAATTACGCTATTAGGTAAAACCATCTCACTTGTAATGCCAAGAAGGCAGTAGTAACAGTGTTCATTTTTGAATTTCGCCCAAAGCTACACAAAGGCTAGCAGCGCTAGCCGTCTCTAATTTAGCAGTGTAAGATTAGAGGGCAGGCAGCTAGTCATCACCACCCACCGCCAACTCTTAGGCTGTTATTTTACCAACGAATAGTAGGATTGGCCATCACTTTGTAACGACCTCACGGCTAAAAGGGCGAGCATGTTTGGTGTGAGTAGGATTCGAACCCATAACCCTCAATTACGAGTAAAGTGCCCTCATCACATGGCCATGCCGGGCCTCAGTAACAGTGAAATAATCTGGTATTATTTATTTTTACATTAAAATTCCTTATCATTTCATGTGTAATGCAATTCGAGTGGTTTTTATTTTAAACCAGTATAATTGTGGTTTAACTTCTCATTTAATTCAAAATAAACCAAACCAACAAACTTTTCATTTAATGGAAATGAGAACTGATAGTATTTTACAACTTTATTGCAAGTACAATCATTTTCTTGCTGTAGGGGGGGGCAGTATAAGTCTAATTTCCATGTTAAGAATATCGAGTGCGCTGTAGCGATTAACAGGTCAACTTGTCTGCGGACTTATAACTCTAAAATTCGAGTTTCGATACACGTCATGGGCACAACAAAGGTATTGTGTATCTTCGCGCTTAACTACAAACAGACAAAAATCGATAGTTTTAGAAACCATTGGTATTAATTATTTGAGCTCAAGAGTTGGCGGTGTGTGGTATGTGCCTTCTCTCAAGTATGTCACTTCAAAATTAGGGACGGCTGCACAGATAGCCTTCGTCTGTCAACTTATCCTTCTTTCTTGGGTAATATAATCGTCTTCTTAACGACATGGCTTGATATATAGTGGCGATTTTCGTCGTTAATTAATCAAATGTGTTGTCCATTTGATAAAAGAACGCCACAGTGCGGTGATGATCTACGTTGTTTTGGAAAGATGCGATGGTTTGTCAAGATAGTCATTTATTGATTAGCTATGGGAAGGAAATTGTTCACGGATGGTGAGATAGTGTTGTTTCTATATAACTTGTATTAATCACTATATAATTACTTAGATTTTGTTCTTAAAATAGGTGTTGGTTATTATTATTATGAAGTTAGGTGTGAGGAATGGGGATTGGAGGGCAGAAAACGACTGGTTTTTGGACAGTCTCTAAGTGACTACTTGATTACAGCACCAAGTCATTAGAAAAGTATTCAAGAACGACCGCCTTCCTGTTTTAGTTACCACAATGTTAGTCACTTGTAACTATTTGTGTAGTCTTGTAATTTTTTTGTCTTTCCCTTTTTAAATTTTAGAACGCAACTGTGTCGGTTTACCCCTTACATTATAAGGATTTCTGGGGGCATGTTAAAGGTCTCTAAAGGATATTTACTTCTTGCTCAGTAAATACACATTTTGTTCATAGAAATGCATAATCATTAGTTTCTAACAAAGAAACACCGTGTGATTTCTACTTAGAGTTTGTAAAACTGTAAATATTTCACAGAGAATATGATTTAGCGTGTAGATAATGGGTAATAATAACTAAACACTTTATTGAGATGATGTGAAATGTTGTTTGTTTGTTTGTTTGTTTGTTTTGAATATCGCGCAAATTTTCACGAGGGCTATCTAGGCTAGATTTAGCAGTGAAAGACTAGAGGGAAGGCAGCTAACCGTCAACTCTTGAGCCACTCTTCACCAGCGAATAGTTGTACAGACCGTCACCTTATAACACCCCTACGGCTGAAAGGGCGTTCAATGTTTGGTGGGACGTGATTCGAACCCGCGACTCTTAAGTTGTGAGTTTAGCTCTCTTACCACCTGACTATACCAGGCCAATATTCTTTGTTTTAATAACTTTAAAAAATCAAACTTTTTACATAACTACAATTACACGAGCTCGGCATGACCAAGGTAGTTAAGGCACTCTACTTAATACGAGTCACACCAAATATGCTTGCGCTGTACAGCCGTGTGGGTGTTATGTAGTGACGGTCAATCCCACTCTTCGTTGATAAAAGAGTAATCCAAGAGTTGGCTGTGGGTAATGATGACTAGTTGCCTTCCCTCTAATCTTACACTGCTAACTTAGGGACGGCTAGCGCAGGTAGCGATCGTATAGCGTTGCGCGAAATTCAAAACAAACAAACAATTACACGATCTTATTTACCATTTTGTTAGTGTCGAAGTCAATGTCCGAATAAATGAATTATCACGCACAGCACTAGAAGGTTACGAACTCATTTATCACAGAATGTGAGGAATTTGATAAAGTCAATAGGTTCAATAAATACTTTAGCTTCTGGTGGAAGTTACGAAGTTAATAAGATACATTAGTGAAATATAAACTCTGAAACGCAATCCATTTGTTTTTTCTTATTTGACTAGAAATCATAATAATTGGATATGTCACGTGATCTAATGGAAAAGTTTCAAGGTCTAATTGTGTAACTGGATAATATTTTGATTTAAAAGGTTTTGTTTTAGGAAACAGAGCTTCTCTGCATTTTCAAAAATTCTAAGGAACCATATTTAGTGATTGATTATCTCTGACTTCTAATCTCACATACGTTTTCTAGTTTTTTCCTACAAACATCAAAAACTGGTATTATCGTTTACAAAAACACCAATAGCATTTTCTCATCCTAAAAAGGAAAACCAGCTGAATGCCGAAACAAGTTCAAAACAAAACATTGTGTTGTTTTCCAGAATTTGTGGTTCACTCTGGAGAGATTTAGACATTTTAGTAATAAAGATAGAAAAAATCTCGTCTCTGCTCCAGATAATAATAAGAAATTTGTCATTATAACCATTTTTATTTTTATTCTTGCTTTTCCTTACCAGTTTGCTGTTTTGTACGAGATATAATGCTGTGGCGCTGTGGTTGATTCAGTCAACTGTTGGAAATATATTATTCTTTTACATAATTTGTTCAAAGTGATTTTTAGACATTTTGATAATAAAGATGAAACAGGATCACTTTTTTCTCTCCAGATGAAAATAAAACGTGTTATTTCAGTCGAAGTTTTGTATATTATCTGGAGAGTAAATGTCATTTCTTAAAATCTAACTTTGTTGCCTAGAAACAAGAAATGTATAAGGATAGGTCTGTGGTTTCTTACATAGGGTCAAAAAGTAGACAAATAATTAGTAATGATCAGATACACATACGATTCACAAAATGTTCATCACAGGAATTTCTACGTTATTTACGTAGAAAAGGAAACGTTGATGTAATAGAAACATTTACTAAAGTAAACAAGCTTCAAAGTACTTTAATGTAAACCAATTTTCAATGAATGAAACGTCTGAAGATATATCAGTAGTCTGTGAAGTGATGTACTTCGCTGACTATTATGTTACACTCACTTCGGGTTATATGGCTCGATTACAAAACTACCTATCTGCTAGACCACTAAATTATCACGCGTTGTTATATCTTCGAATGTTTTGTTTCGGACGGGGCACAACTGGAGCATATACTCGTACGTACTAGTGTATAATTATCTTTGTATGCTGTACATGTAGTATAAACATATATAAACAGTCTTTTTAATCAATATAAGCAGCCTGCCCTTAAATTCCTTGGTAAGCATTCAAAATTAATTTGCCTTATCCAAAGAACGATACAGGTGAGAAGATAAAATTGATGGTAACTCTCACGTTGACTCTTATAAGAGGGTTATACAGTGACAACTATGCATGTCTGTTCCATTGTGTGAAATGCAATATATTAGTTGACACCCTTTTTCACTTCTGATGTTTGTTTGATTGTTTTGTTTTGAATTTTCACGCAAAGCTACACAGGGGCTATCACCACCCACCATCACTCTTTTACCAATTAATAGTAGGATTGGCATTCACATGTAGCGCTCCCACGGCTTAAAATGCGAGCATGTTTGGTGTGACGTGGCTCACTAATTGATGTCAAATTTCGTACCATTCAGAAATTCCACACTGATAAACAATATGTTCGTAAAGATACATCATTGTGTCAACGTGAAAAAATAAGTTTAATGTTTCTTTTGTTATCGTAAATCATTTTGATTCGAAATAAATCAATGTCTCGTTTTTCCAAATCGATACAAAATAATAATAAAAATTACCATGGGTAATCTATTTAAAAAAAATTAATAATTTGGCTGAAACTGTACTGTAGTAAAAGTACCACAGGTACTCAACTTAAAATAAAATGGCCCTCAGTAGCACAGCAGTATATCTACGGACCTACAACGCTAGAAATTGGATTTCGATACCCGTGGTGAGCAGAGCACAGATAACCCATTGTGTAGCTTTGTGCTTAATTCCAAACAACAACAATATCAAACAAAATAGTCGCCCAAAAACTATAATATACTAAAATGTACCATAGGTAATCTACTTCACGTAAAATATTTGGTGACATTTCCAGATGTTAAGAAAAAGCCTAGTCTCCTCCCCTAATGTAGTCACGCGCGTTTTGCTACTTGGTGAGTGACTACGGCCATTATGCGCATTACTACACAATGGCGTATATATTCTGTGCGTACAGATTTTTAGCTTTATAAGCATTCAAACTTAACTCTGAAACACAGAAAAAGGGGTAGCACACAGTGGAAATGACTAAAAAACCTGAATATTAATATACTTTGTTTAAGGAGGCATAGAGCATACCTACTAGATTTTCCTATAAAATTAATATGATCTTTTATTTTCACACACACACACATATATGTATAATTCAATTTAAAACAGAGTATATTAACACCTTCTTCGATTCTTTATGTAACATGCCATTTCATATCATTAATAATGTTTGCAATTTATTATATTCCTATTTTTTCTAACAGAAATTTGATCATAAAAATGCTATTTTTCTCACTAGATGTCGTCTTAACCTACTTCATTTTTATGGGGATTTGCCATTTTAACTTTTGTTACTGTTTCATCTGTTCTTTGAAAATAAGGCTTTAAAATGAACTGCCATAATTTTGTAACGAAAATGAAATATTTCTAATCCTAAGATTTTTATTTTATGTCTATATAATGATTCCAGACATTTGTCCTTCAGTAAATAATCTGACCAATATTCACGCAACTGTCTGAGGGGAGCACGTGTTATGTTAATTAGGGGTAATAGTTCGGGTGTAACAAAGCTAAAGTTATTTAAAATTACCTGTGTGACATTTGCACTCAATATTCAGCTACTTAAATGTAGCATTTGCAGTTACGAGAACGTAGAACATTTTGAAACATTTCTGAACGTTTCGAAACACCTTTTACTAAATGTGGCATTGCTCCAAACAAGGAGATGTCGGGAAGATATAGAAATCTTATTTTCCGCCCATCTGTTATCCACCCAACACTTGCACAAAAAGCTCGAAAAATGGGTGAAAGAACGAATACAACGAATATGGACGTATCATCACCCCCGAAGGAAATAAAAAAAATTCAACTAAAAGAATTTTTCTTTTGAAACGAAAATGCACGGATAGGATGTGGACTACATTGACAGTTATAAGTAACATAATACCGAATGCTATTTTCTAAGAAAATTTTTAGAGTGCATTATATTTATATTATATTTCCTCATAGATGAGTTTAAAAACTCACTCAACATTCTATCTTCAAATGGTAAAAGGAAAGCTCATTTTATTCATGGAGAATCGTCAGAAGATTTCTTAGATGTATCCTTTTAGAAATTCTCCATGTTGGCTGTCTACCCAATCCTTACTGGGTTCTTTACTCGTTTTTAAACTTAGTTATACGCTTTCTTTTCAATGACAGAGACCCGGCATGACTGGGTGGTTAGGGTGGTCTACTCTTATACTGAGGGTCGCGGGTTTAAATCCTCGTCACACCAAACATGTTTGCTCTTTCAGCCGTGAGGGTATTATTATATGACGGTCAATTCCATTATTCGTTGGTAAATGAGTAGCCCAAGAGTTTACGGTGGGTGATGATGACTAGCTGCCTTCCCTCTAGCCTTACGCTGCTAAATTAGAAACGGATCTGGTGTAGCTTTCTGCAAAATTAAAAAAAAAACAGTTTTTTTCGATAACAAATAAAATCTGTGGATTTTACAATTAAAAAAAAAGATACCAAAACCCAAATGTGATATTAATAATTACGATTATGTTCACCTACTCAGATATAACACGTCTGACCTTGGTGAAGGGTAACAATTGTAATTCAGTATTTCTAATCATAGCAAGATGTTTCAGTCGGGATGCAACGTTTGTAACTAGGGTGAAGTAAAGATGTTTGAACTGAACACAAATAACCATAGAGAAGATAAAGTTATCTTGATGTAACACTTAAAAGTAGGTAAAATGTATCAAATGAAATGTAACGTTTCTAGCCATGTTGAGATAAAGTTATTTGGGGATAACACCTGTAACTGAAATGAAATGTAACGTTTGAGATTTTGGTAAGATGTAGGCGTTTCATGGTAATTTTAAAAACGAATTTGAAAGATAAAACTGTTGTCCTTTCTAAACAGAGGAGGCAGTTACCTAAAGTAACAGTGATAACCACAATGAAATGTAGCTTCATTATGTAACATTTATAATCACGTCGAGAGAAGAATACAGGGATGTAACAGTTGTATTTTTGACAAGATGTAACTATCTAATGTACCGTTTCTAACAGTCTGGATAATAACACTGAGATAGAAGTATGTCAAGACATATGGTAATGTGTAGTACGGGGTAAGCTGCAGGATACATTGTTAACATGAGTGATAGTTTAGCGACTTTCCAATTTCTGTTGCTCGAAACGTGTTAATCCAAACTATTATACACTTTCAAGGGGTATTCACTACTAGACCCTTACTTCACATACCAGATTCCAAGGCAATCCGTTAAGAAATACACGAGATATAAATTCAGTTTTGCTTGAATTTCTCTCCATTTGTTTCTTTTAACCGAGAGTACGGAAACTTTAACTGATAGAAAAACGTACTTAACTTGCATGGATTTTTCTTCCATACTGATAGACCTTAACAACCTACAATTAGGTGTAAAATGTAGTCTAAATTTAAGCCGTATGTGTAATGTTATTCAAAAAATTGCTCAATTTTGACAAAACGTTTTGCTCACGTTTAAGAAAAAAGTCACGTAGACTCAAGGTCTGAAAATGTTTCAGAAACGTTCACCTAAGAGTAAATTTGGACCGTTTTTAATTTCTTGTCATTCGAATTAAAGACGGCCTGAAATTTTTGTAAATACATAAGTATTGGTTAGGCCAAACAAACTTTATTAGCAGTTTCTAGCTCAAATTTTTAAAATAATCATACGAGTGGACGATTATTATTAATTAAATTTCTAATTCCCAACTTTTCAGCACAGTTTGTTAAATTTTACGAAATACTTGTAATTAAATAACGTTTATCGCTAGCGTACATAATGATGCTTGGTATGACTGCATTGTGTGCATGCGGAAGATGACAAGAAACAGTTAATGTAGTTTCCCTGACGTCATTATAAACAAAGTTACTAATACTGTTTTATGGAGAAAAAATACCACCATATATTTTAAATAATCTAATTGGTTCTCTAAATGTCTGTTCAGAAGAAATAGGGTTACAATCATAAAGCTAGTATTGGTTACTATCGAGTGTAACTTTCTTACTTGCTGTGGTGTGTTGACAGTCATGATATCTAATTAAAACAAATAGGATTAAGTGTGCGACTTTAAGTAATGATTTTGATTAGTAATATTAACAGCCACAATGATTAAAAATGTATACTCTTCAAAAAAAGAAACGCAAAAGGCAAAATATGAGACAAATTGTTAACAAGTTTATTCCTGGTAGTTCTGTATGATGTGTGAAACTTTGCACATTCACTGCTGAACATCCAAAGTCTGCAAATGCGAAGTTCACGCTCACTAGGTGAAGTTTAACGTCACTCAACGTCAATAACGAGTATGACCCCCGTGAGCATCAATAACTGCTTGGCATCTCCTGCCCATGGAAGCGATGAGATGACGAATCACATCCTGTGGAATGGCTGTCCACTCAGCCTGCAAAGCTGCTGCAAGCTGAGGTAGAGTCTGCGGTTGAGGTTGTCGCCGTCGCAGACGTCGGTCCAACTCGTCCCAAAGATGTTCGATGGGGTTTAAATCTGGTGATCTGGAGGACCAGGGAAGAACGTTGATGTTGTGGTGTCTCAAGAAGACAGTGATGAGTCGGGCTGTGTGAGGACGGGGGTTGTCATGTTGAAAAACGTCGTTGACGTTCACCATGATGGGTTGCACATGGGGCCTAAGAATCTCGTCAACGTATCGTTGAGCCATAAGATTCCCTCGAATGTGCAAAAGGTCTGTTCTGACATTTTAGGCGATAGCAGCCCACATCATGACGCTGCCACCACCATATCTGTCAATATTCTGCACACAGTTTGCTGCAAAACGTTTACCTCGGCGACGGTAAACATGGGTCTTTCCATCCTGCCCACGAAGCATAAAACGTGATTCATCGCTGAACCAAACATGCCTCCATCGTCGATGAGGCCATACCCGATGTGCCCGAGTCCACTGCAGCCGTGCTTGACGATGTTGCTAGGTGAGGATGACGCCTCTGACTGGACGTCGAGGTCGGATTCCTGCATCTCGTAGACGTTTGCGTACGGTCTGATCGGAAATCCTACGCAGCCCTGGCATGGATGAGGCAGTAGACGTCATAGTGGTGGTCCTATCCCGAAGGTGACGTAACCGGATGTTGCGATCTTGTGCGGGCGTGGTCACATGAGGTCTGCCAGATCGTGGACGGTCACGAGTTGATCCATGTTGTTGGTGACGATTCCATAACCTTGTGATGGTGCTTGGGTGGACATTCACAGCTCTGGCAACATCTGATCGAGATTTGCCTGCTCTGGCGTTGTTGCGTTGTGCTTCAGTCAGTCTTGGCGTAACTGTATTGCGTGTCGGTGGCTTAACACTGAGCTATGGAAACCGAGAACCCGTCACTTTTATAGGGATTTTGCACATGTTGCACTTGCAGAACATGCAGATCTCTCAAATAAATTTATTGGACACGCATGCGTTTTGGCGAAAAATCCGATGTTTTCCTCCGTTTTCAAAGTGCACAACTTTTATTGTCATTTTTGTCTGACAATCAGTGCCTTAACACGTGTAACATCACATGCTCTGAGCTTGTAACGTTATTACATATATTTCTCTTTAAAATAACAAAAATATCCCTTTTGCGTTTCTTGTTTTGAAGAGTATATCTATTCGTTTCTGCTGTCCAGCAGGGCCACGTTGTTAAGGCGCTCGGCTCATAATTCAAGGGTTGCGTGTTCGAATCCCCGTCATACCAAACATGCTCAGCCATGAGGGCGTTATAATGTGCTCATAATTCAAGGGTTGCGTGTTCGAATCCCCGTCATACCAAACATGCTCAGCCATGAGGGCGTTATAATGTGACGGTCAATCCCACTATTCGTTGGTAAAAGAGTAGCCCGAGAGCTGGCGGTGGGTGGTGATGACTATCTGCCTTTTCTCTAGTTTTACACTGCTAAAGTAGGGACAGCTAGTGTAGATAGCCCTCGTGTAACATTGCGCGAAATTAAAAAACAAACAAACATAACATTTCCTACGGAAAATTAATTTTTCTCCAAGCTTATAGCCCTTTTACCTAAGTTTCTCAACATTCTAGTTTGATCTTTTTAAACATGGAACAAAGCTACATACACATTTTGAGATTCTACGTTTTAAAACTCTCTTACTTTATTTTGTTAGTATGATGAGTAATCTTGAAGACTGCGCTTAGCTACCGGAGCCATTTTTTTATCTGAAATCCTTTTAAATGTTGATCCGATAAAGAAATGTTGCTTTGAGCTGGTTGTCTGTCCTGGTGTATGATTTCTCTGACAGGATCTGTCTATAGAAAATAACTCGATTTTCTCACCAAACAACGTCAGGCTCTCTGTCTCATAACGTACCTTACTGATACTGCCAGCTTTCAGTTTCTCATATTGTTATTTTTTCTCCAGGCAGCCTCATTTATATTGGTTTAATGCCTTTTTTGATGACGAAAGGTCTTTAGTTTCGTTTTTGATATTACATGTTACAAAGAATTTTCCTTTTCAAATACCTCAGCAATTTCTGTACCTTCATAATAACATTGCATGGCGATTGTCTATAAGTTAATGCAACACAGACCCTAAAGAGATTGAATTTATGGGAAACGTTCACTTAATCGAACATAAAATGATCATGGCAGTTAAAAAGATACTCAGATCCAATATAATCACTGGGAGTAGGTTGGTTGGAAAGGTATTTTTCAGTATTCAGTTTCATGTTTTTTTCATTTTTAAGGAGTAATATGCTTCAACCAATGGAATATTTATATGTTGAATAGGTTTTTCAGTGCATTAAGGTAAAGTGTTCATTTAAATATTTTCGTGGCCCGGCATGGCCAAGCATGTTAAGGCGTGCGACTCGTAATCCGAGAGCCGCGGGTTCGAATCCCCCTCATACCAAACATGCTCGCCCTTTCGGCCGTGGAAGCGTTATAATGTGACGGTCAATCCCACTATTCGTTGGTAAAAGAGTAGCCCAAGAGTTGGTGGTGGGTGGTGATAACTAGCTGCCTTCCCTCTAGTCTTACACTGCTAAATTAGGGACGGCTAGCACAGATAGCCCTCAAGTAGCTTTGTGCGAAATCCAAAAACAAACAAACAAACATATTTTCGTAATAACATTAGAGTAACTTATATATGGGAAGAAAAATCATAAATACTCTTACTTTATTTCTATAAACATCCAGGATTTAGATTTTTCTTTATCGAATGATTTATAATATTAAATGTGTGAAAACCCGCTGCTATTAGATATGCAGAGATGCCAACCATTACGATTTTGGTGTATACATTATGACTATACGCTCATACAGACAAATATTACGACTTGTTGCAACTCTCAAATTATTATATATTATATAGGCCTATACAATAAAGTGATAAATTGTTCCTCCAGGGCTTTAAAGGGGTGAAAAGAAAATTTTTAGTGAGATACAAATAAATTTTGATAATAAATAAAAGACATAGTCCAAATAGCTACTTGCGATAATCATGTTTGTACTTGAAATAATAAAAAAATATTTGTATCTCCGACGTCTATCAATAATATGAGTGCAGTGCTTCTCCATAATGGGTACGTGGGGGAATTTGTAGTTACGTCATCAGTGCTTGTCAGCCAATCAGCGCTCGCGTTAATGGGTATTTCTCGTTTTCTAAGCGGCATAGAAACACCAATGCGATCGTTCACAAAAGTTTGAAAAAAAGAAGCCTCATTCACCAGATTGTCTTGTTTCTGGCAAATCTAAAAGGACTAAAACTGTGAATCAAAAATGTAGGAAAGAGTACAGTGCAAAATATCCAGTCATTGCATCAAAAGTCAGTGACAGTTATGCGTTTTGTACAGTTTGTCACATCGATTTTTTTGTGGTGTATGGCGGGATAAACAATTGTTCCAGAACATACAAAATCGGCATCTCACCAACAAAAGGTTGAGGCGAAGACAAAAACGATGATAACGACATTTATGAGTAATAATTCAGAATATGAAAAAGAATTTCAAAAGAATTTTTAATTTATTTTTAAATATACAAAACACAGTCATAAATGAGCAATCTATTGCAGTAATAAATAATAGTTATAATAATAATATAATAATAAACAGCTTAGAGACATTGGTCAGGCCTAGCAGCCGCAAATGATAAAGGGCTCTGTCTACAATCATTACGCTCAGTCATTTGAAATAGTTGGCATCTCTGGATATGATGCAAAACACAACTGTATCGTTTTCACTTATTTGTGAAACTATCGACGGAAACACGTTTTTGTTTCTCAACTTTCTACATCCACAGTCTGTTTCTAAGCTGATTCTTTCTGTCTGCTTGGGTTTGTTCCTCTTGTTTTGAGCGTTCTGAATTACGTAGATGTATCAAGCAGATGAGGTTATGCTAGTTATGAACGATCATTTTATGTCAATTACAACGAAAGTGATCCCTTAATGCGAAAGTAGAGCAATCACTTGTAATTTATGAGAATCGTTTATCAGTCTTTCCTGTTTGCTACCAGCTGTCACACTAAATAATCTTTCTATCTACTTTTGCATTCCAGTATAGAAGGTTTCATCACTTGACCAACAAAATGATAGAGCAATTTTTCATCATGTGACTAAACGACAGGCACCACCAAATATATTTATAAAGTATTTATAAAGCACCCCCTAGCGACTGAGGTAAGGAAATAGCTCTTTTGGTTACGTTGTCATGAAAACATGATGAAGTAGCTTTTCAGTTTAGATAAGACAGATATTCGTGGATTCGTTAAATTCCATTTCTTGGGTTATCGAAAAAAATAGGGTGTTTTACGATTCGAAAGATCCAAGAAGGCGGGAATTTTAATCATGTTTGTGGTGACGAGTTTAATCACGTAGTATAAATTTGTAAAATTCAGTTTTTTTAAAGTGAGTGTCAATAATTATCCAGAAAAATAAAATGTTTTGTTATTGTGTATATTTTTTCTCCCAAAGCTTTCTAATTGTGTAAATTTATTGAGTATTAATTAATTATCTGTTCAACTAGTGAGAAATAACTGAGGCAAGCTAGACTCTGTAATAAGAATATGAACTCTGTAGTTCTTAGTGAAGTCAGTTGACCCGGGGATGAAAGATTGGAACACATTATTTCAAATGGGAAAAAATGTTTTATTTGAAATGTTGATTTAAATACGATTCTCAAATGGATTTGACCTATGTAACAGTTTAGTGATTACATATTTAAGAATTAAACTCTGTTCACGTAAGTAAGACTTCCATAAAACATACCAGACATTTAGATACCATTATACGTTTAGTATCGCCTAGGGAGCTCAGTTTTCCATTCAAAAAGTCGTAAGAAACGGTTTGAGAAAAGTTTTAGGATACCTATTTTTGTGAAGAGAAAGTTTTAACAATTTCATTTTATTTGTGGAGAGATACGAAAAACAAAGGTGAAAAGTCCTAGTAAATAAACAGGGGGAAAGCTACGTTTGTAGTTAAAAGGAGAGATTGATTATGTTGGCAGTTAGAAGGAGAGTTAGGTTAAGTTAGTAGTTAAAGCGCGAGACAGATTAACTTTGTAGTTAAAGGGAGAGACAGGTTACGTTTGTAGTTAGTAGGGGAGACAGGTTAAGTTTCCCGTTAGAAAGAGAGACAGGTTACACTTGTAGTTAGTAGGGGATACAGGTTAAATTTGTAGTTAGAGGGTGAGACAGATTACGTTTATAGTTAGTAGGGGATACAGATTAGATTTGTAGTTAGTAGGGGAGACAGGTTAGATTTGTAGTTAGTAGGGGAGATAGGTTAAGTTTCCCGTTAGAAAAGCAGAGACAGGTCACACGTATCTGTAGCAGTTGCAGTTAGAGTGAATTAGGATACAGGTTAAATTTGTAGTTAGAGGGAGAGACAGGTTACACTTGTAGTTAGTAGGGGATACAGGTTAAATTTGTAGTTAGAGGGAGAGACAGATTACGTTTGTAGTTAGTAGTGGATACAGGTTAGATTTGTAGTTAGTAGGAGAGATAGGTTAAGTTTCCCGTTAGAAAGAGAGACAGGTTACACTTGTAGGTAGTAGGGGAGACAGGTTAGATTTGTAGTTAGTAGGGGAGATAGGTTAAGTTTCCCGTTAGAAAGAGAGACAGGTTACACTTGTAGTTAGTAGGGGATACAGGTTAAATTTGTAGTTATTAGGGGATACAGGTTAGATTTGTAGTTTGTAGGGGATACAGGTTAGATGTGTAGACAGTAGTTTGTAGGGAATACAGGTTAGATTAGTTAGTAGGGGAGACAGGTTACACTTGTAGTTTGTAGGGGATACAGGTTAGATTTGTATTTAGAGGGAGAGATTAGTGAAGGTTTTCTTGCATCGAGATTTATATCTGGAAAAAATAACATCAAGGTTTATATGTGGAAAAATGTTAACATGAAGGTTTGGATTATATGTGGCAAACCTTGTTTGTTTACGGTTTAAAAAAAGTAGAATTGATGTTCAAATGTAAAGAGTTTAACAGTTTAGAAATCTATAGGTGCGTGAGCTTTAGCAGTAAATATGACAGTATGTTGTATTGGATAGCCTGTTTTCTATATCTGATTAACATTAACACGTTTGATTTGTATGCTGTGTGATACTAGTGTGTCTAAATGTTATACAAAGATTAAGAATCTTAGCTGTAACTACGAATTTGAAAACAATAACGACGTTATTTCAACATTATAGCGCGATGCTGTTGTTTGTTGGAAGTTATTTGTAATTCTAAATAACAGAACCAGAGACCAACGCGATCTCGTATCCCACTACAATAACTGAGCTTCGAGACTCTGTTCCTTTTATATTGAAAATTTCTCTTTCTTTTTTCGAGTCTTGTTTTCTTTCAGTCACTGTTTCGTGTTGCTGTTTACGTTTGAATTTTATAACTATCAAGTTACTTAAAATATGACCTTCTCAGATTTTACCATTCATTAACTAGATGTGTCTTGTTTAATACTTTGTTTCGTTGTAGAACGGGAGTTATTAACCTATGCAAAGGCTTTGTGGGGGGGGGGGAGTAAACCGGGAGCAGAAAAATAATCTTTTGTGTGTATGTGTGTACGTATGTGTATTTTTCTTGGGAAAGGAGCCATAACTATCGAATTAGATTCTCAAAGGGGTACTTGGCCCAAAATAGGTTAAGAAACACTATCTTAGAACAAAGCTGCATTGGTGTTTTTGCCGAATCCATTGCGAAAACTCGAACCCTGCATTTTACCGTCATAATTGCGTAAACTCACTGCTGTTCCACCTAAGGATGCCTGTGTTTTTATTGCATTAAATGTATTTATATATGTTGGGACTTGTTTACAGTTACCGTGTGTTCAGGCTCCTCCCCTCTTTCCTGATTTGTGGTTTTCTACAGACACCTCAGCAGAAATGCTCACATAGTGACCAAATATTTCTATTGCTTAAATAATGTGTGTTTCTTACTTTATGTTATGTAACTTTTCTAATTTTTGTTACTGGTCATCAAATAAAATGTGTTATTTTTTTATTTCACGTCACTATGAATGGAACACCATAGTTAACCAAACATCCGTCTTAAATCATATTTGTATAATACACCGACTATCTTTTTTATTGTTGGTGTAAATACTGACATTTATATACTTACGGAAATAACGCTAGAGGGCGATGTTTCTAACCACACTGATGGAAGTCTGTTGCAGATGTTCACGAATGAAGAAAAACATTGCCTCAGCAACCATAAAGAATAGTAATAAAAAAAAAACTAGGTTTATGAGAAAACACTACAGGTCGATAAAGATGAATTATTAAGAGTACATTTCCAAGACTAAATAAACCAAGTTTGATTGTATCTAGATCACAGAAGGATTATAGGTATCTCACGCTTAATAACTCTTGTGTGGTATATCCTTAATGGCTGTTGCTGATACCTAATATGTTATTGTATAAGTCGAGTGTTTAAAGACGTGCTCTTTTCTAAATGATAAAACATTATTCCTCAACCTTCAGACTGACGTTGTTATCACATTACATTAAACAATGGCTTATTATTTTCTAGTTATGGAGCGATACTCTTACGAACTTATCTAAAACAGATTCATGGTTGTGAAGAAACACCAACGTATGAAGAGTAACAAGTTGTTTTTCATATATCTATAACGGTGCACATATTTCAAAGGAATATATTTTGTGAAATAAGGTTTGTTGTAGTTATATAACGACTCTGTGATTTCTCACTATGAAATATTTATTCTTTTCTAAAGCATAGAAGCAATTTTTGTTCTGAATGAAAATCAAGCTTTAGAAGGTAGCCATTTACCTATAAAACCTAAATACTGATTTTGAAGCTGAATATTTTTCATTTTAAAGAAGAATGACGCCTTAGATTACAGATGAAAATTATTAACTAACCTATGTACATTTTAGATCAAGTTAGTGTTGTGTTTTATAGAAGAAACGAGTTTAATGTTGTTGTTTTTTTTTATAATTATAGGGTATTTTGTAACTATCCAACTATAATATAACTTATATATATTCATGATGTAAGAAAAACACGTATGCCTAATAAGTCTTGATGCAAAATGATTAAAACCCTATAATCCGAGCACTTTCGAAAAGTGAACCTGAAAGAGAACGGTCCATCTTCTGAAAGCGCTCGGGTTATAGGGTTTTAATCATTTTAATTAATATGTGCGTGTTTCATTGTGTTAATATATTGTAATTATTGTGTTCCAGACTTTGTTATTTGATTTTTGTCTTCATTCCTGGCCTAGTGATTAATGTCTTCCGTTTGTGAATCAGAGGATTTACAGTTCTAGTCTCGTTGCCACAAAAAATGGCCTTTCTAACTTTAGAGCTGTAGATGTCTCGTAACAGCGACAGTCAAGTCCAATAATTTGATTAGAGTGGTCCAAGGGTCGGCGATGAATGCTGTTGAGTAGCGATATTTCGTCTAAATTTAAAAGTTAAATTTCGTTATAGCTCTTTGAATAGCTTTTTGCGAAAACTGTTTTTATTTCTTCGGTTTTTTAATAATCGTATTTTTATGGCCGATTTTCTCAGTTTTCAACCTTTATTACGGTGCTACCTCTCCCTCGTTGCATTCCTTTGCTTCTTTCATGTATTGTTTGTTTGTTTTGAATTTCGCACAAAGCTACTCGAGGGCTATCTGTGCTAGCCGTCCCTAATTTAGCAGTGTAAGACTAGAGGGAAGGCAGCTAGTCATCACCACCCACCGCCAACTCTTGAGCTACTCTTTTACCAACGAATAGTGTGATTGACCGTAACATTGTAACGCCCCTACGGCTGAAAGGACGAGCATGTTTGGCGCGACAGGGATGCGAACCCACGACCCTCAGATTACGAGTCGCACGCCTTAACACGCTTGGCCATGCCGGGCCTATTTACTTGTATCAGTACCATTTTATGCAGTGAATAGGTTAATTATCACTACTTCTCAATTTATTCTCTTCCTCTGCTTATCTCTCCTTATTTCCATTTATGTCCAATTTATTCTTTCTTGGTCTCTTTCTTTTTGCATTATCTTTTGTTGTTGTCTTTATCTAAAGTCTGTTATATTTTTGCATCGTGCTGTGTATATATATTTCTGTAGTTCTCTGTTTCAGCCATCTTGTCTTGCATTTTTCCATATCCCAGTTACTTAATTCTAGACATCTTTCTGCTCTTAATGGCATTTATATTATAACAAAATAGGTCTTTTCCTTTCTACCTCTCTCATTTATTTCTTTTACAAGTCATGTTTTCTTATTATCAGTAGGTGTTTGGTTTTTTTGTGAGACGTTTCTGTAATAACTGTAGTTAAGATTATAGAAAGTTGTGGTTTTCCTCCTGTGTTTCTCTCTTTATCTTTGAAATAGAAGTGTCTTCTTACCGTGTGATTTACTAATAGTTTTAAATTTAAGTACCTGTGGCCAGAAATTGGCAAGTTTTTAAGATTATTTTCCTACAACGTTTGAAAAAATATTAAACGGTTAAGAGTAACGGAAAATGTAAGATCTTTTGGAATGAACAATCTTGTTATGCAAGTTTTGACGTGGAGTCTCTTGACATTCATTCATTCATCATTCATTCACCACTCGATTCCATCAAGGAACATAGGGCCGCAATCACTTACGGATTCTTCAACAGGTTTTTAAGGAAGTAGGTTGTTAGCCCACTGCACCGAGCCGTCCCTAATTTAGTAGTGTAAGACTAGAGGGAAGGCAGCTAGTCATCACCACCCACCGCCGCCAACTCTTGGGCTACTTACTCTTTTACCAACGAATAGTGGGATTGACTGTCACATTATAACGCCCCCACGGCTGGGAGGGCGAGCATGTTTGGCGCGATGCGGGCGCGAACCCGCGACCCTCGGATTACGAGTCGCACGCCTTAACGCGCTTGGCCATGCCGGGCCCTCTTGGCATTAGCATTTCTTTAAAAGAGACAGTTACTAGAAGATCTGATTTTGCAAAATGATACGATTGCACAAGGTCTCACATGATCAGTTTTATTTTACTTTTAAATTTTGGAACTTATAAATCTCATTTTAAGTGTGATAATGGTATTTAAGATCAAAGAGATGATGGGTTAAAAATTAACACATCGTCTAGTAAATCTGTTTTATCTATGATGAAAACGGGGATGAGTGACTGTCGTAAGGGTTTTAAGCCACCTGGATGTATCATAAGTATATTGATGGCATTTTCGTTACTTTTAGGGAAAAATAGCAACTGAATTAATAATAATTATTAGTAATGTCCCTCATTGGCACAGTGGAATGTCTGCGGACTCCCACCGCTAGAAACCGGGTTTCGATATTCGTGGTGGGTAGAACACGGATAGCTTATTGTGTAGCTTTGTACTTAGTTTCAAACAAACAAACACAATTATTAGTAATTCAGGATTTTGTTTGGAAATAGGATCCTATAAACCAACGTATACAGGATGCTGTGGTCATGTCAATAGTTCATACCTTTTTAATATAAAGATAATTCAATAAATATTTTATACAGCTTATTATATTATCGACAACTTTCATTATTTTCATGAAAAATAAATAAAAATTGTACAAGATGTTTTTGAAAGTTTTACTAATTTATTACTTGTCAGTATTTTAAAACTTTTTTTTCAAATGCGGTGTAACCCTTCGTAAAGTGAGCCTTCATATGTCCAAACTGTAATCTTCTGTCAGTCTTCTGTTTATATGTAAAGAAGTTATGTGCTAAGTAATAAAATAAAAATATTTTGAAAACAAATTTTGGTTTGTGTGGTCTTAACATTAGAATTGAGAACTTTTTAAGATAAAAGACAGAAACATCAACGTTCCTATGCTGTTTACCGATATGTTTGTTCTCGATGAGGACGAGATTATGTGAGATCAACCACACCTCGTTTTGAGCAGCATATATCAAAGCATCTTAAGTCCAGTGCTGATAATTCTTTAAATATCCACAAACATCTGTATTATGAATTTGATAGAACTGCTGACGAAAACAACTCGATCATGATACGTAGTTCCAACGATAAACAAGTAGTCACAATAAAAGAACCCCTGGCAATTAAAAAATAAACTCAAACTAATATTCGTAAGAAATAGAAATTCGACTTCAAAATATTTCTGTAATATCTTTAGGTTGTCTACAGCGGCATGATTTTATCAATGTCTGTCTGTGTTGTTGTTTTTTCAGACCTTCGTATGCTATATGCAGGCCATTTTCTTCCTTCAAACATGCTCGCCCTTTCAGCCGTGGGAGCGTCATAATGTGACGGTCAATCCCACTATTCGTTGGTAAAAGATTAGCCCAAGAGTTGGCGGTGGGTGATGATGACTAGCTGCCTTCCTTCTAGTCTTACACTGCTAAATTAGAGACGGCTAGCGCAGATAGTCCTCGTGTAGCTTTGCGCGAAATTCAAAACAAACCAAAAGTTATTAGCGTCTATGTTCTATCTTCAGCTTATCCAATCAAATCTGTCGGTCAGTTATTTCCTCTTACTCTTGTCAGTCGGTAATTTTATGTAGTTCGTTATTTCAATTAATTTTTATCCCTATTCTTGGTGCCGTATTTATATCCATAACTCACCTGATATTTTCGTGTTCTTTGTCTTCACAGTTATCTCATTTATAATAAATTATTTATTGCTTTTAATAATTTTTCCTAAGCGTTCTATTCTATTGCATTATTTATACGTTCCACTTCATTCTTTTCTACAGTATCCCTTATTTTTCCTGGCGGTTTTGTTTTTCTTTATATTATCTTGCTAGATTTTTCCCAAGTCTTTTCTTTCCGTATTCTTTTCACTCTCATATGTTTTGTTAACCTCCTTTCTTCCTTACTCAATTTCCGTTTTCTTTGTGTCTAGGATTTCTAGTTTTATTCTCTACTGATTCTACTTGTCTTTCATTTTTTTCCAGTCGTGCTTATCTTTTTCCCCATCATGTTTGTATTTTCATTCCTATTTTTCCCTTTATTTCTGCTATAAGCACTTCTGTGCCAGCCCAAAGTGGCTGAGCGGTGTGTCTGAAGGTTTCCAATACAAAAACCGGATTTTGATACCCACGTTATGCACAGTAAAGACAAGCCATTGTATAACTTTGCGCTTAGCAATATAATAAACGAACAAACTTATCTATACCATGATGAAACTGGATGTAATGTAAGGCTTGCTCCAACACTTTTTAGTGCAAAATACACAATAGGTCTTAAAGCTCTGTCCACCGGAGGAAATCGATCCCTGAATTCTAAAGTTATAAGTATGTAAATTTATCTTGTAACTGGCTTTGAAGCATTGTTTCTTGTCAGTTCTTAAGCCTAGATGTAAAAAAAACGTGGGTTTTCTTTAAAATCCTATTATACCATTTTATTTAAAAACATTTCTTTTCTATTTTAAGCTAATCTACTAAATGTTTATTAAATTGATTCTCGTAATATACTTTGATCATACACAACTGGGAATCCTCAATAGCCTCGGCTGTAATTAGATCTCAAATCATTCAAGAGATGGAACTATGAACTGAAAGTGTGAACTTAAAAAAACACACACACACAAACTCGGAGCCATTCTATGAGCCGCTAGGCCGCGTTTAAAAACTGCATGTAGTAACATGAATTAATCTCAGCTAAATAAGGATGTTCAGGTGAAATTTATTACATTTTTCAAGAAGGGGCCTGGCCTGTAATAATGATGCAGAATCCTTACAACTTCAGTAAAAACGAATTATTTTAAATATTTAGCAGCAGAATTGGAAATTTCAAAAGATAAGTATTGTAATGGATTTAACGTTATACGTTTAGTTTAGTACCTACGCTTGTTTCATTATAGTTTTTTTTTTGTATGTGTGACGTATATTGTCGACTATGTATGGTGCAAGTCCGCCTTTTCCCGAAATTTGTAGAACGTTCGTGTGCATAAGAATTAACAATGTAGTAGATGTATGTGCAATACTAGTGATTGACAATATTGTCACGAGCTTTGGTGAAGTTTCTAGAGTCTCGTGTGATTTGTGTAAGAAGCAGCTAGCTGAGGGATAGTAAAGTAGTAATATTATTAGACTGCTACAATCAGTATGCTATAGGCCTGGGAAGCTATAATTAGGTTTAACGTCTATTAATCGGAAAACTACAAAACTGGACCAGAAATGTTATAGATTTCGAGCATTACAAACCATTCAATTTCAGTAAATTAATTTGGACGTTATTATTTACATGAGAACATAAAATATCTTTGCTGGAAGAAGTCATTTTGTACCCGGTGTGAGGCTAATAAAGAAACGACAGCCAGTTAGCTTAAGCGTGGTGTGACAATATCAACTCAGAATTAATTTGTTCGTCGTGGATCTGGATCATCGATAAAATATTTAGTTCTAGACCGGATATAAGACTCAGTGTTGTCTGTACGTTTGTAAAACTATTGTATATAAACCATAATTTGTAATAACTATTAGTAATAACCATTACTATAAATTGTATTCTTTTTTATATTTGTACATTAATTAAAATATTTGTGTTAAGAAAATTTGTATATCATTCTTGTTGAAAAATAACATAAGTTTGATAAATATTAAAAGTGTATTAATTACTAAATTGAAATTTACGGCAATTTGAAGTAGTGATACATAACGTAATAAATGAAAGACTCGTCCGAATTGAATTATAATACGTTACAGTATATTGTTGAAATAACTGGTACAATGCGTTTTGCTGGTCATTGAGTCTTGATACAAGAAAGAATATTCTAGTTTTAGCGACATAACTGTGACTGTTGTCGAACTTTTGGTTTATCTGGAGGTTCTTCTAAAATAAGCAGAAAGTAAAACGTTTGAATATTTTGTTATGGTAAAAATAACGGTAAAATATTGGTTTTGGAAGTTAAAACTGTTGTTAAACGTGATTTAGAAAAAAAAAGCTAAAATAAATGTATACGTATGTTTTGTTTCTTTGGAATTAATTACAAAACTACACACAGGGCTATCTGTGCTCAGCTCACCATGGGTTTCGAAAACCGGTTTCTAGCGTAGTAAGTCTACAGACATACATACGGCTGTGCCACTAGTGGGGATTATACGAATTATAAATGTTGTTCAGATAACGTAAGACTAAAGCAGTTGTCAAAAAAAAATATTTATGAAATTTATTACACCTGACTTAACGCCTTCAATTGCACAACGATATGTCTGTGAACTTATACTACTAAAAACATGGATTCGAAAGCCGTGGCGGGTAGAGAATAAACAGCTCTTTGTGTAGCTTTGTGCTCTATAACAAAGAACAATAACATTTAACTTAATGAATTCCAAAAGGTTTACATACAAATACTGTAAACAGCTGTTTGAGAAATATAATAATTTCCAAAAGTATTTCTGTAAACGATGCTACATGTGACTTAAAAATAGAATAATTCCCTCATGTTTGACAAGGATATTATATCCAGAAGGTTTACATATAAATGTTGTAAAAAGCTGCTTAAGAAATAAAATAATTTTCAAAAGTATTTCTATTAATGTTGCTACAAGTGACTTAATAACAGAATAATGTCCACGTGTTTGTCGAGGATATCATAAGTGACTTGTGAATAAAGTGTTTTTTAAAAGATGTTTCAACTCAACATTTTCTTCGAACTCAGATTTGAAGATCTTTAAAAGATAGTTTAGGTTGCTACAACCGTTCCTTTAAGTCTGACTATTCCTGAAACGTTACTTAAGCTGTTACACCTTGCTTTTAGCAATTTATTTTTCATTGTTTCAAGGAAACTAAAAATCCAGGAATTTTATCTTAAGCCACTTATTCTTTTCAGAACTGAATTGTCTGAAAATATCTTAATCCCATACATACGATATATCACACGCTATGTTTTAGGTTTGGGAATTTTTCAAGAAAAGGTTTAAGTTTCGTTTAAGGCTTGATCATAGCGAAAATATTATATAATTTGTTGTAAGCTATGTGCAATACTTGAGTCGGTGCAACTTTCTAGGAACTATTTTTCTTACAGATTGTTAGCATCACTAAGCAATTCATTCGTATTAATGAGCTCAGTTTGTGTACGCTATAGATTTGATAAAACTCAAATGATTTGGAAAATTCAACACTTAGCATTGGAGGGAAATTCACCGCAACCCCTTTCCCTCGCAGCAATATGTAATTGCCGAGAATTGTTACTAATTTGTGCATCAAGCCAAAAGCAGTTGAGGTATGGTTTGTAACTTTGAGTAGTTCATACACAAAATAAAATACAACTGTGTAATGTGTAGACAGAGATAGAAAGAAAGGCAGTGGTGAGTATTGTCAATAGAGAGGGATTTGTTTGTTATATCATAATGATACTGATAATAAGATTACTTATTAATATATTAATATTCCGAGATCAAAATTGGTTTCAGTAAGAAGGGTGTTTAAAATAGCGTTTGAGTTACGCTTTGTTTATTTTACGACACCACTAAGCAGACATTACCCACATCAGGATAGCTAGTTTATAGCATAGTCTTATGACATGCATAACTCCCTAATGGAACATGACTTAGTTAAACATGATTTAAAAGCAGACCCAGGTTGTTTGTGATTACATATTTAAAACTAGTAGTTATTGAATTTTTACCTCAATTTTCATATTTTTCTCTCATGTAGAACTACGCATTATATAAGCAGATATTTAAAAAATTATTATAGCCTATAGAAGTATAATTATTGTGTTAAGATTGTCTAAGCATTTGTCCACTCCCTCTGGTATCTTGAGGGCTTACAACTTTAAAATCTGGTGTTTGAATTTAGTGGTTGATATAGCTCTAATGAATCATTGTTTTACTTTGTACTTAAAAACAAACAATCAAACGTTTAAACTTTCAATTCCTTCATTACAATTTTAAGACGATTTCCATCCCTTATTGGCTCAGCGGTGACTTTATTGGCTTATGACGCCAAACATTGGGTGCTCTATCAAAGCGTATCTAGTTCATTATACAGTTCAGCATTTGAACAAAGCAAACACTAAACATTTTATTTTAAAACTGGAGCTCTACACATGATAACAAGTGCAGCAATAAACTGTATATCATAGCATATGACCCTAAGAACAGCAACGAAAATATATGCAAATGTGGTATAACAGTGAGTAGTAAGTTAACATATTTTATTAAATCATTATTGGTGGTAGTCAATTGTAACTTACTTATACACTTTCTCAAACTCTAAAACTGAACCATCTATTGTTATGGTTAGTGTAGGTAAAAAATCTAACTTAGTAGATGGCATTATGAAGATATATAGTATGGTTTAGTACATGGCATTGTGTTGGTAAATAGTCTGGTATAATGCATGACACTCTGTAGGTTTTTAACAAAGATTAGGATATGACATTGTGCAAATACGTAGCCTGGTTTAGCATACTGCATTGAGTAGGTTACTTGTCTGTATATCAACGCTTCTTGCCTGTTACAGTAAATGACATATGCATGTAAAAACACACAGTTCTTATGTTATTTGTCAGTTTTATATTGGGCTATGCACAAAATATTGGAGATAAGGATAAGTTTTGTTTTTTCTTTTAATTTCGTGCAAAGCTATACGAGGGCTGTCTTCGCTAGCAGTCCTTAATTTAGCAGTTTAAGACTGGAGGGAAGGCAGCTAGTCATCACCACCCACTACCAACTCTTGGGCTACACTTTTACTAACGAATAGTGAGATTGATCGTAACATTATAACGCGTCACCGCCTGAAAGGGCGAGCGAGCATGTTTGGTGCGACGGGGATTCAAACCTGCGACCCTCGAATTACGAGTCCAGTGCCTTAACCACCTAGTCATGTCGGAAATAAATATAAGAAGTTAATATCTTGTTTCTAGTAAAATCTGTTGTAGTTCCTATGAAACAAGTAACCAAAGAAGGAATATTTGGTTCGTTGGATGAATTTCTGTGTTTTATATTGGCGTAAGGTGCTAATAGTATGTATTCGATTACTACAAATATATTTACACAGAAATTGACTTTACAAAACTGAAAAAGAGATGAGTTCAGTTTTCCCAAATGCCAATAATTTATTATTAGACTCAGAACTTCTGACATCTCTTCTATGTGCTGATAGATCCATTTTAATGTTTCGTTAATCCAATACGTTCTGAGAGTCAAAGCGAAAGCAATTTTTGTTTATTGAGAATGAGAAAATTCAACATAATTGTGTTGTAATAGCTATGTAGCTACCGCTACTAATCATAGAATGAAAATATTTAATTTTATCAAACATATTCTAATCTTTTTTCCTTCTGTGTTTTTCTTCCGACATTGAAAACCCTGTTTAGATGCTATAGCGTCAGAACCAACTCTCTCCAAGCACCATCCGTACTGGCTTTGTGTTCCAATTTTCTTAAGCGCTAAGACTGTATGACAAAACTCCGATAACTATACAAAAAACGTCCTCAATTTGTACAAAAAATATATAGTCAGCTGGGTTATAAACTGAATTCTAGAAAAAAATATATTAAATTTCACGTCAATAGTAATACATACTATGTGCTTTGAAACCTTCCAGATTGACTTCCCGTAATCTTAAACTTTTCCAAAACAAGAGTAGAAACGATTACTCTCCATGTTCTATCGCGTTCAGCAAACAAGCGTAGTGACATAAACGAACCATTAATTTCCGTGTTATAAAACGTTCAGTAAACAAGCGTAGGAACACAAACGAATAATTAATTTCCATATTTGTTTCGTTTTAAATTTATTGCGAATTTTGAATTTTTGTTGTCTTTTCTAGCTTCATTTAACCGACATAACATGATCTAGATACGTGATACGTGTAAGTACAGATTGTGTGTATGCATGTTTTCTGTATTTAATTTTTGTAATATTCTATACAATTGTGTTTTACCTATTATTTACACACACAATGCGTATCACGTATCTAGATCATTTTATGTCGGTTAAAAGAAGCTGGAAAAGACAACAAAAATTCAAAATTTGTTTCTGCGAACACAAACTGATAAAGTCGTCGTAAAGAATACGTACAATTGATTGGTGAAAGATAGATTTTTTGGCATACATGACACCTTTTGTCTTATTTTCCCATAAAACCGTCCCCCACTAAAATCAGGGGTTCGAATCCCCTTCGGTGGCCACAGCAGGTAGTGGCTTTACTATAAGAAAACATACACACACACACACACACATTTCCCGTAAAACCAACAAAAATTCCCTCCTAAAACTGTGAATTCAAGCGTGTCACAAAATCCGATTATTTTTCCGTCTTCCACCGTGGCACATAGGTATGTCTGTGGACTTACAACTTAGAATCCGGGTTTCGATACCCATGGGGCCCTGCATGGCCAAGCGTGTTAAGGCGTGCGACTCGTAATTTGAGGGTTGCGGGTTCGCATCCCCGTCGCGGCAAACATGCTCGCCCTCCCAGCCGTGGGGGCGTTATAATGTGACGGTCAATCCCACTATTCGTTGGTAAAAGAGTAGTTCAAGAGTTGGCGGTGGGTGGTGATGACTAGCTGCCTTCCGTCTAGTCTTACACTGCTAAATTAGCACAGATAGCCCTCGAGTAGTTTTGTGCGAAATTTAAAACAAACCAAACCAATCGATACCCGTAGTGGACAGAGTACAGATAACCTATTGTGTAGCTTTGTGCTTAATTACAAACAGAGTATTAATTCGTTTCGTACGCTTATCTTTTATTTTCCTCGTTATTTAAGAGAATATATTTATCTGTTTAGGATAACCTCACAAATTTGAGCTCAATTGTTTAGAAGCGAGAAAAAATATTTGGAGGAAAATAATGTTTTGTATTCATGTTTATGCACCTAAAACGTTGTGTTTATGGTATATCCGGAACCATGGTAAAGTTTTTTTGATATATGATTTTGAGGAGCTATACCTTCGATTAAGTGAATTTTATGCTTTCTCAAATGATGTCGCTAGATAATGTAATATTCAAATACACAGACGCTTTTAAAAGATTGAAAGGTAAAAACGGATTATCGTTTACTAACAAACACATCAGTAGTAACAAAAGTCATAATTTATATTGGTAAGGATTAAAACTCGCACAGTTCGGATCAAATTTCAGTAAACTAATGTTTGTCGCTATTCACGCTCGTCACAGAAGCCTTTTCTATGAACCAGTGCAATGTTTGTCTTTCGCATTTTTAAGTCGTGTTGTTTTCAAACTCTCGTGGTACAGTAGCTGGTTTATCTAGAGAGATTTTCGTGCGCGCTTTCGCTTTGAACTCACCTAGGCATTCATTTCATTTAGAAATATTGATATTTCTGGAAGTAAATATACAATGTTCAAACAAAAACCTTTTAAAGTGATAAAATGTTTCACACTTATACAGGAATCAAGTAGAATGGATAAGAGTTTGTTATAAATTTGGAACTTTAGATTTTACTTTTCAGTTTTGTAAATATTGTGCTTGCATGACCATCGTTGTTATTACTGTCCTCACTTTATGTACTCTCGCTTTTCTTCTGACTCTTAAAAGGCGGAAACTCTTGGAAGTCCATCAAAGATATCCGGCACTCGGTGTTATAGCTTGAATAATATGATTTATCTTCCCCGGTTTTTCATTATTAAATTTCCCTTCTACTTACTATGGAAACTCCTCTTGGCGAACAACGTCGAAACGCTTGCTCGTTATAAGCCTACATCTCTTCAACGTGTTGCCAAGGGAGTTACTCAAGCCTAATTATAGTTCAATAAGAATTCATCATGAGTTATGCTCGTGACATTAGATGTTTGCAGATCTTTATTACATGGTGCAAAATATTTTCATTGTTAATAGTGGCACAGATAGAAGATAAAGTGGAAAAGTATGAAACACGTGTTGCACTTTTATAGATACTTAAGCCTTAAAAAAAACTTTGCAAACTTCTAACTTCCACTTTCTTTGTAAGCTATGCCACATTTCTTACAAGATCTTATTAGTTTTGCAGTGCCTCTTAGATTGGATATAAACCTCTATTTAAGGATTATACTAAAATCAATAGCGAACTTCTGTGGTTAAACATTAAGAACAGACAGGCATAAAAATTAGTATGGTTAGCATAGCAAAAAAATACTACAACAAATAACATACTGATTATGTATTTTGTACTGGTTTGCTTTGCTTTGAATTTCGCGCAAAGCTACACGAGAGCTATCTGCGACCCTAATTTAGCAGTGTAAGACTAGAGGGAAGGCAGCTAGTCATCGCTACTCACCGCCAACTCTACTTGGCTACTTTTTTACCAACGAATAATGGGATTAACCGGCACATTATAATGCTTCACGGATGAAAGGGCAAGCATGTTTGATGTGACGAGGATTCAAATCCGATTTTGAAGTGAGTTTTAATCATTTACCTATTTTTGTGTGTTAAATGTTGCTAATCTGAACCATTTTCCACTTATTACACAGCAAGCGTAATAGGACGATTTTTTGTTGTCGATATATTTAAACTGTATCAGGTTGACTTTGTAATAGCTAGCTTCAGGGTATAGCCTTATGCAAGTTGCTTATGTCAATCAGAATGTAATACTTGTTTTGTGCAATACCTAGTTTTCGACTGTTGACAGAGGAAAGACTCGTAGCTTTGCATCGTGAGTTTCTGTTGATTCTTCACGCGCATGTCCTAGTTTATCTGTTTGTATAGAAACTTAAATTAATAAACCTACCACCAACCGCGGAAGAAGTTCCAAGCTGTTACAGTTCCCTCTAAAACAGAAGAGAAAGTTGCGTTAATTTGTGGTAAAATATTACTAAGAGGGCTACACAGCTGTATGATATAAAAGTATGCACTGTGTAAACAGAGGTAAAAGAAAGGTGTAAATTTGTTTAATTAAGTAGAAGATAATTAAAGTTTTTTTAATTTAATTAAATTAATTTCGTAGTAATACTCATCATTTTTTCTTTATTTGTTTGTGAATAAAAATACATGTCGTTACAACACTTTGGTTGGAAAAAAATTACAAATGTAACACTGTTGTTCATTCAAGTTTTAAACATGAGCCTGTGATCTGTACGTAAATTATATTATCACACTTATGGTGTTTTAAATGTTATAAAATTAAATGTTCGAATCCATTGAGAACTCCACGAGCAAGCTTCTACTTTGAGTTCAACGTTTGTAATATGATATGCAAACATTCAGACAGTTTCGTCATTTATTAAATGTAGGCTTTAAAAAAACATAGATCATAAGATGTTGAAAACTTTCCTAGTTAACATGTAGGTGTTATACTTTGTAACAGGGGTGCTAAACGAAATTTAATAGCCGTTTTTACAAAAACATGACGTATTACAAGGACTTTTACGCTTGCTGTTGTTTTATGTATGTTATATTAAAATATCATTAAATAAGATTACATTTGTCCTGCAATAAGAAAAGTGCCTAGTCTTGTATGTAGTGACATCTACATAAGTTTGAGAAGTATATAACATCATGCTAACTGTATTAAACTGAAGTTAGAGATGCTCTACAATAGGAGAAAGTATAAACAGCAGTGTTAACTACTTAGTAATAAGACAGAACACTAGCACATGAATTATTAAACTTTATAACCGTTGAACAAAGAGACAATTTGCTAATGCTGGGACAGCAGTAACTTTTCGGATTTAGAACGCTAAAATCAGGGGTACAATTTCCCTCGGTGGATGGACACAGTAGATAGTCCTATGTGGCTTTGCTATAAAAAAAACACACACACACACTTATAGTGGTTTCTATGCCTCCCCAGTGGTACAGCAGTATGTCTGCGGACTTAAAACGCTAGAATCCGGGTTTCGATACTCGTGATGGGCAGAGCACAGATAACCCATCGTGTAGCTTTGTGCTTAATTACAAACAACAACAGTTTCCATGGTTGCTGTTCTTCGATTTCTAGAAACGCCAAACAAGTTATGTAAAACCGGAAATGAACAGCAAGTTTTCTGTTTACTAAAGTTTCTAAAACTTAGTCTTTTCTAGCGTGCAACAGTTTCGAAGTACAAGTGAAAATATTGTAAATTTTATAAATTACATAACTTATCTTGTAATTGTTGTCGCGCTTGAGTCTTATACATGGACATGCTTTATTCTCAACAAAATCCGATTTTCATCGTCAGAAGCTAAAGTTTCACTACTCTTATGTTAACTTCTGATATTTAACTGGAATGTGTGCAACAACTTTGCGCTAAAAACAATGGGCCAGAAAAGGTCACAACCTAAGTGCTGATAATCATGTCACAGTGTTTTGACTTTTATTCTTCTAAATTAATTAAAGTAAATGATACTTGGTTTCAATTTTTAGGGTCACGTTTAATGCAAAGATATGTCGTCTTGTATTTGTTTTTAATCTTTTGTTGACAACGTGTTCACTTCTGCGCTTTCGTTACTATTGGAAGATACAGCATAACCCTAACATGTATGTATGTTTCACGACTAATTTCGCTGTGAAAAAAGAAGTATTTCTTCAAATAATCTCTTTTATCAAGTATTATCTCCATTAAATATATTTTTTATCTTATCACCTCATCTATTTAATGAGCCATTCACGAGGACAGTACATTGTTTTCAAGATATTTTAAGTTGTAACTACATTACAATTACTCAAGTATTTGTGTATAATACATTCATAATTGTCAATATCAAGTTCTTATGCCATAATTATTTTTTTTCCAGACTTTCTTGATGGGTTCTAGCTGTAAGTATTTCCGAAAGAAGTTGTCACTTTTGCAGTGTAAAAGATGCGGTTTAATAAACATGTTTACGTGCATCGTAATTGTATTTCATGTAGAAATCCATAGTTCTGTAGCTTCATTAGTTGCTTTTGTAACTTGTTTACTTTGCTATTCACAAAAGTCGGATTCAGGTAGGATCAAAAGTGGTTTGTATTATAGAAAAAGGAAGCTATAAGGACAAGACATTTATACAGGGGTTCATCTTTTAGGATAATTAGTACATTGATATTTAACGTTTTCTTATTTTTTTAATCTTTTGAGATAGATTTATGTTCCTCATTTAATTAACATCAGAAACCTTATAAAATTAACTAATTTGCGTAAAATATTTTAAAATTTTATATGCATGGAATAACTTGACGAAGGAAAAGGATGTTGCCAAGGCGACGCAGACTTATGCACTGAAACTGACACCACTAGTTGCACGAAGTGCTCGCAAAACCAATATATCCACGTGCGCTTGTCGCAGAAATTCAGGAACTAGTCGCGCCCACGCTCGCTGCTCTTGCGCCTGTGTTAGGAGCGAGCACGTGTGTGTGAAGTAACTGGAAGAGACACGTAAAAAAGGCGCGTGCTGGGGTTCACATCCAGTAGACAGGCACCGGAAGCAGCTGAAGTATCCAATAAGGAGAGAAGAAAGATCACAACGGGAAGAGCAAGCCTGCTGCGAAACACAGCTCATGGTGAAACCGAGAAAGACAGCTGCACTGAGAGCGATATGTCTCATATCCTATTGACAAAGAAGGTTAATCTCCTGTTCAGAACGTGTGAAAGTCTATCTGAGTGCACCCATGGTGGAACTTTCCAAGACTAAGTGGTTGTCAAAGTCACATTCTGATTTAGGTAAGCTAAGATGACAAATATTATTTTTCTTAGAGTTTATTGATTTATAATTCTTTACAATAACAAATTAAATATTGTAAGATATTGTAAAAGATGCGAAGCAGAATTTTGTTATCGATTAATTGTATTTGCAATAGAAACAAATATTAGTTATAACGTTCTTACACTGAGAACGCGTTAAAAGAAAATCTCCAAGAAATAATGAGCGTTGTTTCCTTTAGAATTTCGAGCAAAGTTATTTGCCGTTTCTAAATAGACTATAGGGAAGGCGACTAATCAGTACCACCAGTCACCAGCTTTTGAGCTACTATTTACAAACAAATAGTTGAATTAATAATTACATTATAACGCCCCACGATTGGAATGGCTAGCATGTCGGTGATGGATTTCGATCCAGCAACCTGCATATTGCGAATCGAGCATCCTGATCAACGAGCCTCATGAATGTCATCAATCTCACATTTATATATACACGCGTGATAAACAAGAAATAAACAAGACTGGGTATTATACAATATTCTCTTATTATCAGCAACAACTGAATAACTCGATCCAAGTGCCAACTTAAATTACTTTCTTTTTCGTTCGTAATTTAAGTCCATTTTTAAGCGAGTAAGTTGAAATTGGGAACCTAACTTTGTTTCCTTTCAAAATCCACGTGTTTGCACTTTTGAGTTGTTTGTTTTGTTTTTAAGCACAGGTATGCACAATGGGCTATCTATACTGTGTCTACCACGACCGTCAAAACTCGGTTTTAGTGTTATAAACCTTTAGATGTACCGCTGAGCTAATAGTGATGATGGCGACTCAAACGTTTGGCACTTGAGAGTATGATTGTATTTATTATAAAGGCCTAGAACAGGATGCTATTCTCTTTTGTTTCTGGCTCCCTAACTGCACAGCGATATGTTTGTAGACTCAAACCTCTGAAAACTGGGTTTTCGATACCCATGGTGGGCAGAGCACAGATACGCCATTATGTAGCTTTGTGCTTAATTCCAAACAAACCAAATTTAGGTTTATTTCTGTATAGAAATACCACACTTATAATTTTAATTGCCCTTTAAGATAAACCAGGAGGACATTAAAAGAAAATATGCTTGATTGAGTATCTCATTTTTGGCATCGAAATTCGTAATCAGGTTTTATTTCAAGATATTGATAGTGTGACAAATGTCACATCTCATTTCGAAGCAAATTACAACTTTCTTTCAACTGGGGTTTTGAAGCTCGGAAATTCCCCACCTGTATGTAGCAGGTAAACATACAATGTGTTACTTGAACAGATTCGGAAAACGCCAAAACAAAAGGCTAGTCACTGCTATATTCGCATGTGACATTTATTGGTTGGTGACGTAACACGTTGAGGTTATCAGCAAGTTACCTAATCACCCTAATGGTTTTTCTCTGATGATCTTTTGAATCCATACAAGATAAAGTGAAGTAACTGTACAACCTTTGGCTGTGTTTTTGTTAGGACTTATTTATGACTTCTTAACCGATGTCAACTAAGTAAAATGGGCAGGCAGTTATCAGAATATTTTAGTTATGCGTCTTATAGAAATTACTATTGTTATTCTGAAAAATCTTTAGAAATCATTGTTCTTGCGTAGCTAATTTTGTAGAAATTATGGTTCTCGCTCTGCTAATTTTGTACAAATCATTGTTTTTGCCCTGGCAATTTTGTATAAACCATTGTTCTTGCCCTGATAATTTTCTATAAATTAGTTTTTTATTCTGATACTTTTAAAAGCTTAGGCATGGGCGTGGTCTAGTTTTGTTTGTTTTTTTAATTTCGCGCAAAGCTACTCAAGGGCTATCTGCGCTAGCCGTCCCTAATTTAGCAGTGTAAGACTAAAGGGAAGGCAGCTAGTCATCACCACCCACCGCCAACTCTAGGGCTACTCTTTTACCAACGAATAGCGGGATTCACCGTCACATTATCACGCCCCCACGGTTGGGATGGTGAGCATGTTTGGTCCCACGGGGATTCGTATCCGCGACCCTCGGATTACGAGTCGAACGCCTTAATACTCTTGGCCATGCCGGACCCGGGCGTGGTTTAGTAAATAGCATGTTAGAATTCAGATTAGAAGATCCAAAGTTTGAGCCTGTGGTACATGCTTAATCAGGTGTTATAAATGTGACAGTCAATCTCGCTATTCGGTTGAGAGTAGCTTTGTGGATGGCAAGTGTTGTTGAAACGTCGGCCTCCCTCTGTTCATCAGGTCCAAATAAGGGACGGTGTGCCCCTAACTTCTTATTCAGCCCAAAGTTCGCATCAGTTCAGGTCAGGAATACTAGGTATCGAGATTATTATTTTCGTGTATTTTTATTTTCTGATATTTCTGAACCTAAAGTTATTGTTGCTGTGTTTAGGCACAGGACGTGCACAGCAGTTTATCAGCCTTGGATATACCTTAGATATCGAATCCCTCCACCAAAAATAAAAGTTGTATCCTTTCTCTTCTGCTCAGTGATTTAAGTTTCTAAACACTTTAAACCTTTAATTAGCCGATTTGTTTGTTTAATATATGCGAAGCTTTACGTAATTCAGTCCTTTACGTTTATCAACTTTACAAGTCTCAGACAAGGTACTGAGCGATGTTGTTTCTAGCATGTTTCCATCGCGATTAAACTTCTTCCTTAATATATAAGGAGAACACTAAACATCAATATGTTTTGATCATGTTCATGAGTACTTGAGAATACTTACGAATTCTTTCCATAGGGAACTGTAGAATAATGATATTCATCTTAATGTTGGAACTACCGTAAAGAGATTTCAGATTGAACTGAGAGATGTTTAAAAATTACCATAAGACTGGATCAGGTGAAGTGAAATCCTCTAGTTATGGAGCGGATATTTAATTTGGCGAATAATAAGACTTCTTTATGATCGCTTTTTTTCTGAATAACAGTTCTGACATCATAGTTCTCGAGCTAATTGGACAGTAAGAAAAGCCATCACTTCTTTCATACCTTTTAATTTATTTCCTTTTCTCTCATTGGTCAGTTGCATGTACAGCCTGAAAGTAAAAAAACAAACAAACTTAAACAGTAAATACATCTAATGTTCAATAGTAAGCAATACCTATTACATGTTTGTGTTTACTTATTTTTGTTTATAATGCTTAGGAATCAGAATAATGGTGCACAGTGAAAGCATCGATAGATAGAGGGCGTGGTACTTTTTCTTCCTGTAATAGACTTTTGCTATAAAAAATAAAAATAAAGCTTTTATTCTAGATTTTCTGTAATATCTCAGATATCCATCTTTTATAAAAACGTGTTTATTATGTTCACTAAGAACATCAGAAAAAACATGCATAATAGTTTTGACATTTTTACACAAGAGATTTCCTGCATTTAGGAGTATTTAATGTTTGGCACAATAGCGATAACTAGATCAACTGATAATAATACGTCATTCGGAATCCCTCCTAGTGGCACAGCGTTATGTCTGCGGATTTACAACCTTATGAACCGGGTCTCGATACCCTTGATGGGGAAAGTATAGATACTTCATTGTGTAGCTTTGTGGTTAATAACAATCAAACCTTTTATTGCTATCAGGTATAGAACGTATTTGCAGATTTAAAGGAAAACTGAATTTCTTGAACCACAATTAAGGAAAGTTAAAGAATAAAACAATGTGAAAGTCAGGAAAAGTTTTGGAAAGCATATAAACAAGGTTCACAGAAGTTCTTGTCTCAGTTGACAACTGTTGTGTATGAAATGTTATTTCCAAATAAAATCTGTATGTTATTTAATTTCTACAGTGTATATTGATGTAATAGTACTTAGAGCTTCAACCGGTTTAACTGAAACTTGGAAAGAATAAATGAATACCTCTGGTATCAATACTTGAAATCTGAAATATGTCTCATACGACACACAGGTCAAATGGTCAGGTCAGTTATAGGTATAGTCGTTCTTAATTTTAAACAGTTGTCAAAGAGACAAGTATTAGTTGAACCGAATGTTGTAATTTACAGTGAAGTTCCCCCAGATCAAAGGTGAAGCGAGTTTATTAGACACGCGTCGCAAACTTTGGGCCTACCAATTCGCATGCCTGTTTGTTAACCACTAGGCTACAGAAGTGTAACAGTTTGTGTTTACCTACGCAATTCAACCAGCACCTCATGTTCAAAATATCGTGTATCAACATAGATCGCCATGTCTATTCTGTGTAATTATATAATAAGAAAGACCATATTCTAAGTCTCTGTGAGAGAGTGAAGTGTGTAATGTCTAAGACTACTAAACTATTAACTATAGCAATACTGTGGAAATACCGATACGTTGTTTTAAGTGCCACTTCAGGAATTTTGGCAAGGAAAGACTAGAAGGAAGGCAGCTAATCATAATCACCTACCGCCACCTCTTAAGCTACTCTATTTACCAGAGAACAGAGGGATTGACCGTAGCGTATAATGACCCAATGAATGAAGGGCCAATATATTTGTAGGGGATTCGAACCTGCGCCCTGCCCATTTGTCTGAAATACTCCCGAATGATTCCAGAGCATGAAATAATTCCTTGAGTATTACGAATACCATCGCTTCTATATTTTACACGTCCCAACATTGCCAAGCGTGTTAAGGCGTGCGACTCGTAATCTGAGGGTCGCAGGTTCGCATCCCCATCGCGCCAAACATGCTCGCCCTTTCAGCCGTGGGGACGTTATAATGTGACGGTCAATCCCACTATTCGCTGGTAAAAGAGTAGCTCAAGAGTTGGCAGTAGGTGGTGAAGACTAGCTGCCTTCCCTCTAGTTTTACACTACTAAATTAGGGACGGCTAGCACAGATAGCCCTCGAGTAGCTTTGTGTGAAATTCAAAAAACAAACAAACAAACAATCTATATTTGACTCTATTTTTCATATGTTTCAAAGCATTTTATTCCATATATCGAATTGGCTAGTTTCCTTTGTTGCATATCTGTCATTTTGCATACGCAATAACGATTGAAACAAAATTTACGCGTTTTTATTTTCTTCTGAATTTGTATTCATTCAAGCTCTAGGCTTCTGACTTAGAGTCAATCTGACGTTATTACAAATCTACCAGTAAATATCGAGAGCACTAAAATATTTAATCAGACTAATATCTTTCTATTGAATATAAAAATTTAAATCTTTATGCACTCTATGATTTCCCTTTGGATATGGCATTTAACGCGCTATGGAGCAGAATAACAGATTTGGTTTCAGTTTCGTTATTGCGGTTCAGTAAACTGAGAATATGTTACCAGTGGAGGGTTTTCTGCAGGTTTTCTAAGCAAGATCTAATAATGTATTAGATTTTTTATGAATACATTATTCAACTTATTCTTTCTCGAGAAAACAAACAAACCTTGCATTAAATAAATCAACGTATGATGGAAGCGAGTGAAACAGAAACTAGAAATAAATGGTAAATTCCAGTTTCGAAGAAGCTTTCACCTTAAAAGTGAATATTTTGTGAAAACAGATTTATCTAAAAATTATAAATTTCAGAAGTAAAAACGTAAAGTTACGTGATATTAACGTTCTATCAGTATCAATTAGTTACGTAATCACAACAACGTATTGAACTTTAAAAAGTATCAAACTTGAAAGGCTAACACATTACTATTCGAATATAGGTACAACAGTGTACAGTTGATTTGGAATCTAACTGTATTTCCAACAGATGTAACATAGATAGGCCTTTGAGTTTACTTTAATACTATTCCAATTTTTTTTATGAGTTAACCTTTAAACTACTCCGACCGTATTTTATGAGTTAATCTTCAAACTACTACGACCGTATTTTGAGTTAACCTTCAAACTTCTCTGACCGTGTTTTATTAATAAATCAGCAACACAAACGAAGAGCAATCTCTATTTATTGTTAGAGCTTCGATTCTAGTTGTTTAATATCTTCCAAGCTGTGATTGTCCAAACGCAATTCTTGTAGTTTCAAAATCAAGAACTGTGTGTGGACATCAGTGCTTGGACTATTAGCCAACGAATGACTCATTCTTGGATCAGCTGGACATCTTAGCAAGTAATAAACCTGTCAAAGAAGGAAAAAGAAACGTTCTTCCCAATACTGTTCTTCAAAAGAAGAAAACTAGCTTAGTTTTGCCATATAAATAACATCACAGTATTAATAAAAGTTAAAATTTGAACATTTCTAAACCATCTTGATGCTTCCCAATGGCAGTGTGAATTGTCTGCGGACTTATACTGTTAAAAACTGGGTTTTGATACTCGTGGTGGGCAGAGAACAAATAGCCCTTTATGTAGCTTTGTGCAAAGAAACAAACAAGCCATTTTGATTACAAAAAAGGTAGTATTTGTTTTATCTTAAATGTCATAAAATATGTGATATTGATATTAGGTAATAACGCAATCGAAATGCCCCTTTACTTGGAGATTCATTCGAATTTTGGAATAAATATATGTATATTTCCAGATGTAAAGAAAAATGCCCGGCATGGCCAGGTGCTTAAGGCATTCGACTCGTAAGCCGAGGGTCGCGGGTTCGAATCCCCATCACACTAAACATGCTCGCCATTTTAGCCGTGAGTGCGTTATAATGTGACGGTCAATCCCACTATTCGTTGGTAAAAGAGTAGCCGGTTGGTGGTGATGACTATCTGTCTTCTCTCTAGTCTGACACTGCTAAATTAGGGACGGCTAGCGCAGATAGCCCTCGAGTAACTTTACGCGAAAATAAAAAAACAAACAAACGAATAATAAAATCCAATATTTCTCAAGAGCATGTTGAGAAAATATCGAATACAATTTTTCTATTTAAACTGATACATTCAAGAACAATATCTTTGTTTCTTACATAACAGACAGTTTATAATTAAAACTACAAATGAAACATTTATGGTATAAGTCTGGATGTGCTACTATGCCTATGTTGTTGTTTGTTAATCGATTTAAGTATATGTTCAAAGTTATATCATTATTCCATACGATAAATTGCACAATATATACTACAAGGTGTTCGGAAAGTCACTGTGCACTTATATATTTATTAACAGACATGTTTCAATATAGAATACAGGAGGTATATATGAATGACAATTATAAACAATGTTGAAAGTGACCCACGTAGGCATCAGTACAGGCCTGGATCCTTCTTATTTTGTTTCTAAACACCGCTATCAGTTGCTGGCTTGAAATAGACTGAATAGACATATGATTACAAAACTGCACAGTACACCGAACACCCTGTACAACAGCAAGTTCTGGAGAATGATGTATTCTGGGATTCCCTATTTTTCAAACGTACTAGGAAAGCGTTTAACCAGACATATTCCTAGCTATCTTAATATGCAAGTTCAATAACACTGCTTGAGAGACATTTCCCTTTTTTAACAGAATTGTCTTCAGGTGACATGTCTGTAACGAGATATTTTCTTAAATACGTTTTTATACAATAATGTTGGAAAGAAACAACTTATCGCTTCGTAACATTGGATCTAAATGATTCTTTTGCACCTTGTAGATACTCACTTCGTTTGTGGATAACCCGTACTTGCTAAATAGAGGATAAGCATTATGCTAGTAATTTCTTTGTGTAACATATCCAAACAGGACATTGGTAACTTTGGTTTCCCACAGATCTCTACCACTATGTGTACCACATCCAAACAGGATATTGTTGAACATGGTCTTCCACAGATCTCTTACTCTCTATGTACTTCTTTCAAATATGATATTGATGATTGTGATCTCTCACAGATTTCTTCCTCTCTATGTGGCATATCCAAACAGGACACTGGTGGCATTGGTTCTCAACATATCTCTCCTTCTATGTGTACTACATCTAAATAGGGTATTGCTGTCTATGGCCTTCCCCATATCTCTCCCTCTCCATGTACCGCATCTAAACAGGGCATTGGTGACTATGGTCTTTCACAAATCTTTTCTCTTTGAGGCACGAATAATTTCCCACATCGATACATTCATCCAATTAGAAAGACTCTTCCACAGCCTCGCCTTTCTTTAGTCTTTCCAACGAAGATAGCCCTCGTATAGCTTTGAGCGAAATTCAAAACAAAAAAAAACTTTAATGTTTCCAGATACGACAATACTTTCATTTTTTTTTCTTTCTTCATGTCCATGAAATTTCAATTGTCCTTATCTGTGTCTGCTGCAACCTACTCTTGACAAAATATCTTTGTTTGAGGTATGACTTGTCCAACTTCTCTTCAAGACAAATCTTAAGGACCATAAGTCAATTGCTTCAATTATCTTTGCCATATTTGGCGATATTGTCCAACATTCCGGTGTAAAAGTAATAACTAGTATAACACAGAAATACAAAGCATTTAACTTTGTCCCCATAAAAAGTTAACTTTGTGGTACTAGCGTTTTCATTTTCAGAAATACGTCTTTTGCCATCCAATTTTCCGTTTCAATCTTTTTTTTCAATTTTTTTCTGTTTTCCCTTTCTATCCTAAACCTACATAACACTAATCAGTTGAAAAGGTTGTTTTAACACTATTTTAGCGTTTTAGTATGCGGTTACAAACACGAAGATAGTCTTATTTTTGAGTTAATCACTAACATATACCTGTCTTCTAGTCAAATATTATACACAACAAACTTTCACCCACATTTCAATAGGTGAGTTTCATAAAATTTCCTTCAAATAATATTTTTACCTGCGGTGACTGTAATGAAAACAAACAAGAAATATGTGAATTCAAAGGTTAGTTCCAGACTATCTCTGCTGATACTTAATACCACTTATTCACAAAAACTGAGTGTATTGTTGACGCTTTCTAATAGTATTTATTAGATAAAAGGATGTTATTCAACACAGTATAAAAACGTTTAACTTTAACGTTTAATTTAAACACACCTCAATACTTTACAGAATTATTCAATATTCTGTAGAAACACATACATATACACTGCTGGCCAAAATCTTAAGGCCAATGAACATAAAGAAAAAATATGCATTTTGCGTTCTTAGACTCAACCACTTATTTGAGTAGAGCTTCGAAAGATGAAAATAAGAAAAATGAAAATAAAACGAAAAACCTTTTTAGCATTTAATAGGGAAAATGTGAACACCATGAAATTAGCCTAAATACTAGCTGGTCAAAAGTTTAAGCCCATACTGAAACGAAGCGTTAATCGGTAAACATGTAAGGAAATTTAGTCATTTGTGTTCAAGCATTAGCGTTGTCAACATCTCCCACTGACATCTCCTGTGTTACATTGGGTAAAAACATGACAAAGGCTAAAAAGTTGACAGAGTTTGAACGTGAAAGAATTGTCGAGCTGTAAAAGCAAGGTATCTCTCAACGTGCCATCGCTGGTGATATTGGGCGTAGTAAAACTGCTGTTGCAAATTTCTTAAAAGACTCTGAGGGGTACGGAACGAGAATTTCAAGTGGTCAGCCCAAGAAAATTTTGCCGGCGTTGAGCAGGAGGATTCGACGGGTTGGTCGGCAAAATCGTCGAACCAAATGAAGTTACATTCAAATACGGACGCAGAATGCAGCTCAAGAACAATAAGACGCCATCTACGAGAGAAAAAACCGTAAACGTCTTCAAAGGCCACGCCTCCTTCCACGCCACGAAACAGCTCGGTTAAACTTTCCTGAGAAGCACCAAACATGGGACATAGAAAAGTGGACGAAGGTTGTTTTGTTCTTTGATGAGAAAAAATTAACCTGGATGGTCCAGATGGCTTCCAACGTTACTGGCACGATAAGGAAATCCCACTGGAGAAATTTTCTACACGACACAGTGGAGAATGTTCCATCATAATCTGGGGTGCTTTCTCCTTCCATGGAACAATGGAGCTTCAGGTTAACAGGAGCGTCAAACAGCAGCTGGCTACATTGGCATGTTACAGAGAGAATTCTTATTAACTGAAGACCCTCGCTTGTGTGGAAATGACTGGATCTTTCAGCAGGACAACGCTGCAATCCACAATGCCCGCAGTACAAAGGACTTTTTTCATGGCGAATAACGTGATTCTTTTGGACTATTCAGCGTATTCGCCCGAACTGAACCCCATTGAAAATGTTTGGGGTGGATAGCAAGGGAAGTCTATAGAAAATGACATCAATTCCAAACAGTGCATGATCTTCGTGAAGCCACCTCCACCACTTGGAATAATATTCCAGACAGCCTTCTGCAAACGCTTATATCGGCCATGCCAAGGCGAATGTTTGAAGTTATTCGCAATGACGGCCGTCCAACTCACTACTAAGACCTTATGTTGGACATTTCCTACCCTGGGTCGCAGGTTCAAATCCCAATCATTGAATGTGTTCACCTTTTCAGTCATACGAGTGTCATAAGTCAACTCTTAGGCTGCTCTTTTACCAATGAACAGTAGAATTGACTTCTATCTAATTTATCACTACTAAATTAGAGGCAGGTAACGCAGATAGCCCTCGAGTAGCTTTGCGCAATATTTAAAACAAACAAACAAACAAACAATCTTTCTATTCTCGTTGTGATAAACTTTAAGAACGTCATTGACCCACATTAAATAATAAAGTATGATTAGAGAAGAAATTACGCGTTTTTAAAGCATACTTGGATTAAATACTCTAAGATAGGCGTACAATTTCAATAGGTGTGCAAATAAAACATCACAAAACAAAACACAGATAAAATCAAATTGATAAACTTTTGTGTCCCCATAAGCACAGCAGTGTGTTTGCGAACTGTATCGCTAGAAACTAGGTTTCGATACCAAGGTGGGCAGAGTGCATGCAGCCCATTGTGTAGCTTTGTGCTTACTTTCAAACAATCAATCAGTAACCTTTTACAGCTGTTACACTTCCGTGAGGTTTGATTGTCATTCTTATAACGCACCCGAAACTTCCAAGTGCAGAATCGATTTTATCATGTGATTCTAGTCTGACTTGCTTATAATAGCAGTGAATAACATATGGATCTCTCAGTGTAAATTTTTTAGAAGCGTTTCATTATTTTTAATTCTTTAAATCAGTTACTAACATTCTGTTGTAAGCGTTATAGCTAACAGACGTGTATAAAATATTGTATCATTAAAAAAGTATATTATATCATAATAATAGTAATATGGAGTAATAAATAAAACACGTTGTTTAGAGTTCTGGGTTATTTCTTTGAATTTTCATTTTGCGATATTCATAGTTCTCAGAACATACAATGCAAGAGAAAAACAATCTTTGTGAAATTGCATACCGTGTTTCTTCGAAAATAAGACAGGGCGTATATTAATTTTCACTCAAAATATGACACTAAGGCTTATTTTCAGGGGATGTCTTATTTTGATATATTAAAAAAATGAAGTTACAAAGTAAAACTATTAAACTAACCATTTAAAATAAACTATTATTAAACTAACTGATTAATACTTAAACAAACTAATTAACTAACTATTAAACTATTTTTTTTTATTTCTTTCCTCTTCCTGCCACTCTTAACTAGGGCTTATTTTAAGGGTAGAGATTATATTAAAACTATCCCCAAAAATCACACTAGGTCTTATTATCGGAGAAACACGGTAATTACACCTAACAACCATACCAATTATCGACACAAATGACTGCTTATGTCTGCAATGGTTCTGCTTGTAACTGAAAACGTAAACTTATATTTTTACATTCTGTAGTGTTAAGTGAGTTTGTGTGTGTTTTCTTCTAGCAAAGCCACATTGGGCTATCTGCTGAGCCCACCCAGGGGAATCAAACCCCTGATTTTAGCGTTGTAAATCCGTAGACATACCGCTGTACAAGCGGGCGGCTTTAAGTGAGTGCTAAGTTGTATGTTTGGAACAGCATGGAGTTATGGAAATTCGGTTGTTAACCGTTGTTTGTGTTGTTATCACACATTGGATTTTTTTTTTCATTTAGAATCTTTAGATTTAAAAATTTGTTTGTCATTATTTCATTTATTAACGGAATCATTAGAAATGTAATCACATGTTTTAATATTTTACTACCAAGTATCATAATACAAGAAATCTTGCGAAATTTTCTATGGCCCACCAAAAACGAGAGACAACCGTTACAGTCAGATAAACTAGTTTTTGATAATAAATTAAATGAATTTCTATACATGTGCAGTTTTAATATAAACTAGCTATAAATAAACAACATATAGAATGTCTGGCTTCAAGAAATAAATTATAGTTTATATGTTATCATAAAAAAACGGCCTTTACTTAACTAAAATTATATTTCGTAATTTAAATTAATGATTTTTCCTCAAGGTAAGATATGAAAGGTGAATAGTTTTGACAAATTTTTCGCTCACTCAGTAAAGCGGTTTTAATTTGAAAGACTAGATAAAAATAATTCAGCTGTGTCTTACTTGGGTCTTCATTCCAACAGAAATACTTAAACTTTGATTCCGAATAAGATTTTATTTACCCTGATATATAGGTCTATTTCATGGCTCTCGGTAAAACTCTAAGAAATTGAATTTCTAACTTAAAATTATTCGCTAAATGTTACATAACTTTTGTGGAAGACGATATGCCACCGTTAACCAGATAAAACCATTTTTCCTTTGCA